>NW_023270433.1:18957280-19228453 GCF_011800145.1 Mirounga leonina | reverse complement strand
GGGGGGACCCCATCTATTTTCCCAAGGGTGATATTGGGGGCAGGGAGGGGTGGCTCTCATCCTGAGCCCTCGCAGCTTCTGCTCCCTCTATCTCTGCTGATGGAGGATGGAGCCCAGGAGGGGCTCTCACTGGGAGCCAAGGCTTGGGCTCAGGGCTGGGAGCCCCCTCTGGGGAGGGGGAGAAGTGGGCTTCAGGCAGGTGGAGAGGGTATGGAGGAAGGGACTAGCCCAGGCAGGATTCCAGGGCAGGACTAGGGAACGATGAGTTTGGGCTGCCCAGGTCCCTCCAAAGGCCAGACTGAGAGACTCCCTGGAGTCTGATGAGGGAGGAAATGGGAGCCTTGGAGGGTCTGAATCCAAGGAAAGCATGCACATACCACTTCTCTGTGCCAATGAGGGAAGCAAAGCTAGCTCAGTTCCCAAACTTTTCTGTGCACCGGCTGTGTACTGGGCCTATGCTCAGCCCTGAAGGTGCAGGAATGATAAGAATCACACCTGCTGGGGCGCTTGGGTGGCTCAGTCAGTTAAGCATCTGCCTTCGGCTCAGGTCATGATCTCAGGGTCCTGGGATTGAGCCCCACGTCGGGCACCCTGCTCAGTGGGGAGTCTGCTTCCCACTCTTGGCTCTTCCTCTCTCTCTGCCTCTCTCCCCCTGCTCATGGTCTCTCTCTCTGTCCGTCTCAAATAAAATCTTAAAAAAAAAAAAAAAATACATCTGCTTTTAAGATCCTGTCTAGTGGGAGTGCCAAGTATAAACGTCCTCTCACTCATTAACAGAATTTTTCCGAGCACCTACTACGTGCCAGGCAGTGCTAGGCGCTGAGGAGAGATATGGAGGGACTAGCCAGGGATGAGAAGCCTGGACACAAGTAACCATCATCCCAAGAGAGAGGTGCTGAGCAGCAGGTGGTTCTGTCTGTCTCCTCTAATCCTTTCGATGAGATAGAAAACTCAAAGTACAGAGGTGAGATGAGAGCCAGCACTCCGGGCTCCTGATGGTGTATTTTCCCCTGTTAATGAGGAAGAGGAGAAGCCATTTCTGGCCCGGGGCTGGAGGGGCTGGTTGGTGGGCTGAGGAGCCCAACCTGTGATCTGAGGTTTCCTAGCCCACCCAGCCTGAAGGCTGCTGTCCCATCCCCCTCCTCAGGGTTCATGGGACCCAAGTTCCAGGGCCCAGCAGATGCTCCTGGAGAGGCAGTGATTGGGGACCATCCATGTGGGAGGTGCCCAGGCAAGGGTCCATTATCAAACTGTAGCTCTTGGGCCCCTGAACCTCAACCTCTCAGGGCCTCAGTCTCTCCATTTGTCCACTGGGGAGGAGGAAAGCTTGGAATGGAGTTGCTGGGACAAAATGGAAGGCCAGTGGAAGATGGGAAAACAGTGGGGCCGTCCAAGCCAGCACATGGAAGGAAGCTCCTGGCTGCCTCTGAATCCCCTACCTCCAGGGCTCCACTGACCTCCGCCCTGCTCTGGGTCCCCGCACGTCCCACTGCTCTGGAGGTTGGCTCAGACCGAGTGAACTCAGTCACGTGCTGCCTTCAGCCCCCAGGGTTGCCGTTGACCTGCCACTGCTGCAGTATGGGGCTGGTCGCTCGGACCTCTTGGGGCTCCTTCTAAGCCAACCAGCCGCCCTGGTGCTGCTGGGGACGCAGTGTAGCACCAAGGTCCAGAAATCTGACTTCAGATTCAGACACGTGTGAGTCAAGTCCTGGCCACTTACCAGCTGGGTGATTGTTGGCAGTATTCGTAGCTTCTCTGCGCCTCCATTTCCCCATCTGCAAGCCAGCACAGAACTCCCTTCATTATGAGATTACTGTGAGAAATCAGTGATACCAGTGTCTGATGGCATGCCTAGCACACAGTCTGCATATACTAAGCGTTTAATGACTGGCAGTAGAAATAATTACTATTTGGTAGCTGTGTTAATTACCAGTATTCCTTTAAGACTACTACCATTAAGGTCACATTTCTGATGACACTGTTCACGTCTGATGAGCAGTTTCCCACTTTTCCAATCATGTGAACATCCACGTTCTCCTACAGCCCCATTGAGGTGAGCTGAGATCGTTATCCTCATGGCCTGGGGGACTGAGGACCAGTCAGACTCCCATCTCTGACCCCCTCCCACATTGAGAGAGCTGAGAGCTACCCTTTACTGAGGACTTTCCGTGTCATTTTGTCTTCCCAGCAACTCCAGGAGCTAGGGATTCTTCTTACCCCATTTCATAGATGAGGAAACTGAGGCCCACAAGTTGAAATCACTTGCCAAGGTCACAGAATTAGGAAGCAGCAGAGCCGGGATTTGAACCGGTTCTCTGAGGAAGCAGTCTGTTCTTTTGAGTACTCTCTTCTACTGCCTCAAAGTTAAGACTTGGCTCCTGAAATTTCCCAGTGACACATTGCGTGCCTTCTGCAGTCCGAGATCCCGCTATAAAATGGCTCATTCTCACCCAATCTTCCTGTCATCTGCCATCTGGGAGTCAGCTCTGCCTTCTTATTGGGCCAAGTGTGGGTCCACGCCCTGCTTGCTCTGCTGACAAGGGGCAGGTTAGAACCCAGCCCCATACGTCAGCCCTTTGGCAGCAGCTGACTGAGGGTCTGCACCCCTCTAGGCCATGGGGAGGGAGAAAATGGAACAAGTTTTTCCCGAGGCCCCAAATGGAACTGGGCCTCTCCCTGGTGTTTGGAGGGGGATGAAGCCGCCTCTTCCTTGTAAAAGGAGCACGCCCAGTCTGAGACTTGCTGGGAGGCTCCTGGAGGGGTCCTGGCCAGCCGGCCATGGGTGAAGGCGTTGTTTGGTGGATATAGCTGGGGCCGGAACCCAGAAGAGAGATCAGGCATGAGGCAGCCCGCCTCCTCTCTTCTCCCTTCTACCTTCTGTCCTCTTCTGTTGTTAGATTGTTCGTAGTTTCTCCCAACAGATTCCTCAATTCTGGTCATAGGCCTGTGCCCTGCCGGTTCAAAGAACAAAGGCAATCCTGTGTCATCCTTCCCTCCCTCCCTGTCGCTCCCTTGCCTCTTGTCATTCCTGCATCAAACCAAGATAACGGGATGGCTTTCCTGGGCCAGGCCCTGCTCCCTTCTCCCCTGCCTCCCCCTCCCTCACCTTGGGGCTGTGGTCTGCTTCTTTCCCCTCGTACCCCAGGGCTCTTTCTGCCTGGTCAGAGCCTCTTGGATGGCTGTCAGGTGATGTTCAGGGTCAGGGCAGGGGACAGAACATGGGCAGGCGTATTCTCCTTGCTAATGGAAGGAGAAAAGGGGAAATGGACATTTGAGGAGACTTTTGGTCAAGAGTGTCATGGTAGCTTCTGGTTGTTGATTTTGAGATACAGAAGGAAATGGCTCATCCATCCAGGGAGGCTTCTCCTCACTACCAGATTCCTGGGAGAGGTGGAGGCCCACCACATTGAACTGACTTGTGCTGAGGGTTATAGCCTGTGGGACAGCTTTTCCCACTGGGCCAAGTCCTTCTATGTGCAGCCAGGCTTTGCCCCCACACTCCTAGCCTTCCCTGTTGCCCTTGCTACCAGAAAGGGGGCTTCTCCAAACTCTTTCTCATCCCCACAGGGTCCTCCAGGATCTCGAGGCCTACCAGGCGTGAGGGGAGCAAAGGGACGCCAGGTAAGTGGGGCCCAGCCCCCAGGAGGCTGGCACTGGCAGGGGCCACCTGACAGGGAGACTACCTCCTGCTCCTTGCCCCCTGCCCAACCCTGAGACCTGTGACTTTCACGGCATCAGGCAGGGTTTCCAGACTCATGCCGGGCCTGGTTCTCAGCCTGGCACCCCCTTTCCAGCTCGTCTTTTCCAGCCCATTTCTGAACACCAGGCTTTGCCATCCCATGGGTACAGACAGGGTCTGTGGTACCAGCGTTTTGTCCATTCATTTGTTCATTCATTCATTCCACCACCATTTATTTAGCACAGACTATGTGCCGGCCACTGTTGGAGGCTCTGTAGATACCACGGGAGGGTGGGAGAGGCATGACCCCTGCCTGCCCTCATGGCTCAATCAAGTAGGTCAAAGAGATAGTATCAGGTCATAGGCACATAGGTGGTGAAGCAGAAGTAGCTTGGGAGCCTGGACAGGGTATCAGAGCATGCTTCAGGGCTTCAGGGAGAGGAGGGTACTGGAGCTGGGCCAGGTTCCAGGCAAGGGAAAGCCCTAAGGTAAGAGAAGGTGTGGCATGTTTAGGGGTCTCCACTAGCTCCCCAGAGGGGCAGGGGAGAGGGATGAGACCAAGAATTAGCAGGTGGCAAGTCCGCAAACCACAGTTAGGCCTATGGCCTATAGGCCTGTAGTTCCCAGGGTAGTGGGGAGCCGTAGAGGACTTTAAACAAGGGCTGGCCTGAGCACAAGCGCCAGAGGTGATCACTGGTACTTACTATGTGTCAGGTGCTATCACGCATATTAACTCATTCGGTCTTCAACACTACTCTATAAAGAAGGTGCTAGGCTTCGTTCCATTTTACACGCCAGGAAACTAAGGCACTGAGAGGTTAAGTCAGTTGTCTCAGGTTGCACAGTTAGAAAGTGGCAGAGCTGGGATTTGAACCCAGGGAATCTGGCTCTCTTGCACAGTGAATGTAATCTCATTTTCAGTCGTGCAGGGAGGGCTGATGAGTGGTTTTTTGCCCCCAGCTGATGTATGGGTGCTGGGATAGGCAGCCTTGTAGAAGGGAACCCCAATGGCACAGGGAGAGCCGACAGCCCAGTCCTGATATCCAAGCTCCATACGGGGAATCTGTGATTAGTCTCCTCTTGGCTGAATTTCAAGTGGTTTTAAATTTTTCCCCAAACCAGATGGCTAGCAGTCAGCCTGGGAGAGGGGGGGGATTAGGAGGCATTCCTCTGGCCCAGCAGGGCCCCTCCCACTGCCATGTCCTGGGTCTCTGCAAGTGGACCCAGGCCCATTGGCAGCCAGTTCCACCTGGACCCTGTGCACATGGCCTCCTGCCCCAGGAAGCCAGATTCGCTGGAGATTCGGGTCCTCAACTCACCGAGCTTGCTCCAGCTGTCTCTAGCACCCCTTCCCAGTGGTGGCTCCAGGAATGTAGTCCTGCTTGAGGAAACCCAGGCTCCCCACCACATCAAAAGTGTCCAGGGCTGGGAGGGAAGTGTTGGGAACATGAGCTCCTCCCCCCTGCTGGGTTTGGCAGGAATGCAAAACCTGTGGGATCGGCGCCCTGGGTCCCCGGCCTAATAGTCCGCCATCGGCCACTTCGCAGGGGGGTTACCTAGAGGGGCACCCATCATGCCTGCAGAAGAGCTCAATTCTGGGCAGGCCCCCATGTAACAACTGGCTTGTCAAGTGATCTTAGCAAGACTTTGCCACCCTCTGAGCCTCAGTTTCCCCATATGTGCCATGGGTAAGGTACAGGGCCCTGCCTGCGTCTCTGCCGATGTGCAAGAGGGGACAAGATGGGGCCTCAGGCCCTCGGCTCCTGTAGAACTGCTGACAGGGTCTGGATCCACAGACCTCTGTTGAAAGGGGGGGCTCTGGGGTCCGACAGAGACAAATCTCAGCCTTCCCAGTTACCGGTTCTGGGACCTCAGGCCAGTTTCTTAACTTCTCTAAGACTTAGCGGATGACATTAGGAGGAGGTCGTGAGGACCCAGAATTTGAACTCACATCAGCTGGATGCCCATTTTTTGTTTTCACCCCCCACCACAACTCACTGCTTATCAGTGTGGGAGTGAGCGCTCCGTCCGAGGGGGTGTGCAAGTCAGGGACTACAGAAGCCTGCCATGAAGGCTCTGGCCTGGGACAGGGTGTTGGAGGAGACAATGTCTAAAAGCCCCGTTACCTGGGAGACTCTACTCTCTCCCTCCACCAACCACTTTGAAGGAGTCGCGGGGATTCTGAGATACACGTGCCTGACACTGGACTCTGCTCCCATGAATGGGGCTAAGAGCTCAGCAGACCTGGCCTCGAATCGTGGCTCTTCCTCTTTGACCTTGAGCAACTGACTGCGTTTCTCTGGGCCTCTAGTTTTCCTCTGTAAAAAGGGTGAGCCACAGAACTGACTTCTCTGGTTGGCCATGGGATTAAATCCCTTGGCACGTGCCTTGCACATGATGAGCACCTCCCTTTGATCATCCATCCCTTTGTCACAAGAGCTGCAATTGACCAGATTTTCTCTCCCAGCCTGGCTGAAAGGTAGCCCCAGCTTTGACCGCGAGCATCTTCCTGGGGACTGGCTATTAGAGAACAGACATATGGTTCTGATGGAAACCTGGGCCTGCCTCCAGCAGGGCTGGCTGGCCTGTGTTCACTTGGAGAAGGGAGGAAGAGGATGGGGGGACCCTCGGGACACAGGACGAGCTGCAGAGTGGCCCAGAGCAAGGGTTAGCATGTGCAGCTGCCCTGCTCCTGTCCCTGCCCTGGGGAGCCAGGGAGCGAGGGTGGCTGGGGCTCCGTTGCCTGCTCCTCCCTCCAGACAGCAAAGGCTGTGGCCCAATTTCCCCCGAGCAGTGCCGGCTTCCCCCTGAGCTCTCTGGTCTCCCAAGGGATCGCAATCTCCCAGGTACTAGAGGCTTTAGACATTGTCTTCTCCAACATCCTGCTCCAGGGCAGAGCCTTCATGGCGGGCTTCTCTGGGCCCTGACTTGCACACCCTCATGACGGGGAGCTCACTCCCACACTGATAGGCAGTGACAGGTCTTGGTGGAAAGAAATGGGCATCTGGCTGAGTTGGGTTTAAATTCTGGCTTCTCCACTTCCTAGCTGTGTGACCATAGGCTGTTTCCTTATGGCAAAATGAGGATAATAGCTTTTGGTATCATTGCTGCTGCGGCAGTTGCTACTACTATTAGTACAGATCGCATAAACTTTCTCTCAGAAAGGCTTGGATTCCGGGGATGAATAGGGTGCCGTGTGAGTCACACCAAACCGTCAACACTTCTGGGCCTCCACTGCAGTCCCAGAGCAATCCCTTTCCAGGGAGATTTATGGCTCAGCTAGACACAGAGGCCAGGGGCCAGAAGCCATTTCTCAGGAGGGCCCAGATGTCCACCCATCAGCTCAGTCTCTGTCCCAGCTCCTAAGACCTGGGATGTCCCCACCTCAGTCTGGCTCCATCTCCACCAGGCACCTGTCCATGAATCAGGGGCGGAAAGTCTAACACATGGTCTGACAGTGTCCATCTGAGAGAGAGGGGCCCAGAGAGGGGAAGGGGCTTGCCTGGGGCCACACAGCAATCCGGCAGCAGAACAAGGACTAGCACCCACAGCTTCTAATCATATGTTGTATTGGATCTTTGGAAACTCTCAGCTGGTTCTCTGTAGCTTGCTCTAAGCTGCCTGTTCTGAGGAAGGGACTGAATCCAGATCTTCCAGGCCATTCCTCTGTGTCCCTGGCCCTGGGGAGCCTGATGCCTCCTCTGGCAGAGCCAGCTATCCCTGAGCACTTATTAGAGGCCAGGTGCTGAACTGCCTGTGTGCAATACCTCCTGCCTTGAGGGAGAGGTTCTCATCCCCATTTCAGAGACAAGATAACTGAGGCTCAGCAAGGTCGCCTGTCCTGGGCTTATTCAATCTATGAGGCACTATTTAAGGCTGTGGGAGCCCCAGGTAGCTGATAAAAGGAATTGTTGCTTTTTCTGGCTCAATTATTAATTGAAAGTTTCCTTGCTTAATTTTTAAATAATTTCTTCATGCTGTTTTTCTCGTCCCTCATCCCACTCCTTGCCACCCGCAAGTACGTTCCCCAGTCCCCTTTTGTGGCTGGCCCTACACTCCCAGGCCAGGGTGGGCCAGCCTTCTGCACAAGACCCTCTTCGTCTCCCCCACATGACCTCTCTGGTCCCCTGCAGGACAAACACCACACTGTTCTCTACAGGGGGCTTTTTCCAGAGGACCCCATCTCATCTGTGTCTCTGTGGGAGTCCCCGTAAGGGGGTCACATGGGCCAGTGGGTAGAACCCTGGAGGGGATGCACCTGCTGATGTGCTAAGGGACCTTAGACAAGTCACTTCTTTGACTGGGCCTTAGTGTTCCCATCTGTGCAGTGGGGGAAGGGCCTGCCTCAAGGGGTGGAGGGGTGGGGCTCCCAGCTTTCAAAGGACTAAGACTGCTGTCTAGGGCTCCACGGAATGGCCGCCTGACCCCTGCCCCATTCTTGCCCCTCCACACGTCAGCTCTTCCCTCTGTGAGCAGGGCCAGACTGACTCGCACATCTGGCTGGAGGAGGCTGCTCTGCACACGTAGCCATATGCAGACCCTCCCGGGTCCTTCGCTGTCAGTGTCCCCCAAGGGTTGTGGTTCAGACACCCGTTTCTGACCCACGTGTGCTCGGGGAAGAGGATGCAGCAGCCGAGTCTGAGGGGCTGACTGTGGGGACCTGGCCACATGTGTCTGGCCCTCAGCCTGCCCAACTCTGAAGTGCATTGGCTGCCTGACCTCCGAGGTCTCTTTAAACAGGGTTGTTCATGCACTACCAGCCCTATTCCAGAACGACAGGGCCTCTAGCAGAGTCCCTCAGTGCCTTGCCGTCTCAGCAGGCATGCTGCGCACGGGTGACCCGCCTCAGGGTAGGGGTGTGCGGGCAGTGGGAGAAGAGAGCCCCAGGCTTGTGCCGGGAGAGGCCCTGGGCTCTGGGCAGCCCTGCCCTCCTGGTTCCCAGCCCAAGGGAGACCCCTGCTGTCCACTGTGCTAGTCCCTTTTTCCTATTCCAGGGCCCCCGAGGACCAGATGGACCAGCCGGGGAGCAGGGGTCCAGGGGCCTGAAGGTACCAACCCCAGGGCCTGCCCTTCCTCATGCCTCCCGCTCTGGGTCAGGAATCTGGGAACCAAGGCTCACACCTTCCTCAGCGCCAGCCCCTGGTGGCAGCAGGGAGCTCATGGGCCACTCCTCCTGACCCTGGAGCCTGAGCCTGTGGGCAGGGGAGAAAGAGCACAGAGAGAGGGAGCAGTGAATAAGAGGGAGCCAGAGGAGGCAAGAGTAAGAGAGGGTGGGAGGGAACCTCAGGTGCCCTCTGGCCCCTTCCCTGGGGCCCCTAGCCCCTCCAGAGCCCCTGGGAGCCAAGATTGCTTCTACTCCCAGCAGGAGCGAGGGGTCCTTGGTTCTCCAGAGCAGATGATGACTACGGCCAGCCACTCCCCTTGCCAGGCCTCAGTTTCCCCACTTGCACAATCGGGAGAGGGGTGGGTCTGGTGATGACACAGGTTCCTTCCAGCTCCCATGGAGTGCGGATCCTGTGCGGTGAAGGGTCCTCCTGAGCACCCTCTCCCACCCTCATATGCTTTGCTTCCTGCAGGGCCCTTCAGGACCGCAGGGCAGACCGGGCCAGCCTGGGCAGCAGGTATGTCAGCCAAGGCTGCCAGCCCCTCCCCGCTCCCTGCTTGGCGAGACGCGCCTCTAATGAGCCCACATGTGCTTGCAGGGTGCGGCTGGTGAGCGCGGGCACTCAGGCACGCGAGGCTTCCCCGTAAGTAGCATCAGTTCTGGGAATTCCGTGGGGCTCTGCCGGGAGATAAGAGCCATGTTACCAGGTTCCCACCCTGCTGTGGAAACCACAAAGGTTCTGGCTGCCCACTCTGTGCACTGAAGACCCTCTAGCCTGCCTCTTTCCCCTGAGACTCAGTCTCCCCATTGGTCACATGGCAGAGGGTGGGAGTGACACCCTCACATACTGCGAAGTCTTCTGGGCAGGGTGAAGGAGGCCATGGAGGGACTAAGGTCACCTCTGTTCTCCGCAGGGCATCCCAGGTCCCTCAGGCCCCCCAGGCACCAAGGGCCTCCCAGGAGAACCGGTAAGTGCTCTCTCTCCTCCCTCTTTTGTCTCTTTGCTCCTGGCGGGCTGGTCTCAGATGGGCCACCGCCTGGGAGTGTGGCACGTGGTCAGCCAAGAAGGAGGTTGGAGAGGGACAGGGCCAGGGCTCTGCTACCCTGATGGGACAGACCTGGGGGGAGGGGGGTAGAGAGGGCACTGGCCAGGGAGCTCAGGAGCTCTGGGTTGGAGTCTAAGCTTGCTTGCCCTCCAGCCTAGTTTTCTTACAAGTAAATGGGAATAATTGTCCTTACCATGCTATCCTGTTGTAAAGATGAAACGAGGAAATGTATAAGCTGAGGGAACAGAGTATTCAGGTCTCCAAGGGAGGGAGGATGGGAATTGCAGGGTCCGGACAGGAGCCAGTGAAGGGTTTGAGACCAAGATAACCCTTCAGGAGGCTCCCTGGAAGGATGGGTTTGGGGGACGGCCCAAGGGTCAGGGCGCCCCTTGAGGAGGCAGTGGAGTGGTACCACTGGAGCGGGACAGGAGAGGACAGCCTCCAGGGGTATAGGAGGAGGGATCCCTGCATGGGGCAGGGGGAGGACAGGAGGCTCCTGCCCCCTGGGGCCGCGCTAGAGTCCCACATCTTTAGGCCCAAGGAGACGCCGTTTTGAACAGTGAATTGACCAGGAGCCGGGTGGGGGTTTCCAGAGGTGGATCCCAGGTGGAAGGGCATTCAAACTGTGGGAGAAGAGTGATCGAGGCTTCTTAGAAGAGCTGGAAGGTTTCTGAGTGGGGGAGGGCCCCCCCCAGGTTTGAGGGAGAGGAACAGGAGAAAGCGCAGATGGCTTGAGGGGGTGGCAGGAGACCGGTGGTGAGGAGGGAGCTGCAGACAGCGGGTCCTTGGCATGGCAGGTGGGGGGCATGGCTGCAGAGTTCCAGGTTCTGGGGATCCTCTCCCTCACCTGCCCCCTCCAGACTGCATTATTGGGCCTCAGGCTCCAGAGAGGGCCCAGGCTGCCTTCTCAAAACTGTGTGTGTCTGCCTGTCTTACAGGGCCCTCAGGGACCCCAGGGGCCACTTGGCCCTCCGGGAGAGATGGGACCCAAGGTGAGCGCTGAGGGCCCCTCGTTTGTCCCGTGGTATTGCCGGGGAGGTATCAGGCCCTCGCAGTCCTCCTCCACACAGGGGTCCCAGGCCTGGCTGTGTGCTGTGTCCTGTGTCCTGCAGAAACTGAAGGGTAGACCCCCCTGGTGGGAGGGCAGATCCACCCTAATGGCATAGGGCGAGGAGCTGGGTTCCCAGTCCCAGGGGCAGCGCATGGCACGCAGGGGTGCCAGGACCCTCAAGCGGGTTGGCGGTGCCTCTTTTGCGGGACCACAGGAAGCAGCAGTGCCCCCACCACAACCCCTGCTGGGACTTCCCCTCGGCACTGAGGTTTGACTGCAGAACCAGCCCTTTTGAGGGCGTGCAGCGAGGAACTCTAGAGGGACCTCCGACACCTCTGCCTTATCCAGAGGAGAAAGCTGAGCTGCAGGGTTTGTGCAGGGGCTGTAGCCATGCTGATGGTGATAACTTGAACCCCTTCCCACCCTTGTCATCCTGGCTCAGCTTTGGAGTAAAGCACAGGGATCTGTCTGCCCTGCATACAGCCTTGGTTGGCTTCCTCCCCTGTTGTTATGTGAATCATGCTATTTTCCTCCCTGTGCTGGCCAAGGGGCTCTTAATGTGGCAAACCACACTCGTGGGGAAGGAGAAGGCTCCAGCAGCCTCTGAGCAGCCCCAAGGCTCGGCACCATGGGCCCAACCACCACCCTCCCTGTGGTCCCAGCTCCAAGCTCCAAGAAGGCCGTAGCCTGCTCCCAACTCTGTGTCTCTCCTGCTGTGTGACCTCAGGCACATTCCTTGCCCTCTCTGGGCCTGCCTGTTATCTCCTCCCTTACAATCGAAGCCAGCCCTTGCTGTAGGAGGGACCAATGACATTTTCTTGCAGGGACCGCCCGGTGCGGTAGGAGAACCGGGTCTTCCTGGGGAAGCCGGGATGAAGGTAAGGCAGGATGAAAGAGAAAATTGACTTGTTGAAACCAGCTCCCAGCTGGCGGCCACGTCCTCCCCACGGAAGAGAAACGGGCCTTTCTTGTGTGGGGATAATGAGTTCTCTGTGTTCCTGGCTGGGGAGCGGGTCCTGGCTATGGCCACAGTGGCGGACCCAGCCGGCCTGGAGCCCCCGCCCCCCGCCCCCCACCCCTGCCCCCTGCCCAGTGATGTTTTCCCTGGCACCTGCCCCACGTCCGGGCGGCCACATCTCTTGGCCTCCTGAGATACCATCTGCATTTCAGCCCCCGAGCCCCTCATTACCTGCGGGGAAACAGGCGCCCATTGATGCCTGGGTTCTGGGGAGAGCCCCCCCCCCCCCACTCTGCTGTGGAAGAGGATGCAGCTCCCTATGCAGGCCCTGGAGCTGACAAGCGACACTGGCAGCCTGATGGCCTTGCTAGGCAGGGCCTGGGGGAGCCGCCAGGGTCTGTGGGACTAGAGGCAGACACCCCCTCCCCAGCAGTGCCTGAGCCTCCCTGCCATTCAGAGGGACTTGGACCAGCCCTGGGACTTCAGTTGTTGGCTTAGATCCAGAAACCTTTGCTCCAACAATGCAGAAAACTACCCCATATATAAAACAGACAGAAATGGGATCCTCCTGGTTAGGGCAGGGCTGGGGGCTCAGGGCTCCTCCTCCTCCCGGTACCACCCCCCCCCCCGCCCTGGACGTCAGCACAGAGGGAGACTAGTTTAGAAACCCCCACGTGGTGATCTTTTGGGGGGCAGATGACATTTATTCTGGCTCATTTAGGGCCTCTTCCTCCTTTGGGTTTCTCTCCAAGGCTCTCAGGGAGAGTAAAGAAGGTGGTCAGCCACAGAGTTGCCATCCCTGCATCTGATCCTCCCTGGAGCCAAACTACCCAGGTTTGGATCCTGAATCTGTCCCTTCTTAGCCTCATGGGCTTGGGCTAGTGACGTAACCCCCGTGCGTGGTCTCTTGGTTTCTCCATTTGTAAAAGAAGATCCCTTCTCTGGCAGGGTTGTTGTGAGGTTTCAGTGTGAAATCGAGAGGCCCTTAGGGCAGCGCCGTGTAAACATGAGCTCGATGGTGGTGGCATTTGCGCGGCCCCGACACGGCCAGTGCTGGCCTGGAACAGGGGCTCTGGTTGGCATTTTACAGTGTTGCTTTGGTCCTTGGGAAGGAGGGGCTGCCCCAGCTCTCCGCCCAAATCAGAGCTGGTGAGGACAGGAAGGTGAGGCAAGGGCTGGGACTGGCCCTACCCACCCCCATGGACTTGTGTTTGGCTTCTCCTAGGGTGACCTTGGGCCTCTGGGCACCCCTGGGGAGCAGGGCCTCATTGGGCAGCGGGTAAGTCGAAGCAAATTCATTCTTCCTGGAAAGCCACCTGAGGGGCACTTGGGTCTGGGGGAAGGGCTTTACTCAACCTCCCTGAGCCTCAGGGAGAAAGAGACTATGAATTCCTGCAGCCTCATCCTGTCTCTCTGGGTGAGCCAGCATTTCCACAATGCAGAGGCACTCTTGGAAGAAAAGGATCCTGTGGTCAAAGTGTTTGAGACTCACTGCATGCTCCGTGTTCCCTCTTCCACATTAGTAGTAGCATTTTTAAAGCTCTGAGAAGGCCTGCAGCCAAGACAGTGGTTCCTGACTTATTTGGATGCACTTTTACTTTTGAAAAACGCCTGTTATCATCCCTGGAAACTGTTCCATGGAAGGTTATCGTCCCCTTTTCTAAAAGAAACCCACAAAGCTTGTCTTTGAGAAGCTTTGGGATGCCTCTCTGTCCACCTCTCTATGCTCCGTGCCCAGTTTATACAGTCTCTGCCTGAATATGGCCTGCAGGCATACTGGGGAGGAGTACAGAGCAGGCATCCTGTAGCACCTGCCAGGTACAGAAGGTGGGGTCTAAGAGGGAGCGGGAGTTAGCATGGGCCTCAGTTCCTGGGGGCACCAGGGACAGCCCAAGTGCCCTTCATTTCTTATCATTCCTGTTTTTCCAATGCTTCGTGCTTTCCCTGCCCAGAGTTGCAATAAAGACCACAGGGCAAGGCAGGATGTGTGTGCAGCCCGAACCCCTGAGATGGTAAATCTTGTGTGTCAACGAAGACTGATCCGTAGTTTTCTTAGAGTGCCGCATTAAGAAGGATTCTGAGGCACAGTAGGAGAGAGAACGACGAGCACTCACTTGAGGCCCACTCTGTGCCAGGCCCTTCTCTCAAAGCACTGGGAAGAGAGCAGTGAGTAACAGAAGGCCTTGTTCGTATGGAGGCACCTTCTAGTGGATACGTTAGTGACATCTGCCACAGGCACGAGAAGCGTGGGGTCTCCACACCTGTCATGCCTTTGCCACCCCTGCCTCTGATGACCTCTGAGGCCCCTTTGGGCTCAGGTGCTGAACAGCCATGAACTCTGAAAGCCAAGAGAGACACAAACTAATTTGATGGCCAATTTGAGAACGGAGACATCCAGGGCATCTCTGGAGCTGGGACTGCAAGCAGAGAACCTAGCTGAGGGTCAGATGGGGATTCGGGGTCTTGGTATCATTCCCAAGCTTGCTGGCCCAAAAGTCTTAAGGCTGGCCTCACTTTCCTCATCTGAGAAATGGGATTCCACAAGGAGTTTCATGGGAGCTCACTCCAGTTCCAGAAATAATACATCGAATGGCTACCATCTGTGGGGTGCTTACACTGTGCCTTCCAGGCACCCTTAAAGGAAGTGGTATCAGCCCAATTTTCCGATGAGCAAACAGCTGCCCGTGGGGGCGAGGTAGTTTGCTTGTGGTCGTACTGCCTGTGAACAGGAAGCCCAGTGTGGGAACTGAGGTCTCTATGATATCAGAGCCTTTCTCAACCACTGGGCAGCAGTGTTTCCAACCAACCAACCAACTTGGACACTTGGCAACTCGTGATCTCATGCGGCCCCCACCCGACCCCCTTCCCTGGGAATGTCTCCTCATCTTTCCCCACCACCCTTTCCAGGGAGAGCCAGGCCTCGAGGGTGACAGTGGTCCTGCAGGGCCTGATGGGCTGAAGGTAAGTGTCCTGCTGCTGTAGGGTCTGGGGAGGGGGATGTTCTGGAACTACCTTCTACCTCTGCCCCACTCCCCTCCTGTCCAAGGCCTAAGCTTTCTCCTGGAAGCACTGTGTTCCCATAAAGCTCCGAGAGCAGACCTCTGGCTCCTATTGCAAGTAGCCTGTCCAGCACCCACCCCCCCCCGCCCCCCCCCCGCCCACCACTGCCTCCTGCCCTGCTCAGATGGGACTAGGAGCCATCCCACCTTCCACTCCTCACTGCTACCCTTCTCCTCAAAACTACAGCTTCTCTCGGTTAAGGGTAGTACCTGAACACCCCTGCTCTGTGCTAGACTCAGAGCCAGCAGCTTTGATATCTGTTATCTTCCAAACATCCTAAAAGACCAGGAAAATAATAATCACCACCCATGACCTGTAAGCCACTATTTATGGTGCATTAGTCATGTATATATCAGGTACTATGCTAAGCCCTTTGTGTTATGTAACACATCAGTTAATGCCACGGGGTAAGTTCTATCCTTAAATGAGGAAACTGAGACACAGAGAGGTTAAGCAACTTGCCCAAGGACACATAGCTAGTAATTGGCACAGCCAAGACCCAAGCCTTGGCTGCCTCTCTACACTAGGCACCCATTCTAAAGGTGGGGAGACTGAGGCTCAGAAGGAGGCAGGAGGTGCACTCATCCAGAGTCTATGGCTGTGAGTGGAGAATCCAAAATTCAAACCCAGGGCTCACTGGCACCACAGCATGTAGGCCTAACTCTGCCCTGTTGCATCCTGTAGAGTCCTCTGTCAGCCACAGATGCTGGCACCTTCCATAGGCGCCAGGGCTCCCCTGAACCCTGGGGCCAGCGGGCGTCACTCTCCAACTTACTAGCTTCACATCTAGCCCAGGCCTGTCCCTGGCTGCCAGCCCGGGCCCAGCCCTGGCACAGTACTAGGTGGGCTCTCCCCAGGACTGACCTGTCACACTGAGTCAGCTCCTCAGCCCAGGGACCCAAGGGCCACATCCCAGAATTCCCTCTGTCACCCATTTACTTTCCATGTGACCTCAGATAAGCAGCCCTCAATTCCCCAATCCCCAGACACGCCCCGCCACTGCCCCATCCCCATAGCTGCCCTGGGTTCCGGGTTTCCCCATCTACCAGGATGCCTCCGGGACAGGCTCCTGGCTGGCTCCCCATCTGCCCTGGGTTTTTCTTGCAAGGCCGTGAGCGCCCCCTGTCGCCATCCATCTGCCTCCTCTCCTCTCCAGCTCGGCTGCATCCTAGGGTACAACTGGTCCTGGCTGGGGAGACCCAGAGCATTTGACAGACCCTCCACACCCTTTGCCCAAAACCTGCTTGAACTGCAGTGACACTGAAGAACATTCTGGCTAAAATGCTCTGCATACTCACCATGCGCTCACACCACCTGCCTTAAGAGCTTTATGTGAATGAACCCGTGTAATCCTCCCAGCCACCCTGTGAGCTAGATTCATTCTTGTCCCCACTGGACAGATGGGGAAACTGAGTCATGGTGTGGGGGCCTCTTCCATTTCTGGTCAGCCATCTTTTTTCTCCTCCGAATCGTGCTGAGGTGTGACAGGAGCGGGGGCTTCGAGGCATGGGTGTCTCAATGCCGTCTTTCCTGCTCTCTCAGCATGGCTCCTGGTGCTGGCTGCTTCTTCCTCTTTCACTCCCTTCAAAGCCAGTTCTACCCTAGACTTTGGGCCAGAGTAGTTGCTGCAGATGTCCAGCATCTTTTCTGGTCCTCGTGAATCCCAGGAGACCGTCCGCTTTTTTCATAGCGTTTGTCCAAGAATCACCTTCATGGTGAAAACCACCTCTCAGACACACACAGCATGTAATAGTCTATAGAGTGCTTTTCTGCTGATGATCTTTGTTGAGTTTGCCGACACCCAGCAGATGGTGGTGGTGATGGTGGTGGTTACTCCTAGGAAGACTAACCTTTATCCAGAACTCATGTGCCAGACGCGCTGTTAAGCTACTTAAATGGATTAGCTCTTCCAATCGCTATAGTAACCCTTTGCTGCTTATTTTACAAATGAGGAAACTTGCCGAGGGTCACGCAGCCATTGAGAGGTGGCAGCAAGATTCGAATTTAAGCAACATAACCCCAGGAGTAAGGGAGGTATTGTCCCCTGCACAGAGAACCTTGGAATTCAAAGGCACCAGAACCCTAGGGTCTCACGCATGCTCTGCCACTGACTTCCATGTGTGGTTGGGAAGTCTCCTGCTCTCTCTGGGCCTCAGTTTCCCCATCTATAGATCGAGAAGTTTGAGCTAGACAACTTGTAAGGCTCTTCTGAGCATTGGCAGATGTCCGGGGGACTCTAGGATTCTCCAGGACCCACCAGAGGCCATTCTGTAAGGGATCCACAAGTTCACTACCCCAGGCTGTGGGGGGTCTGGGTGGTCCCTGGAGCCAGAGCCCTTGAGGTGCCAGGCTGGGACCTCTCTCTGAAAACCAGCCCAGCCACCTGGAACAGGCTGCCTGCCTCGGAGAGAGGAAAGCAGGTGGCCAGGGATGACAAGGAGGAAGGGGGATCCTGGACCGGGGTCTGCAGAAGGGTCATCAGGGCAGCACCCCATCTCCCTGCCAGGCTATGCTCGGAGTCCGAGAATCTCAGTGGGGAGGGATCTCACACACCAACCTGTCTGACCCCCTCCTGGTGCCCAGATCTGCTCTGCGCTGGCCCACACCTCAGCTTGGAGTGTCCCTCCCTTATCCATGCCATCTCTGGACCCCTCTTCACTGGGGAGTCTCCCCCCCACCCCCTAGCTGAGCTAGAAACCACCCCAAGAGGCCCCTGCACCTCCTATGCCCAGAGCCCAGGCTCCAGCTTCACGCCCTCTGCACCCTAATCTTTCTCCTGGACCCACACCAGTTTATCAGCACTCCTTGTAAAGTGTGGTGCTGGGAAACAGAACTGGCAGAGACACGCTCCCCTTCTCCTAGCCTGCTCCCCCGCCCAGCCCTTCCTCCTGTCCATGACTTCATCCCCTTTCCCACGGGTCTCTCTGAATGGTCCCAGCTCAGCCACTTGCAGACTGGCCACAAGCCCTGCCGGGCCCGCCAGCCCCGATGGAGGTGACCTTCTGACAGGCGCCACCCTGTTCCTCTGTGGCCACTGGTCATGCCGCCCCCCTCACCCCTACTCTGCCCACAACCTGGCTCAGCCCAGCCTGCCCGATGTGGCCTGGATGTGGCAAGTGCTGTGTCAGTGTTAACTGCTGTCCACTGGACAGAGGAAGTGCTCT
The DNA here is from genome assembly GCF_011800145.1 of Mirounga leonina. NCBI lineage: Eukaryota > Metazoa > Chordata > Mammalia > Carnivora > Phocidae > Mirounga > Mirounga leonina. The sequence goes on along the minus strand of NW_023270433.1, from coordinate 19,210,391 downwards.
GCCGCAGGCGAGAATGAGAGCCATGCAGAGCAGACAGCAATGGAGATGGTGTTGGCAATAGAGACTGACCGCAAGATGGAACCAAGCAGTACAGTTGGATTATGTCTTTAAAGCTTCACGTACTGCTAACTAGCTTCTTTGCTTTGGATTGGCTGTCCCACTGCTCGGAGCCTGGTATAGGGCAACAGAAACTGTGATCTCTGCCTTATTATTATTATTGTAAGCTGTTTTCATGTAAGCAAGGGTTGAAAATGTAACTCAGAAAAATGGAGTTGGTTCTGAGAGGCAGGATTGGGTGAATTGTTTTCCTTTTTTAAAATTTCCTTCAGCGTCTTAAGACTTTTGTCCTCCCCGTGTGTCAGTGTTGGGGAGAAAGAGCCTGAGTCTCACAAAGCTGCTCCCTTCCTGTGAACTCCCAGGGGGTGGGAGTAGTCAGGGTTCTGTGTTGCCTCTGAGCAAGTTTCTCCCTGGCCCGAGTACCATGTCGGGGGTATTTCCTGCACCAGCCAGGCCATGACACACTGACCCTTTTGGTGGCTCAGGGAACAATCGGGGCAACCCAGGGGCTGCTTGGTGTGGACATCCAAATGGAGCCCTGAGGTTTAGCGCCTCTGATGGGCTGAGGGACTAATTTATTCTCTCTCTCTCTCCCCTCCTCATGCCCTTCCAACCTAGGGGGACAGGGGTGACCCTGGGCCTGATGGTGAACGTGGCGACAAAGGCCAAGAGGGACTGATGGGCGAGGATGGGGCCCCCGGCCCCCCTGGCATCACTGGCATCCGGGTGAGTGTGCACGGCTGCATGCCAGCACTGTGGGCGTTTGGGTATGTGTACCACCCACGCCTGCTCGGGCAGTTGGACAGGAGGTCTTTTGATGGCAGCTACCTGAAGCTCTTCCACTGTGGTCCTTCCTCCACCTGGGAGTTTCCCAGAGAGCAGTCTGCCCATGTCCCTCCCCTGCCTAACCCTCTCATGGCTCCCAGTTGCCCTCAGACTAGCATCACACTCCTCAGTCTGGCTGCCATGGCCTCCACAAGCCTGGGCCTGCTGGCCTCATCCCACATTCAGCCACACTGAATTTAGTAGGCGGTTTAGCAGGAGAGGCGCTGGCCGCGATTCTCCGCTAAGGAACTTGACGCTGCCTTCTCTGGGTCACGCTCTTGGTACGATGAAGGATTTGGAAGGAATGCCTTCCAACTTTCCAGGGCCTCTCTCTTAGTAAGCTCTTGAGTATCGTGGCCATGGAATGGGTGGCAACGTGCAGCAGAAATAGCCCTGGGCCTAGAGTCCAAAGGCTGAGTTCTGGCTTGAGAACCCACGGTCTGTGTGACCTTAGGCAGATCACTGCTGCCTCTCTGTGAGCCTTGGTTTTCTTAACTTTAAAGAGTCCATGAAACTTTGGAAAGAAAGTGCTTTCTACAACGTCCCAGAAAATAAATATTGTCTTTATGAATCTGGAGGAGGAAATGACTGGAAGCTGGTGGTAGTGGTGATGGTGGTAGTAATGTTGATGGTTGGGTGGAGGTAGAGATGATGATGATGATGATGATATTGATGATGGTAGAGATGGTGATGATGGTGGAGATGGTGGTGATGACAGTGGTGATAGTGATGATGGTGATGGTGGAGGTGATGGTGGTGGAGATGGTGATGGTGGTGATGATGGTGGTGATAGTGGTGATGGTGGAGGTGATGGTATTAGTGAGGGTGGTGATGGTGGTGGAGATTGTGATGGTGGTGATGATGGTGATGGTGGTGGAGATGGTGATAGTGGTGGTGATGGTATTTGTGATGGTGATGATGATGGTGATGCTGGTGATGGTGGTGATGATGGTGATGGTGGAGGTGATGGTATTAGAGAGGGGGTGGTGATGGTAAGGGTGGAGGTGATGGTGGTGGTGGAAGAGGTGGTGGTACAGATGGTGATGATGGTGGTAATGGAGATGGTGGTGAGGATGGTGGTGAGAATGATGGTGGCAGTGATGGTGATGGCAGTGGCAGTGGTGGTGACAGTGGCCATGGTGATGGGGGCAGTGGCGGTGGTGGTGGTGGTGGTGGTAGCAGAGTTAATGTCTCTATTTTGCCATCTCTGCCAATTTTCATATACTGGAACTGGAAAGAAGTTCACTGGGGCCGGACTGAGTGTGTGTCGGGTGACAGAAGGGGTGAGAGGCTTGTATTTGAGTCTCTTTGGCATCAGGGCTACGGGACAAGTATCTCCCACTCTGGCTGGGAAACAGTGGAGTATTTAAAAATAGAATTTTATGAGCCATCAGAGCCTTTCCAGAAACATATCTCCATGGATGGGGGCCCAGCAAAAGTCTTCATTCTGGCCCCACAGCCTCACCCCGCTGGATGCTCCAGCCTTACTCAGGATTTCCCACACCATGAGGGACGCTCCCCGATGGCGAGGGCCTGTCAGCACAAGTGGCCGGCCACCCTGTCCTGGGGGAGACTCCCGGCATCCTGGCTCTGTGCTGAATGCTTCAGCGCTGACTCACTTCTCCTTCTGGCAAGGGATCAGCCCCAGCAATCCCCTCAGCCTACTGACAAATTCCACCAGCCCCTGTATCAGGATTGTGCAGTTGCCCAGATACGACCAGCCTGGGACAGGGGTGCCCCAGACACTGAGGACCCACATCTCATTCGAACCCAGCGAGGTGACCTGCAGGTAGTGTCTTTGTCTCACCACACCTGTGTCTTTGGCTCTCAAATTGAATAAATAACCCCTTCCTCCCAGCCCTGTGGCCAGAACTGGGGGTGGCATGACACAGAACATAGACATAGTTCCTGGCCCGTGGTTGAAGCCATGTTGGTTGACTCCTTTATTACTGGAGGAGCCAAAGACCCAGGCGTGGTCTAGTTCAGTCCTGTCGATAGAGACAGAAGACAAGCTACCTGTGTAATTTAAAATTTTCAAAATGTAAAAAGAGGTGGATGAAATAAATTTTAACCATATATTTTATTTAGCTCAATATAGCCAAAATATGAACATTTCCAACATGTAATCAATATAAAAATCACTAATCAGGTATTTTGCATTCTTTTTTTTTTTTTTTGTACTAAATCTATGAAATCTGATGTGTAATTTACTCTTACGGCACATCTCAATCCGTATGCTAAATTTTCATTGGAAATACTTGATCTGTGTTTAGGTTTCATAAAATATATAGCTGAAAATGTAGGTTCATATCCCTAAGTTGTTCCAAATACACATAAAAGTTTTAACGATAACTTAATTGTCTGTATTTAAATTTAATTTTAAGTTAATTCAAATTAGGTTGAATTAAGAATTTGGTTCCTCCATCCCAGTCACCACCTTTCAAGTGCTCAGTGGCCCTATGTGGCAAGGGGCCACAGACAGGACAAAGCTAGTTTAAGACCTATATATGAGAGGCAGGGAAACCGAGGCACACAGGAGGGAAGGGACTTTTCCAGGGTCACATGAGGTCTTAAGCACCAGAATGCAGGGTAGTCTGCGCTTAGTCCTTCCAAGACCACCACTCTCTCCTTCCTGAGGGCCCCAGGATGGTCTAACTGGCACTGCCCTTAGGGACAGAGAATCATCTTCTCCAGTCCTTTTTTGCCACGTTTTGTCCTTGTGCTGAATCAAAGCTGGCCTCCCTGTAATTTCCGTCCACTGACCACCCCAGAGGACACAGCTACCCCTGCCTCAGGGCAGCTGCAGAAATCAGCAGATGGGCATCAGGTGCCTCTGGGTTCGCCTATGTGTTTTCTGGCTCCTCTAAAACCCCATCTTCCTGCCTTTCCTCCATCACAGTTAGTGCCTCCTCCTGTTCCAAGGTGGGGCTATCACCTCCTTCATCCTACAGCATGTACCTCTGTTAATGCAGCCAAAGGGATTGAATTGAACTAGCTCTTTAGTGCTTGCCAAGAATGTAGATGTTCTTCCCAGCTCCCTTTGAGGTTTGGGTCTTGAGGGAACTGTCCTCTGGTGACCATCAGGATGTCTTTTCCAGACCAGAAACACTGCCTGCCTTACCCCCTACATCCCACCCCAGTGTGGCTCAGAGTTGGGATTCTCTTCTCTCCTTTTCTTTTCTCCCTTATCTGTCTTATGCTCACACACGCACACTTATACGCACTCACTCACCCCACTGAGTGGCCCTGACAAGAACAGGGCAAAGGAGAGCAAAGGGATGCCCTGCAAGGGAGGGGACAGAGCAGCCTGTGGGAGGGAGTGGCCTGGGTACCCCAGTGGGAGAGTGGGGGAGGGCAGCTGACCTTCCCGGCACAATGCCCCACTGGGAGGAGCCCCTCCAACCCCCATCCCCAAGGGAGGGAGCCCCTGTCAGTGGGACACAGCCTCGGGCTGGTCAGAAGTGCCCCACAGCATCTCAGAGATGAGGGAGGACCTCCCCTGCCTGCCTCATGTCATCAGCGGGCACTGGGAGCCCCAGGCATGGAATCAGACAGATCCGCAGTTGGATCAGCGTTCTGGGCCAAGTCGTTTCACCTTTGGGAAGCCCGGGGAGCAAGCCCTGATGGGGCTTCAGGCTCAGGGTGGCTGGGGGGCTGGAACAGTGTGTGGCACATGGCAGGTGCAGAGAGCGGCTCCCACTGGGACAGCCTGGGAGCCTAGCAGTCTTCATGAAAGAGTGGTGCGGCCAGCACTTACTGTGGGCCAGGTGCCTGGTGAGCACGAGAGGCCATCCCCGGGTTGACTTCTCAGCCCCATGAGGCAAACAGGACCCCTGTCCCCACTTTGCAGACAACACCTTCCGTCAGGAAGTTCCCAGCTCACAAGGTCCCGGGGAGCACTGAGCACAGGGTGGGTTTGGAACCCAGGCAGTCCGCCCTCAGAGCTCCCATGCTGACGCTCTGCCTCAAGTTGCTCTCATTTCTCACCCTCTTCCTTCCCTCTTTCTCCTCTCAGGGTCCTGAAGGAAAACCGGGGAAGCAAGGCGAGAAGGGCCGGACCGGAGCCAAGGTGGGGCCCCCTCCACTCCCCCACCTCTCTCTCCACCTCCTGCTGGGGCCCCGTGACAGCCTGTCTCTCCTCCCGCTGCAGGGTGCTAAGGGCTACCAAGGACAGCTGGGTGAGATGGGCGTCCCTGGAGACCCTGGACCCCCTGGCACCCCAGGCCCTAAAGGGTCCCGGGGCAGCCTGGGACCAACGGTGAGAACTCAGGGTGGGGTGGGGTGGGGTGGGGTGGGCAGGCAAAGAGCTGGGGGTGGGGGCAAGGGGAGAAAGAGAGGTATCGCCCTGTCCACCTCTCAGCCAAACCTTGGCTGTCCCTTGTCCTAGCTGCTTCTCTTGCATCATGGATCCCTTGGGGATCCTGTAGAAGCTGCCGCCTCTCTCCCTGGAAAAGTACCCACAGCGCCAAGTATGTGTTTCTGTTTGAAGGGCACTGTGGGTCTTCTGAAGGACTTTATAGACCCAGACAAATAAGCATTCTAGGGTGGGGAGAGGGGACCAGCTCCTTTGGAGGGTTTTTACAGAACAAGTTTTCCCACTGGAAATAGATTCATGAGGATCAGGCTGCAGATCCCTGGGTGACTCTGAGGCCGTCCCAGCCTCTTGCTGGCCTGCCTGGAAGGAGGGCCCCGGGGGTCTGCTGGCTGCAGAGGAAGGAAGCAGAGGGGAGGCAGGCCGGTGAGGCATCTCTGAGCTCCCAGCGTCCCTGGTGTGAATGCCCCCGCTGTGGCTGATCCCAAGCCACCCACGTGGTGTCCGCAAGCGCAAACTTGGGAGGGAGATGCACGGGAGTGTCTGTCATCTGCTAGTTCCACCACATGCACTCAACAGACAGAAATAAGCTGGAGCCTAGGCAATAGTAAAATGGAGCAAAATTACTAGAAAGGAGGAGTTTTGAATATTTGTCATCTTCGTTTTTAATAGAATTGATTGAACTGTAAGCTCATATAATTTAACTTCCTATAGCTGCTTCTGTTTAAAATTGGCTCACAAAAGTGAAGATGGTTTAGCCACTGGGTCTCGTGAACCCCTGGAGCTGGGAGAAGGAAGGGCTGGAGGGAGGAGGGGAGCTCAGGGAGGAGCTCTGCAGCCTGGGTTCTGGGCCACAGAGGTGCCTGTCGGCGGGGCTGGACTGGGCTGGAACCAGTGCCCAGGTCACTGCTGTGAGAACCACTTGTACCAATGTGCATCTGCTCCTGTCCTAGGGTGCTCCCGGACGGATGGGGGCCCAAGGAGAGCCCGGACTGGCTGGTTACCATGTAAGAAAATCTGCCGGCCCCCCCCCCTCCCCGGCCCCAGGCGGGCCTCGGCCTCTGTCCCCACCACTTCCCCACGGAGGGTGGCCCTTGGGCCACTGAAGATCTCTGGTCTCCCCGGGCCCAGGGAGCCCCTGAGCCCCCAGAGCAGGGGTGGGCAGACAGAAACACCCTCCCCCTCCACGTGCCCTCGCTGAGTCCTTCCTTCCCGCCGTGGGAGCACACATGCGTCCTGTCCTGGCGTCATGCCAGCTGTCTGTGGAAGGGAAGAGCCTCACCCCTCTTTTGCATCCAAGCTGGCACCCCTCTTAGAGGTGGCTGAGCCAAACCTATGTGATAGAGTTGGGTGACTAGTCCTCAGAGAGGCTCTGGGCCCGCTCAGAAAGGGAAACTGAGGCTTAGGGAGGCTAATGACAGCTTGTTAAGTTTGAAGGTAGGATTCAGTGTCTGAAGGAGGCACAGCAGGGAAAGAAGGACAGAAGAGGGACAGGGCAGAGGACATGGGAACCGGAGAGGGGGCACTGGGAGCCCAAGGAGGAATGAGCCTATATGCTTCCCGCCATAGCCTGGGGAAGTCGGCTGAGGCCAGCATTTTGCCCCTGCCCCTGCCCCAGGGACACAGCTGGCTCTCCGAGATCTGGCCCCAGGTCTGCTCCAGGCTGGGGTGAGCCACGCCCCCTACCATCCAAGCGGGCCCACCCCTGAGAGGTGTGTCAGGGACTGACTGGGAGGCCAGGCCCCTGAGAGGCATGGGCCAGCTCAGAGTCACACAGTGAGCTGGGGCAGAGCCAGGGCCCAGACTCACAGCTCAGGGTCTCCACCTAGGAGTTCCTGGCCTTCATCACTGTGCTTCTCAAGCCGTCACTCCCCCATGCTCTCACCTCTTGCCATCTTGTTTCTTGCAGGGACACAAAGGCATCATGGGCCCCCTCGGACCTCCTGGACCAAAGGGTGAAAAGGTGGGTGCTCAGTCCTGGGAAGCAGGCGCTCCCTCCCGTGTGGGCCGGTAGGAGCCAGCCCCTGGGGCACTGTGGCTGGGGTAATGCAGAAGTTCACAGTCGGCTCACCGCTGCTCACACGGCAGAGCCAGAGCCGTTAGACCTACATTCAACACAGATGGGCCTGTGTGTCAGGTCGGAGCCCAGCACCGGAACAAAACCACAGTTCCTGCCCGCCCGGGGTTTCCAGTTGAGCAGGGGAGATGGACGCCAATCATGTCCTGACCAGAACTTCAATTCCATCATCTGTGTGAATGTGGGCATTGAAGCCTTGCTCAGAAATGAGATCCCGCAGTGAGAGCCAGCGCAGGGCTTAGGGCAGAGTGAGACCAGCCTTTCCCAGCCAGGAAGGAGCCACTAAGGCAGAGGGAGAACGCGCCCATACCCCACCACTTGGCTCCAGCTTTGGTGGAAGAGAGAAATTGCTAGAAGAAAGCTTGCTGATGGTTGTGCCCTGCCGCACGGTGCAGGTGGGGATGTGGGGCCAGGGGGCCAAGGCAGTGGCCCCGGGTAACCTTCCGAGCCAGCACCAAACTGGCTCTGGGACCAGGCCTTTGAGTCCTACCTTAGCAGCTCGAGTCTCCCTGTTCTGGCCTCCCTCCTCCCCTGATGGCTCTGCCTCGGGAATGCTTCCTAGCAGGCGGCCCCCTGCTGTCTCCTTGCCCCCCCCCCCCAGCCCTCCTTTTGTGGGCTGAGTCAGTTACTCACTAACCACATCCCACTGCCGCTGCTGTGTGAATCACCCCGGCCTGGCTTGCTGTCCAGCTGGCCCCTTCCTCCTGCTTGGAGAAGAAGAGCTCTGCAATCAGTGGGCTCCCGACATCCCACAGGAAGCTGCGTTCAGTACCCTGAGTCCCCCAGCCTTGGCCCTGAGTCGGCCACAGATGGCACAGGAGGGGTTAACATGGACCCTGAAACAAGGGGAAGCCCCCCCCCCCCCCCCACCCGAGCCACCTGCAGCCCCAGGCCCAGTTCCTGTGGCTGCTGAGAATGGGATCCTAACCCTAAACCTGCCCTAAGTCTGCTGGGGCCTTGGGTGGGGCCCCAGGGTTCCCTGAGCCTTGATTGCCCCATCTGTTAAGCGGATGCATACCTCAGGAATGTGAGGCTGAGTAGGACATCACATATATGTCAGCCATAGGCACTTTCTTAGTGATGAGGTAGTAGGTTAGTTCACTCATGCGTTCAGCTATCCGACAGGTATTTATGGATGAATAATAATTATGTAATGTTTTCTCGGCCCTGAGCTGGGGGCTGCAGAAGGATGCCCTACAGAACTCCAGGGTAAAACTAGATGCAACAGTGAATAGCCAGGCACGAGCTGGAGGGTGCTGGGAGGAGGGGGAGCAGGTTCCCAAGGGACACCCCGAAGCACACAGCCGTGTGCAAAGCTCTTCCCTGGGATTCCTCCACGGCCCTCACTGTGAGGTGTCAGTGTCCCACATGACAGATGGGGAAACTGAGTCTCCAGGATGCTTAAGGACTAGTTCAGGACCAGTGGGAAGGTGGCAGGACCAGGATGCAGACTCTGATGTCAGGCTGTGCCTCCCTGACCGGAAACAGGTACTTAGATGAGTTAGGATGCTGCTCACCTGGTGAATTCCCCTAGGGCATGTGTCTACAAAGGTAGTATCTGGAGGGATTGGCCATGAGACTCTGGGAACAAGGAAGAAGGGGGGCTCCACTGGCTTCCTGCTGCTAAGAATGCATCCCTGAACTACAGCCACAATGTGGGGAGAGCGGGGGAGATCTGCATAGCTGGCTTTTGGCTCCAACCACCCACCACTTGATTCCTGTGTGGCCTTAACTAGGACCTTTCTTTCCCCGGGCCTCAGTTTCCTCATCTGTAAAATGGGCCAATAGTCACAGCAGCGTAGGAGTGCGGTATGGATTCTGTGGAACCCCTCCCGAAGGGTCTGCCACACAGAGTACACTCAGTAAACACGGCCCCCTTCTCCAAAGTGCCCCAGTCCAGCTGCCTCCGTCCTCGGTGGGACCGAGACTTGGGACAAAGAGCCATAGAGAGAGGTCAGGGAGGAGAGGGAATCCCCACTCCCTGGGCCACCCCCTTGGGTACAACTGGTTCTAAGCCTCGGGCCAAGTCCCTCCCGCTTTCAGTCTCTGCCCACAGGAGCCACAGAGGCTCTGAGCCAAGGCGCTACAGCTGCCAGCCCTCAGGACTGATTTGGGCCTGGGATGGGCTCCAGCCCCAGGGATGGCTCCCTCTCCTGCCTCTCAGGCTTCCCCTTCCATCCCTGCCAATAGCCAGGGGGCCCGGGGTGCCCCCGCTTGAGCCTCCTACCCAGAATGCGCCCCCCATGGGAGGTGGCACCAGTTGTCGGGCTGGAACATTCTGAGCCCTGGGGTTCTACCTCTTGCTGCTCTGATCACACCTTCCCTGTAGCTGGCACACGGCCTCCCGCCTCCTGTCTTGCTGGTGGCCCAGGGCCCAGGGTGGCCTGCCAGGGCTCAAGGGCCTCCATCCTAAACCCTACTCCTCCTGCAATCCCTCTGACTACATCCACGCCACCCATCGTCCCTGCTGCCATTGTCAACAACAGCTAAGCTCATGGCCACCTGAGCCCCTACTATGTGGGCAGTAGTGAACTCTCCTCCCTGGGTCCCCAGAACAGCGCTGCAAGGCATCACAATCCTGTTTCGCAGAAAGGAATCTGTCTTATGGACAAAACTCCCAAATTGGCCCACAGCTCAGCTCAACCTGGGGCAGCCCAGCCTGCTTCTGGGGCTGCCATCCAGGATAGAAGATTCCTGTTAAAGCTGGCTCTCTGCCTACTTTATTCTAGCAAAGATGGGAGAAAGGGACTCTTTTTCAGGGCTGAACAATGGAGCAGCCCACATGGCTTCTCTGTGCCTCAGTATCCCCATATGTAAAATGGGGAGAATACCATCACCTGTTTCGTAGGGTTGTTGGAAGTATTCAGTGAGTGCCTCTGCCCACCAGCTGTCGGAATTATTGTCACTCCATGCTGACCACCATGCAGGGACTTTTTGCATCATTTCCCAGAATCCCCACCACTTCCTCCTGGGTATCGCCATTGTCCCTTCACCCCACCTCACCCCCATTCCCCAGCTGAGAAAAAGAGCTCCAAGATGGGAAGGAAGGGACCTGTTGAGGGTCTGAGCTGGTCCTGTGCAAAGCTGGGTGTGACCAAGGTCTCTGCTCTGAGCTGCCTGGGTCTCCCAGACCAAGGGTACCTGTGGCGGGGGGGGGGGGGGAATGCCCAGCAGGGGGCAGTAAAGAGCACTCTCCAGGTTCCACAGCCCTGGTGTGCCGCTTCCCTCTCCAGCCTCAGTCTCTCCATCTGTAGCCCTAAGTAGACTGGACTTCATTGCTGATGAAGGCCCTTTCCACACTGTGTGGAGTGTCTGGAATTCCAGGAACCAGAAGTGTGTCTTAAAGCTGGTTGTGTCCACAGGGGGAGCAGGGTGAGGATGGCAAGGCCGAGGGGCCCCCTGGGCCACCGGGAGATCGGGTAAGCCCCCTTTCTGTCCCCTGGGCCACCGCCAAGGCTGAGCCCCAGCATCCTGCTATGGGGAGGGGGAGGGGGAGGCTGAGTAGGGGTGAGGCCGCTGCAAGCATCCAAGGGGGTGGCCAGGAAGAGACCTGGTGGCCCATATTTTGTTGCTGTCCTTGTCATTCAGGGCCCTGTGGGTGATCGAGGGGACCGCGGGGAGCCAGGGGACCCTGGATACCCCGTAAGTATCAGAGCTCCTCCCCAATGGTAGCATCAGGCACGGCGTGTCAGGGCAGTCCTCTGTCCTTACCGGCTCCCTGGCAGGGAAACAGCCTTGGCCAGGAGACAAGCCCTCCCTCCCACCATTAGCGCCCAGCTTAAAGCACTGACCCCCTGAAGGAGGGCTCAGGCCAGAATTCATGCTGGCCGGGGGAGGGCTGGAGGGAGAGGATGAGGTCAGGGAGAGAGACCCCTTCCTCACAGGACCTCAGTCTCCCCACCTGTGGCCGGGAACAGCTCTCCTGGCAGAAGCAAGAGACAGACCGCTGAGTGAGCACGGGGCCCCCACCAGGCTCTCCTCCCCTCCACTCCCCTCCCGTCCCCTCCCCTCCCCTGCTCCATCCTTGCTGGCAGGGTCATCATTTCGCTGCTTTGCAGATGAGCAAGCTGAGACGGGGACAATGACGCATGGCTAGGAAGAGCAAGGGCTTCGGGGGCCTCTTCCGGGTTGGAAGTTGCCCCAGCCCCTCCAGGATGGGCCCCCTCACCAGTCTCTCCTTGACTTCCAGGGACAGGAGGGTGTGCCAGGCCTCCGTGGAGATCCAGGCCAGCAGGGCCTACCAGTGAGTGGTGCTCCCTGTCCCATCCCCCTCTGGCCCCAGGTGGGTGGGCGGCAGTGGGGGAAGGAAGGGACCCTCCCTACTGGAGGGCCTGGGGCAGTTCACTCTGGTTTTTCCTGCCCTGATGCTGGGGGCACCCCCAGAGCCTACACCCCCAAACCCCTCCCAACCCTCCCCCTCTAGGCGGACACTGGCCACCCTCCCCGGGAGAGAATCCTGGGGCTGCTTTGCATCCTCTCACCTTGGTTTGCAGGGGCATCCAGGACCCCGGGGACAGCCGGGACCCAAAGGATCAAAAGGGGAAGAGGTAAGAGGACTGAAGTCCACAGGGGACCCTGGGAAGGGCGGACACCTGCCCAGGCACCCAGCAAGTAGGCTGGCGGGCACCCTGCAGGGTGCTTCCAGGCCAAGATCTCTTCGCCTCCAAGGGCCTGAGGGAGGGGGGATCACCTGCTCCCCTGGCAGGGCCTCCAGGAAGGGGACCACCTGTGGGGCCAGCAGTGGGATTTGAACCCAGGGCAGTCGAGAGCCAGAGCCAGCCAGCCACACCACGCTGTAGAAGAAAATTTGGAGAAGCAAGGGGTCCAGAGGAAGGGGGCAGGGGTGGACAGGGATGCTGGTGGTGGGAACTGAGGGGCGGTTGAGGACTTTCCCACCTTGTACCCTGAGCCCTTGTGTCTGCCTCCTCTGAGGTTGGGCCAGTGCTGTCTTCATGCGCTCAACCTCCCCGCAGGCATGTCTCCTTCACCCACACACCATCTCCCTGCCCCCCCACCCCCCCCTCAGGGATTTAGCCACACTCTTGAGGATGGAAGGATTTTGAAGCCCAGGCAGCCACGGGCCCCGGCTCCCTTTAGGAAACTGCCAGCCAAGAGCCTCTGCAGCAGGGGAGCCCATGGGGGCGCAGGACCCAGAGCAGGGGTGAGGACAACACTGGCAGGTTCCAAGGCCAGCCCTGCCCCTGGGCTCCAGGGCCAGGGTGCTTGGACCCATTTGCACATTCAGATGCTAAGGCCCAAGGGGTGGAAAGGCAAGGCTGGGCTGCAGAGGAGCCCATGCTCCTTTCAGTCCCACTTCCAAATCTCCTAGGGTTCTGTCCCTCATCCAGGCGGCCTCTGTCATGTGCCCCTTGATTTTTCAGGGACCAAAGGGAAAGCAAGGCAAGGCTGGGGCACCAGGACGAAGGGGGATTCAGGTGAGTGACCCACAGCCAGTCCCCTCCCGCCTGCCTCCCTGCTCCCCCCTTCAGAGGCTCTCATCAACTTCTTTTATATCCCCAGGGCCTGCAGGGGCTGCCAGGGCCTCGGGGCGTGGTGGGGAGACAGGGCCCCGAGGGTGTCGCGGGACCAGATGGGTTTCCTGGCAGGGATGGGCAAGCAGGACAGCAGGTGAGCAGGACTTGGGGTTAACAGATGGTGTCTCCCTTGGAGACAAGGTGTGTTGTGTGTGTTGGGGTCTGGGGGGCGGGGGTGGTTCTGCCATCGGGCCACGGGCCAGGAGGAGCAGGTTCGGAAACTTGGATGGGGCAGAACCAACATATCTGGAAGTTTCCTGCATGGGCAGTCACCTCATCCCTCGGGACCTGGGAATGTGGCCCTTCTGACCAGCCATGCCTGTACCCAGAAGGCCCTCCCTTGCCCAGGGGATGGCACTTCTAGTTGTAAGGTCCCTCCTCCTCTCCACTTGCAGATCTGTTCACTGGTCCCGCCCTCACGCACAGGCAGGATGAACTCCGTCCTGGGGTCTGACCTCCTTCCCTCCAGATCCACCCAGAGCTCATCCTGACTATGAGACATGCTGCTCCTTGGCTGCCTCTCTTTCCTGAAACATGAGAGGTCCTCCTTTGCCCTCTTTTTTACAGGGGGAGCAGGGAGACGATGGGGACCCTGGCCCCACGGGCCCTGCTGGGAAGAGAGGAAATCCAGGTGTAGCCGGCTTGCCTGGAGCACAGGGGCCCCCAGGATTCAAGGTCAGACACCTGTTAGTCCACTTAGCCACCTTCCCTCCTTTCAACCTTGGTACTAACTATAAGACACTGATGATAACGCTGACGTGGGCACCCATGTCCCAGGGCCTGTGTGAAAATGGAGTCCATGGCCCTGACATTTCTCGGGGGTCCCTGTCCCAAGCTTGAGCCTGACTTTAAGGAAAGTTTATCCAGGTAGCTAGAAATCCTGGGCCCTGCCAGGTCTTTGAAACAGGCAACTGGTTTTTGAGCTGTCCTTGGGCGCCCTCTAGTGGGCCTTTGTGGAACAATAGATGTTGCTTGCAGCCAGGACCCTCTTCCCAAAGGCATGTTTTTAGAAAGTTTCCGAGAGGTGGGGGAGGCAGCCATGAGTCAATCTGAGTCTGGGGCTACACACAGAAGGGAAGATTGAGGTGGGTGCATCAGACATGGCTCCTCTGGCCCTCCCCAAGCACGAGGTTTAGTTGGGGAGAGGCTGGAACCCTCTGCAGGAACAGCCAGCGAGGGGAGGCGTGGCCTTGGCCCAGGGAGGTTTTAAATGTGGAGAGAAGGGGAGGGGGCATCCCAGACAGGAGGAAGGGCTGGAGCAGAAGTGGGGGTGGGTGGGAACTTCATGGTCTTCTGGGAGGAAACAGTGAAGAAGAGAGGCAGGGTGGGAGAGTGGAAGGGAAGTTGGAACTTGAATTTCAGAGTAAGGAAAGAGGCTGTCCTCTTAAGGAGACTAAAATTCCGAGCCCCCACCAGGCCTGCATCTGAGCCCCAGCATCCTGAGATGTCAGCTGACCCTGTGGCATCACTATTCTGTCTCTCCTAGGCCCTCCTCCCCTCCCCTAGAACCATTTTCCCCTTTGGTCATTTTGGTATGTGTGTGTGTTTTTGGTTTTGTTTTTTAAGGGTGAAAGTGGGTTACCTGGGCAGCTGGGTCCTCCTGGCAAACGAGGGACAGCGGGTGGAACTGGGCTTCCTGGGAGCCAGGGGGAGCCTGGATCCAAAGGCCAGCCGGTGAGTGAGCCCCAGGGAATACAGATGTTCTCATACTCACATGCATGCAAACACATGCGCACACGGGTCCGGAAGCCTCCTGCCTACTCTGTGACAAGGACAGAGTGACACCCTCTCTGAGCACTAGATACTCCTCCGCTTCCCCTGAGTGGAGGGGGTGGGGAGGGAGGAGGCTGAGACATGAGATCTGAGTGGTCCCTTCAGAATGAGGACAGGTGGTGGATCACGACCTGAACCCGAAACAGCCTCCTATCTAGTAAAGAAATTCAACCTATGGTTTAAAAAACATCTCACAAGGAAAACTCTGGGCTCAGATGACATCACTGGAGAATTCTAGTAAAAGTTAAGGGAAGAAATCATACCGATTCTGTATCAACTCTTCCAGAAAATTGAAGAGGGGGAAATACTTGCCAGCATATTCTATGAAGCTGGCATTACCCTGATATCAAAGCTGGATAAAAGACATTGCAAGAAAGGTCTAGACCAATATACCTCAGAAATATAGATACAGAAATTCTCAACACAATTTTAGAAAAACCAATCTAAAAATATATTAAAAAGATAGCTCATCAAGATCAAATGAGGTTTATCCCAGGAATGCAAGGATGGTATAACATTTGAAAATAAATGAATATAATGCACCATACTAACAAACTGAGAAAGAAAACCCATTTGATCCTCCCAGTGGATGCAAGAAAAGCACTTGGCAAAAATGCAACTCCATTTCTGATAAAAGCACTCAGCCAACTTGGTATGGAAAAGGAGCTTCCTCAACTGGGAAGAGGGCGTTCGTGAAAAACAGACATCTAGCATAATACTTAATAGTGAAAGGCTGAATGTTTGGATTTTTTTTTTTCCAAGAAGTAGAACGAGTCGGAGATATTTGTTCTCACTACTTCTATTCAATATTGTACTGACAATTCTAGCCAATGCCATCAGGAATGAAAAATACATAAAAGCATTCATATTGAAAAGGAAGAAGTGAATCTTTTCATTTGTAGATGAAATTATTGTCTAGAGAGAAAATCCAGTGGGATCCATGGTAAAGCTACTAGAACAGGTGAATACAGCAAGATGGTGGGACACCAGCTCAAGATGCACAAAGGAACTGTGTCTCTATATACTAGCCATGGTCAGAACTTGAAATCTAAAAAGCAATGCTATTTATAATAGCAGAAAAGTAGGAAATACTTAGAGATACATATGACACTAGGTGAACAAGACATGTGCATTGAAAAACTGCAAGGCATTTCTGAAATGGGGACGACTTAAATAAATGGAGATGCTGTGTTCCCTGGTCAAAGACTCAGTATTGTTCAGATGGCAGTTCCCTCCAGTTGGTGTGTGGATTCAACCCAATTCCAATCAAAATCCCATCAGGCCTTTCTCGTGGAAAATAACAAGCTGAGTCTAACATTTTTATTTGGAAATGTGAAAGGCCTGGAATAACCAAAGCAAGTTGAAAAGAGAAGAGTAAAGTTGGGAGACTCACAGTAGTTGATTTCAAGGCTTATTATATAGCTACAGTAATCAAGAAGGTAGGGTACTGCCATAAATATACTAATAATAGTTCAAAGGAACAGCATAGAGAGTCCAGAAATACATTCACACGTACTTGGATAACCGCTTTTTGACAAAGTTGCAGAAACAACTCAGGGGTTACAGAATAGTCTTTTCTGGCAAGTGGTGCGGTGACAATTGGGTACCTTATACCATGTATAAAAATAAACTCAACATGGATCATACACCTAAAGGTAAAACCCAAAATGCTAAGACTTTTAGAAGGAAGCAGAGAAGAAAATCTTTGAGACCTTGGGTTATACAAACGTTTCTTAGATATGACACCAAAAGCATGATCCGTTAAAAAAATTGATAAATTGGGCTTTATCAAAATTTAAAGCTTTTGCTCCTCAAAGGACAGACGCTGTTAAGAGGATGACAAGACAAGCTACATACTAGGAGCAGGTGCAAATTATAGATCTAGTAAAGGATTTGTATCTGGAATATGTAAAGAACTCTCAAAACCCAATAATGAGAAAAGCAGCCCAATAAAGAAATTAGGCAAAAAAAGAGAAAGAAATTAGGCAAAAGACTTGAACAGACACTTCTGAAAAGATTGTTCAGATGACAACTAAGGCACATAAAAGAAGCTCAATATCACTAGTCATGAGGCAAATGCTCATTAAAACCGTAATGAGATGCTACTGCACACCTGTTAGAATGGTAAACATTTCATTGTTTTTGGAGATTTTATTTATCTGAGAGAGAGAGAAAGAGCACAAGTAGGGGGAGGGGCAGAGGGAGAGGGAGACAAACAGACTCCCGGCTGAGCAGGGAGCCCGATGTAGGGCTCGATCCCAGGACCCCGAGATCATGACCTGAGCCGAAGGCAGATGAGTCACTGACTGAGCCACCCAGGAGCCCCAGAATGGTAAAGATTTTAAAAGAGTGAACAGACCAAGTGTTGGCAAGGATGTGGAGCAACTGGAACTCTCCTCCTCTGCTCACAGGAATGTAAGATGGTACAACCGCATTGGAAATGGGCTGGGCAGTTTCGTTAAAAGTTAAGCATGCCCCTGCCATAGAATCCAGGCCTCCAGAATTGTTCACACCCGATCACTCCCCGCAATGGCATCTGTGTGAATATGAGCAAGTTTCTGCTCTCTGTGAGACTCAGTATTCTCATCTGTGAATGGGGTGCGTTGTGCCTCCCTGGACGGAAGTAGGAACTCGTATGCGTGGTGGTCCATGCAAAGCCCCTGGCACGTAGAGTCCCACAGCTAATGGGCTTATTCTGAGGGACACAGTCCTTGATAGAGCCTTTGTGATGGGGGAAAGAGCCTGCAGGTCCTTTCCTTCTCTTCCTTGAAGACCTGGGACAGGAGGTCCTAAGTGTTCTAGAGCCTTCCTCATGGAATCCCTGAGCTGGCCTCCACTGTCTCATGTGACAGAGGGCAGAGGCCCCTGCCCCCTCTGAGCCCAGGCTGACTGGTGTCTAGTATGTGAGCTGTCCACCCTCATCTGATTGCCTAGAGATGGAGTCACTAATATCCATGGGAGGAGGCAGGCCCAGGGGTCCTGGGTGATTGGCTGGGCGTCCTTGTCCTGGTCCCATTCACCCCATCTCATTCTGCTCTCCCCGCAGGGTGACTCTGGCGAGATGGGCTTCCCCGGAATGGCTGGCCTCTTCGGGCCCAAGGTACAAATTCCCACTCCTTACTGTTCCTGTTGGGGTTCCATCCATCCACCTCCTTGGTCGTTTATCCATGTATTCACTCAACAAAGATTTCTTGAGCACTTACAATGTGGGCTGGAAAGCCGCCAGAATCGAGCAGGAACATCCTCGGTCCCCAGAACCCACAATCCAGCAGACCTGGGTTTTAAGCCCAGCTCCTCAGTTTACCTGCTCTGAGCAGTTTACCTGCTCAGATGTTTACTAAATCTTTTGCAGTAAAAGATGCAAATTACTTTGTATCTCCAAGCCTCAGTTTTGTCAGCTGTAAAATGGGTAGGATAACTATAGAGGGTTGTAACAAGGAAGTAAGAGCAGAGCTTACACCATATAGCACAGAGCCAGCACGCTAGTACCTGCTTAATAATTGCGGACATTTGTTACTCTTCCTGGAACCTCTCAGGTAAGGCCTCTCTTGACAGGGAGGACAAAGTGTGGCCAGCCCCCAGGGGTCATGGAGCTGCTGGAGGCCCGACCCAGTGGCCACCCAGACACAGACAGCCCTTTCTCTGCCTCCCACAGGGCCCCCCTGGAGACATTGGCTTGAAAGGCATCCAGGGCCCTCGGGGGCCCCCTGGCTTGATGGTGAGTCCTCTCCTGGTCTGTCCTAGCGGGGACAGTCGCCCAGGCCCAAGGCTGGCCAGCCATCAGCTGGGTGGATGCCTGCCCTGCTCCTCTGCTCTTTCAGGCTTGAGCCCCCTCTGCCCAAGGCCTCCATCCCCGTTGGCATCCCCTTGGCTTCTGCCGGTCCTGCTAGCTGGGCTGCCACCCTCCCCCTTTCTCCTCCCGTAGCCCCCCAAAGGCACTCGGGGCCCAGAATGTGCATGGCCTTCCTGCTTGAGGAAGTCTCCCTTCCATCACCATGGGACACTCAGCTGCCATCTCCTCTCCTGTCTCCGTGACTCTGTTTCCCAGGCCCTGGGATGAGGACACACAAACCTTTCTCTCTCCTTTAGGGAAAGGAAGGCATCATTGGGCCCCTCGGAATCCTGGGACCTTCGGGACGCCCGGTATGTGTAGGGGGCTGGCCAGAAAGACTATGGGGGCAAGCTTGTCTCTGTGACCCAGGGCCAGCCTGAGCCTCAGTTTCCCCATCTGGGAAATAGAACTTCCTCTCTGAGTCCTCTGTTATGGGGCATGATTTATTGCAGGGTCCAAAGGGTGACAAAGGCAGCCGAGGGGACTGGGTGAGTTGATGGGCTGCTGAGGCGGTGCTGCAGTGGTTGGGGGAGGGGGAGGGGAGGGGAGGGGAGGGCTGGGAGAGGGGTGGGGGAGGCCTGGAGGGCAAGGCTCAGCCTCATTCCCTGACTGTGTCTCTCTGCTTCTGTCCTCCTCCAGGGATTGCAAGGTCCGAGGGTGAGTGGGCTGCGGTACGGGGGCTGGTGGGCTGGGGGAGTGGGGCAGGGTGGGCCCTCTGGGTTCCCCTGCCCATGACCACCGAAGTCCTCAGGCATGTTCTTTCCCTCTGGACCTCAGTCATCCATCGGTACCCCTCTGTGCTGGAGGCACCACTGTCTCAGGGTCTCGGATCAGCTCGAGGAGGCCTGGGGTGGGGAAGATGGAAGGCCTTTGACCAAGGCCTCACTGTTCTTCTCTTCCTCCAGGGTCCTCCTGGTCCCAGAGGGCGGCCTGGCCCACCGGTAGGTACTTGCGCTCAGGGCTCCTGGAACTCCAGGGCAGGAGGTGGAGCTTTGAATGAGACCCAGGGCTTTGCTGGCAGGTACTTGTCTTGGCCCTGACCTCACAAGCTTCCCCAGACTTCTAGGAGAGCATAGAGCAGCCCTGGCTGGACCAGGTCTCTAGAAGAGCAGAGACCAGTTTTACACATCCTCTCGTGCCTGGATGGCCCCTCCAGGCTCCTGACAGCCCCTGGGACTCCCGCACCCAGTCCCTCTCAAATAGTGACTGAGCCTCTTCTTTTGCAGGGTCCGCCAGGGAGCCCTATCCACTTTGTAAGTTGGAGAATGTTCTCTTTTGCCTATTTGGGGTAAGGCCTGGGAGGGTGGGGGGGCGGTTGGCAGCTGACCTCTTTTCTGGGTCACAATAGCTAGAACCCTAAGCTAGGCCCAGGGATGCCCGTGAGCTTTTGTCCTTCCATCCCGGACCCTGGACTCTACAGCAGCAGAAAGAGGGTGGGGATTCCCGGTTTTAGGCAGGATGCACCCCTGACTGTGAACCCAGGAAGCCGATCCAGTGGCTGCGCTCCTGGTCCTGTCAGCACCCTCGGTACAGAACGGCTGATTGCCGAAGGTCTAAATAGGTCCTGGTGTCAATTCAAGCTTGGGGGGGGTGGGTGTTCCCCATACCGAGGAACACTTGTGGGACACCAGCTGGGTGTCCTGCAGTTCGACTCAGTTCTGACACTGTGCACCAGGACAAAGCATTCACGATCCTACAGGACTCCTTCCCCATCCTGCCCACCCCAGATGCCAGCTTGTCACCTGCGCTTCTGACCGACTGAGGTTCCCATGCCCCTCACCGGCATCAGTGAATGTGCTAGAGCGCCTCTTAGATCAGAGAAATATATCACGTACTAGCTTACTGGTTTATTATAAAAAAATAATAATAATAACTCAGGAACAGCCCGATGGAAGACAGGCACAGGGCAAAGCGTGAGGCAGGGGCTCACAGCTCCCAAGCCCTCTCCAGGTGGGCACTCTCCCCAAACCTCCACGCGATCACCAGCTGGGAAGCTCTCTGAATACCACCCTTTTGGGTTTTCATGGAGGCTTCATTACATAAGCATGATGGATAAAAGCAGTGGCCACTGGTGATTGATTCAACCTCCATCCCTGCTCCCTTCCTCCCGGAGGTGAGGGGTCGGGACTGAAGTTTCCAAGCCACCTATCACAAGGTTGCTTCCCTGGGCAATCCGGCCCCTATCCTTTGGTTACCTAGGGGCTTTCCAAGAGTCACCTCATTAACATGACAAGACTTTTATGGGATTTTAGGAGCTCGGTGCCAGGAAGAGGGTCAGAGACCAAATCTCTATTATAAATCACAGTATCCCAGAGGGTGTCCTCAGATTCTGAGTCCAAAGAGGGTCAGACTGGAGGAGGAAGGCTATTTTCCTCCCTGATGGGTACGTCCCTGAAAGTATGGCCCCTCCCAAGCCCCCCTCCCCCCCCCCCCCGGGGGCCCCCCCCGTGTTTCCCCCGCCCCGGGTTGGGGGTTCCGGGGGGGCCCTGACGCCGTCCCCCGCCCCCCCCCCCCCCCCCCGCCCACCACGGTGGCTGAGGGGAACTAAGCAGGAGCCCTTGGGCCACAAGCCACTCAGATTCTCTGCTCTCCTAATCTCTCAGCTTCTCACTATCCGGCCCCCCAGGCATCGTCCACGAAAATGAACTGTTGGCCCTGGCCTCCCCTCCACACCTTCCCTAGCCCTTCTCATCACTAAGGAAGCCAGACAGCTAGGGCAAAGTGAAGAGACCCAGAAAAAACCCTTTTCCTCTCAAAAAAAGGAAAATTCGAGGATTTTGAATTTTTTGCACGGGAGTGGACATACTGAGTGTTTGTGATAGGTGGACACTGTTAGGCGTGCTCCTCCTGGATTAGCTCACTTACTCCTCTCAAGGTTCTGAGAGTGTTACTCTCATGCCCATTCTGAGGATACTGATGCAGAGAGACGGTAAGCAACTTGCCCAGATCCTGCAGTTAGCAAGTAGCAAGGCTGAGGTTTGAACTTGAGAAATACCTCTGGTGTCTGGGCTCTGGACCTCTTGGGCTTTACCCAACGTCACAGTGTCCCTGTCACTGTTTTCACAGCAAGACCGCCTCTGGCAAGCCCCCTGCTAGGGCTGGAGGCGCAAGTATGAGATAGTTACACAGAGAAAGGGGCTGCACCCAGTTGGGGGCGAGAGCACCAGGAGAGAGTTCCCATGGAAGCTGACATCTGTAGAATGAGTATAGGGCAGGGTTTCTCAACTGCAGCACTTATGGACACTTGGGGACCAGGTGGTTCCTTGCTGCGAGTGATTGTAGGATGTTTAGCAGCATCCCTGGCCTCTGCCCACTAGATGTCAGGAGCACCCCGTCCTCCAGTTGTGACAGCCAAGTCTCTAGATATAACCAAATGTCCCCTACAGGGCAACATTGCCCCTGATTGAGAACCACCAGAAGAGTAGATAGGCAGATGGAGCATTGGAGGGAAAGAAGAATGTTCCAGGCTATGGGAACAGCATGTGCAAAGGCCCTGTGGCCAGACGGAGCATGCTGCTTAGCAACTTAGCAATACAATAGTGTGTCTGGTGCATCGAGCATATGTGGGCAACAGAAGAGAGGCTGGGCCAGAGGCCACAGCACTCAGGCCAGGTCTTGTAACCACATGGAGGAGTTCGGACTTAATACTGTGGGTCATGAAGAGCTGTGGAAGTGCCTGGAGAAAGGGAGTGGATGGGTCAGCTCTGACTCTCTTTGTAAGTGGGGGAAGGACAGAGAGTTACACAGAAGGCAGGTGACTTGGCCCAGGAAGGCGGGTGGGCGAGCTCCTCCTCAGACCCTGGGGCTCGCTCTCTCTTGGTGAGTCTGGTGATCCTGGGGTTGAGGGGTAGGATACACACCCTGTCTTCTCTTTGCACAGCAGCAAGATGACCTGGGAGCAGCTTTCCAGACGTGGATGGACACAAATGGAGCACTGAAAGCAGAGGTACCCCGAGACCACTGCCCACATGGGATCCCTTCCCGGGGGAGACAGAAGGGACGGCTCGCATATAGTCAGTGCCCTCCACGTGGCCTGCCCCGAGAGTTCCATAGCTCATTGGTTTCCTGCGCCGGGGCCTGGGCAAAGTTGATACTAAGTCGGCTCTCAGGATTCACAGTCCAGGGAAAGGGCAGCCTGGAAGAGCCCATTGTCTTCCTTCCAGCCTGGGGGTGGTCAGTGTAAAGACCTCCACTGACCCCTTCTGGAGGGATTTGGGGCCACTGCGGAGTGTCCTGTACCCTCGCAGCCCCCACCCGGTTCCTGGCCCCCAGTTTCCTTATCTGTCCAGTGAAAGGAGCCCCATCATGCCCCTAGGAACTTGGGCCAGGCCAAGACCCCCTCTCTCTTCACGACAGGGTTACAACCATCCAGACCGGCTGGTGCTGGACCAGGGAGGGGAGATCTTTAAAACCTTACACTACCTCAGCAACCTCATCCAGAGCATTAAGACGCCCCTGGGCACCAAAGAGAACCCCGCCCGGGTCTGCCGGGACCTCATGGATTGTGAGCAGAAGATGGTGGATGGTATGAGGGCTTGTGGGGTCTGAAGAGAGGGCTTCTTGCCCCAGGGGTGGAGCAGGCGGTGCAGGGGAGTTCCAGGAGGGGCTGAGGAGAGGGACCATTCAAGTCTTGGCTCATTGGGGCCAAGTTTCTGTCCTTGGGGAGGCAGGCACATGAGGCAGTCCCTTATCCGCTCAGCAGTCACTGAGCCACACCATATGGCCAACCTTGTGCCTCCTGGGGTGTAGGTGAGTGGTTTTACCCTTTCAGAGCCTGTAGATCTACAAGCTGGGGACAACCATTTCAGTGCAAGGAGACAAGAGCTTTGGCAGGACAAGCCCCCAAGGGCCAGGAGGGGACAGGGGGCTGGGGGAGGGGGCTGCCATGGATGCCCTGAGAGCCAGGATTTCACCCCTTTCTGTCCACACCTCTTCCCTCCACTGACAAGAAGGTGGACTAGTGGCTGGTTGTCCCACTCTTTCGGCTGTGGGGCCTTTGGATCCCTTGGAAGCCCAGTGGGGAAACCAGATGCCAGCACAGGTGTCCAGTGGGTGGGGTGGAGGCCTGATTTACCCTCCTCCCCCAAGCAAGCCCCTAGGAGGATCACTAGCCTTGGGGGAGAACCCATTTAACTAAATGAGCCCGAAATGCCTTGGGCTAGTGATTCACCCTCTCTCAGGCCTCAGCTGCCCCCTCTGTAAAATGGCCCCTTCACAGTAGCAGTGTGGGCCAGTGCTCAGCCGAATGCCCCCCCCAGGGGCTCTGCCCGCTGTGAACTCTGCCCACAGCCTGTCCTTGCATCTCAGTGGCTCCTGGAATCCTTTCCCGACTTCAGGCCCAGCTGGGCTCGGTGGGTCCCAAGGTTTGGGGTTCACCTGCAGAACCGGGCCCTGGGCTCCCTCCCCCTCACATACCTGTACCATCCCTCCTCCACACCACCTGCAGGTACTTACTGGGTGGATCCAAACCTTGGCTGCTCGTCCGACACCATCGAAGTTTCCTGCAACTTCACCCATGGTGGACAAACGTGTCTCAAGCCCATCACGGCCTCCAAGGTACCTGTCTCGTCCCCATCCACCGCCAACTGGCCCCCTCTACACCCACCAGGCCCTGGGCCACCGCCCACCCAAGTTTTGGTCTGAGCCTTGACTGTCCTGGTGCGTGGCTTCTTGTGACCCTCCATTTTCTCATCTACGAATCGGGGGATGAATTGTTCTAAATCCATGGTTTCTACACCCTTTCGAGATGTATGATGTTAATGGTTTTTATTTCAAATAGAACTTTCGGCCAATATCTAAAACAGCATAGTTGGGGCTCCTGGGTGGCTCAGTCGTTAAGCGTCTGCTTTCAGCTCAGGTCATGATCTCAGGGTCCTGGGATCGAGCCCCACATCGGGCTCCCTGCTGGGCGGGAAGCCTGCTTCTCCCTCTCCCACTCCCCCTGCTTGTGTTCCCTCTCTCACTGTGTCTCTCTCTGTCAAATAAATAAATAAAATCTTAAAAAAAAAAACAACCCAAAACAACAGCATAGTTGGCCAAGCTGGCCGGGCTTGGAGAACCAGGAACCATCAGTACAAGCTAAGTCATGGTGCCCAAGGTGTGTATGCAGGGTTTAGCTAATGTTTGATGTCTGCTTTCCAAGTGCCTGTCTCTGGGCTGAGCGCTTGAGGTAGCTCAGGGCAGCTCAGCAGCAAGCCAGGGCGGGCGGCGGCAGTGGGGTGCCACCGCTCCCCCACCCAGGGTACCCCATGGTGGATTGTGGGTCTGCAGGGGCGGCAAGTCCTCCATATGGGAGGATTCAGGCTCCAGGGAGAGGAGCCCACCTGCCTGTAGGGGAGGCGGGGACCCAGAGACCCATCCCATCCCATCAGTCCTCCTGGGGAGGCTCCAGGAGGTGCCTTAGGCTGACTGGGTCAGACCCAGGTTTTGAGAATCTTTGTGTGGGCCAGCTGGTCAGCAAGTCTTGCTGGGTCCCTACCATGTGCCAGACACTGTATCAGGCACTGGGATTCAATAGGAAACACAGTAACCTCACCAGTGACCCTCCAGCCAGGCCCTTTCCCCCTCTGACTCTGACTCTGAGCCACACCCACCTGGCAGAGGGGGGAGGCCTGAGTGGAGGCACGTGCGTGGGTGGCCATCCCCATCACAAACAATGGCCACCATTTTGTACCAGTCTCAGCCTATAAATTACCAACATGGTGGCTGGACCAGCCCTTGTGGGTCTTACCATGATTGCAAGATGTCCTTCACGATCAAGAAACTTTGAAAAAATAAAGGTTTGTTTACTTACAGGACCTGGAAATTACACAGCACACCGGGGCCACCTAGCCAGCTTGCTGGGGGAGAGAATGAGTGTGCACGAGCCTGGGATTCTGCTTTTGTTGCGGTCCAGGGTGGGGGGGCTTAGGGCTTCCTGGGCTCACTCTTAATTGGTGAATTTAAAACATGACAGCGGGGATTTAAAGCACAGGAAGAGGGAAAAAAAAAAAAAGGTGGTCCAAATGGCCAGCTTTGGCAATCTTGAAGTCTAAAACAAAGGAGGCTCAGCGCGGAGGCCACTGGCGGGGCTTTTCATTTATTCGAGATCGCAAGCTTTTTGAAGTGGATGCCTAGGCAATCAAAGCGTCAATCAGGCGCTTGCATTACACAAAGAAAAACCAACCGTCTGGGCTTTCAGGGCACTCACTGAAGCCATAAATCCCATCCTTGTTTGAGGTCACTGCCGTTTCTGGCGTCTTGGAACTTTTCTGAGGGTTGGGGAGGTCACTTCTCATTTCTCCTGTACTTGAAGAGCCTCTTGATCTTGCGCTAGTTCCTCTTTCTCTCTGGGCTTTGGGTTCCCAACTCAGCTCCAGAGAAAACCCCCACTCCCGGCGCCCATGCAGTGGGGGGGGTAGATCAGGTGACTTAGGACCCTCGTAGATCCGTCTCTGCACTCAGGCTGGCCTTGGTGCTTTCCCTTCCTTGTTACTCCTTGGCTGTGGACCGGTTCACACAGACCTCAATTTCCCTGTGTCTCCAGTGGGCACACGTCTGGGAGCAAAGCTGGGAAATGCTTGCCAGGAAAGAGCTTCTCCCTGTGCCCTCCAGAGTGAGGGGAGGGTTTCTGAGAGCCTTGGGCAGCCGGCCTGACCCTGCCTCACTGCTGCGTCTCTGCCACAGGTTGAGTTTGCTGTCAGCCGGGTCCAGATGAATTTTCTGCACTTGCTAAGCTCTGAGGTGACACAGCATATCACCATTCACTGCCTTAACATGACCGTGTGGCAGGAGGGCACTGGCCAGACCCCGGCCAAGCGGGCTGTGCGCTTCCGGGCCTGGAATGGGCAGATCTTTGAAGCAGGGGGTCAGTTCCGGCCAGAAGTATCAATGGATGGCTGCAAGGTAAGCCTTGGGGCCCCTCACAGGCCTCTCATGCATGGACAAGTTGAAAAGATGTGTTTTTATTACAAAATAGTATATAAGAGTTCGTGTAATACATACTAGTATGTTACATTAGTATATTAGTATCATATGTGGTATTAGTATAATATTAGTAAAACATATCATTATTATCTTTGTGTAATAATTTTATTATAACGGTTTCATAAAACCCTTTTTATTCACTATCCTCTCTGGGAAACTTCTGAGAGAAAATCCAGCCATAAAAATTCCACAGGCTGATAAATGCTCTACTTACTTGTGAGGCTGCTTGTTAAAGAATGTATTTCTATTCTCTCTGCCCCCATCCTGGCCAGGCTAATTTCGTCTGTTAACATTTTTGGTTATTTTTAAATACCTAAGATTGGGTGGGTTGTTGGTGGAGGGGGAGTCAGAAAATTCTCCAAAAAACTAGCTTCGCAAGATTAAACAAAACTAGTAATACACAATGTTAGTGAGGATATGGGGAAACCAACACTCTTGCACAAAGCTATTTGGGAAAAAATTGGTAGAGGCTTTCAGGACAGCAGCTGTATAAATATAGGGATACCTCAGAGATATTGTGGGTTTGGTTCCGGACCACTGCAATAACGTGAATATTGTAATAAAGTAAGCCTAATTAATTGTTTTGGTTTCCCAGTGCATGTAGGAGTTATATTTACATTATACCGTAGTCTGTTAAGGGTGTAATAGCATCATGCCTAAAAAAAAAGGTCCATATCTTAATTAAAAAATATGCCACGTAATCACAGATCACAGGCCGCCAAAACAAATGTAAAAATGCTGAAAAAGTTTGAAATGTTGTGAGAATTATCAAGATGTGACGCAGAGACGCAAAGTGAGCAAATGCTGTTGGAACAATGACACTGACAGACTTGCTCGATGCAGGGTTGCCACTGACTGTCAGTTTATCAGAAACACAACATCTGGGAAGGTCAGGAAATGTGGTGCAACAAAACGAGGTATGCCCGTATATCCAGCGTATACGCTCAGCCTCAGAAACGTATGTATCCTTCCATCCAGCTGCTTCTAGAATTTGTTCTAGGGAAACAAGAAGTGGAGAAAGGCGTGCACAGAAGTTTAGCTACGGTGACATTGGTTACAGCATTCCTTACCAGAATAGACATAGTAGCAGCAATCGAAGTGGACCAATACAGGTCTTTGCTTCAGTGAAATGCCATGTATCCCTTACAAACGGTGAGAAAGATGATGGGGACATGCACACGTAGATGATGAGGTTTGTGATGGTTTCATGTGTACCCCTTTCCTTCTCTCAGGTCCAGGATGGGCGCTGGCATCAGACGCTTTTCACCTTCCGGACCCAGGACCCCCAGCAGCTGCCCATCATCAGCGTGGACAACCTCCCTCCTGCCTCATCAGGGAAGCAGTACCGCCTCGAAGTTGGACCTGCATGCTTCCTCTGACCTCTGACCTCCTGGCTCCTCTAGGCCTCGAGGGGGAGGGAGAAGGAGGGGACCTAGGGGCACATGGGCCCAGGAGAGGCAGCTCACCTGCCCAAGGATCCTTGGGTAGGCCCCAGCTGTTGTCTGCCCGGTAGAAGTGGCCGGGGCGGGGGAGGGGTGGCAGGGAACTGGGTATCCTTGGGACCAACTGATCCCAGCCCCAAAGACCAACCAAAGAGCCAGCCAGAGCGAGCTGGGCCTGCAAGCTGCCTGAGCCCCGCGGCCTGTCTCCCAGCCCCGCGGCCAACCCCTGTCCTCCCCAGCTTCCTGCCCAAAGAGCCCCATGTTCCAGCCAGCTTGAGGGGAGGGGGCATCTCTCCAGCTGGTCCCTGCCAGGGAGCTTTGATGTGCAATATTAGAGAGGAGACATGAAAAAGGAGAAAAGGAAAGAAAGAAGTATATATATTTTATTTAAACAAACACAAAGAAGGTGCATTACTATTTCTTCACCCGGGAAAGAGGTGGTAGAAGAACCAGCCAGAGGGTGGGAAGCGGTGGAGGCCGGGAGGGGGTGGCGCGACCCTCGGGGCTGGGGCCCCCGTGCTAGCTACCTCCCACTGTAAAATCGCTGGTGCTCGCAACTGTCTCGTAGTGTATGTGATTTTTTTAAGGAAAAAAAAAAAAAAAGCCTATTTAAGATTCTGAAGGTGCTACCATTTTTGCCACAGACTTTGAAGAACCATTTTGATGTGGGGTATCATCCACATTTTGCTCTCTCCTCCAAATGAGAAAGTTGGGGGAATCTAAAAATGTTCCTAGTATCACCCTTTTGCTCTTCAGGTAATCGACTAAGTGGGGGGAGTGGAAGGAAAAAGGAAAAAAAAATGCAAAGCCGAAAAAAAAAAAAAAGAAGAAGGAAAAAACCTGCCAGAAACAGAAGCAGGAAGATTTACCTTTTAATTTATGGACTTTGAAATATTTGTCCTCTTAAGGCAGGAGGAGGCCTGAGCGTGAAGGATTTTGGCCTTGGCCTCTCATGGCCCTGGAGGGAAATTAGGCTTATCTTGGAAGGTGGGATCTAGACTGGAGAGTCATGGGAGAAGACTTGACCTTGAAGAAACCAGTTGTAAGAGCGGTGTTGGGTCAGTGCTGGCCTTGGAGGTGGAATATCAATTTAGAGCCATCTTACAAGGCCCCATACCATTCCCTAAGATCCTCCCTTCCAGGAGCTTGTCCCTTCCAAGATGTGGCCATCACTCTTGCTTTTCCATCGTCATTAAATTTTCTAGAAACCTGGCGTCATTAGCTCCAAGTGTAAATGTGGGCTGAGGAGAAAGAATAAATATGGGGATCTCGGGGTTCAGTGTGATGGGGAGATTCAGTGTCATCTGAGTTGTCCTCTATCAGAGAACAAGTCAGCGCCCAGGTTGGATTTTGAGGTTATTTTAAGTATGGGATTATTTTTCTAGAAGGGGAAATTTTATGTGAACGTCTATCTGTGTCTTGTTTTTTTTTTTTTTTTTTTTTTTTTACCTAAAGTTGTGTCTCTTTGGGAATTGGATTTGATTTTTATTATTTAATACCTCAGTCCGGCCCGCCTTCCCCACCAGACACTTCTGTATGCCTCGCCATCCCGCCCCAGCAAAGACGCTCCCCGCGGAAGTGTGTTGTAGCAGCTCGGGCCTCATCTCAGCCCTCGCTCCCCCCCCACCCCCCCACCCCCGGCCAGTCTCCACCTGGCCTCTGTCTCGTTCTTGGAATTTTCTGCTGTCCTCGTTTATGTCTGTCCACATGTCAGTGTGTTAAAACCCCAGTGGGTTCTGTTTCTCCTTTTCCCTTCTGGATTTTAAATAAATATTTAAAACTGAGGCAATGGAATGATGCATCTGTGGCCGTGTGTTTTTAAAAAGCCCGGAGGGAGGTTTCTGGCCGGGCTGGGGAGAAAAGATGCTCAGAGGATGCTGCTTCCCCTGAAGGAGGTGGGTAGGGGGAGAGAACGGCACCAGAGCAGGGGGAGGGGAGTGAGTGCTGAAGGCGAGGGGGTCCAGGTCCCATGGCGTATCTGTTTCTTAGGGTTGCTGGTAATAGTACCACAGACCTGGAGGCTTAAAACAGCAGAAATGCATTCTCTCCCAGTCCTGGAAGCTGGAAGTCTGAACTCCAAGTGGTGGCAGCGCCGTGATCCCTCTGGTGCTTCTAGGAGACAGCCTTTACCTCGGTCAGCTTCTGGTGGCCCCAGGCATTCCTCAGCTCCTAGCTGGAGCAATGCAGTCGCTCTGCCTCTGGAGTCACATGACCTTCTTTCTCCCGTGCAGCTCCGTGTTCCCATCTTTTTATAAGGACACCAGTCCTATCGGATGAGGACCCACCCTAATAAGCCCATCTTGACTTGATTACACCTGCAAAGACCCTATTTCCATGTAAGGCCACATTCACAGGTAATAAGCTTAGGACTTCGACATATGTTTTTGGGGGGACACAATACAACCCATGACACACAGGGAGGAGGTATATTGAGGTTAACGTGAACAATTCCCTTTTTTTTTTTTTTTTTTAGCGTAGTAACATAGAAGGCTTACCATTCATGACAGTATATTCACCATGTACAAACTGTGCAACCATCTAGTTCCAGAACATTCTCAATGCCCCAAAAGGAAACTCCATACCTGTGAAGGAGTCACTCCCCATTCCCCTCTGCCCAAGCCCCTGGAAAAGCACTAACCTGCTTTCCAACTTTGCCTGCTGTGGATATTTCACATCAAAAAGAATTCTATTTCAGATCAACAGATTCCTGTTTTGCAGATGGGAAAGTTCAGTCAATTCAATGTCTGTTCCCAGCGCCCTCCCCGACCCGCCAAGAAAGCTCACAATATATGACCTTCTTTCGGGTAGCGTGATTTCAAGCTTCATCCTTGTGGTACGTACTCATACAGTACTTCATTCCGTTTTATGACTCGATAATGTTCTACTATATGGATGTACCACGTTTTGATTATCCATTCATCCACTGATGGACATTTGGCTTGTTTCCATCTGGAGGAGCTTGTGGCCAGTGCTTCAAAGTGAGCATTTCTTATCTATGAGATTCTTGAGAGAGGCCAGGACAGCTCCTGCCTGGGAGGGAGGGAGAATCTGAGAGATCGTTAGCCAGATTTAGCAAATACATATACAGGACCACACAGATAAATGTGAATTTCAGATACATAGTAGCAATATTTTAGCATAGGTATGCCCCCATGCGATATCTGGGACATGTTAGGACATATTTATACCTGCTGGACCTGGCATGTGTATCTCCTGGCCTTGGTTTGGAGTTCTTCCTTTCTGAGCTTGGTCCTCCCACCCTGGGACCTTGCATAAACCAGAGCTTTTCTGCCCTTCTCCCCTAGGAGAAAGAACAAATCATAAGCGGTTGAATTCATAGCTGGAATTTTCTTTAGTTTTAAAACTTTGCTATAAGTTTCCAGGTTTTCCAGGTCACCAGTGCACATGCAGCCGGGTCCCCCCTCCCCTCCACACCCTGGCACCTGCCCCAGGCACCAGGTGGACTCGGAGAGTCGTGTCCGCAGAGCCCAGAATTCATGGTCTGGAAGGGCTTGGTGATTCCCACAGCCCAGATACACCCTGTCATTTTACGTAGAAGGTAACTAAAGCCCAGGGAAATGCCCGAGCTCACCTGCCGAGGCCAGGGCGAAGCCTCGATTCAAACCCAAGACTGCTGACAGGTGGGTCTCACTATGGCCCCCTGGGATTAGCAGAGCCAGCAGCCCCTGGGAGGTGGGTACAAATGCACATTTTCAGCCCCAACCCAAACCTACCGAATCACAGACTCCCAGGTTGGGGCCCAGCAACTGACGTTTTATTAAGCCTCCCTGGAGATTCTAGTGCATGCTCAAGTCCCAAGAATTGGGACCCTCTGCTATTTCCTAAATCTGGAAAACAGTTTCCAAAACTGGGCAGGGGGGAACCTTGGAAATGAGATAAGAACGTTCTTTTTATTTCTTTGAAAATGAATCAGAAATGAAACTGAGACAGAAAGGCCTGCTTCAACTGAATTATTTCCTGAGCTCCACCCTATACTGTCACCCCCAGAGAGTTTGCCCCGCTGTTGGATCCCGCTTCCAGAGGGGAAGGTCCGGTCACTCGGATGTCTCTGTCCCTGCAGGAAGCTCTGTGAGGGCAGGGGATGGATCTGTCCTCTGCTGTAGTCAGGGAGTACAGCATGTTGGAGGACTCAACTTGTCCAACAAGGCTCATTGGAATGTTGCCTTGACG
This sequence comes from Mirounga leonina, assembly GCF_011800145.1. NCBI lineage: Eukaryota > Metazoa > Chordata > Mammalia > Carnivora > Phocidae > Mirounga > Mirounga leonina. The sequence goes on along the minus strand of NW_023270433.1, from coordinate 19,178,383 downwards.
AGCACGCCTCAGCAGCCCCTTCCCTGCGCCAAGCCTTATGTGGGCACTGGAGTTCCAGAGACAGGATTGACAAGGGTGTCTGAGGGGCTCTGAGTCTGGTGGAGGCCACTGGAGGAGTTGGACCTTGTGTGGTTAAGGGTTAGGAAAGCCGGCAGCAGGAGGCCAGACTGGGTGGGCTGGGGGTGCGGGGAGCAAAAGGAGAGCGTGGCTGATGCAATCTCAGCGGAGGATAGTCAGGGGGTGACACCTTGTATTAACCAGTCTCCAGAGAAATGGAACCAATAGGATGTGTGTGTGTGTGTGTGTGTGTGTAAAGAGATTTATTATAAGGAATTGGCTAACATGATTGTGATTGCCGGCACGTCCCAAGATTTGCAGAGGGAGTTGGCCCATTCAAGACCCTGCAGAGCGGATGGTTTCATTCCAGTGTAAAGCCTGGCAGGCTGGGGAGCCAGGAAGAACCAAGGTTTCAGTTCATGCCTAAAGGCAGGAAAAGACTGATGCCCATCTCCACCAGTCAGGTGGGAGGAATTCTCTCTTACTCAGACTTTCAATGCTAGTCAGGCCTTGGACAGATGGGACGAGGCCCAGCCCACACTTGGCAGGCAGGAGGCAATCTGTTTTACCCAGGTTATCCATTCAAATGTTAGTCTCATCTAAAAACACATGCACGGCCACGCCCAGCATGTTTGACCTAATATCTGGGTACCCCATGGCCCAGTTAACTTGACACGTGACATTAAGCATCCCAAGCTGAGGCTATCAGTGATAGAGGATGAATGACGGTTTGCCCGGTGAGGAAGGACACCGGGAGGGGAGGGGGTAGCACCTGCCAAGGCTGGGAAGTAAAGGGAGCACTGCCCATTTGGGGAACAGTATACTCGCTGTTCAAAATGATGCTTCAGGATAGGATGTGGGGAGCCCCAGGGTCCTGGGCTGGGCTTAGACAAGCTGCAGGTTGCACAGGTCAGCGGGGCCGGGCTCGCTTGGCCGGGCTGGGTTCGAGCAGCAGCGGGGCCCTGTGGAGCTGTCCAGGAGGCAGCCAGCTGGGCTGGAGGGCAGCAGAGAGGTCTGCGTCACGGTCGGAGCTGCGGAGGCGTCAGGAGCCTCTGCAGGGCTCTGAGGACCCGGGAGGGGGTGAGAGAGTCGGGAGGAAGGTTCCAGAGGGGAAGAGAAGGATGGTTATGTGAAAACCGTGACCCTCACAACTCTCAGTCGGCGTTCCAGGAGGGCCTCTGGGAGCTGGCCCATGAGGCCTCTGACGCTGGGCCAACTCCTTCCCAGCAGGGGCAGGTAGCAGGTTGTCGGGGAGCCAGGAGGCAGCTCTTCGGGGGCTGGCAGTGGCTGTGCTTCCCAGTCCCCCATTGCACAACTGTCAGGAACCAGCCAGAGTGGACTTCCCAGTGGGGCCAATCCTGTGTTTGCTCTGTCCACAATGAATCAAGCCACCGCCACGGACAGTCACATTCCACCAATGACCAGCCACCCCGTGCTGGGAAAAGGACAGAGGGGCAAGCAAGAAGGGGAGAGTCCAGCAGGTGGATTCCAGTCCCAGGTTCCTGATGGGGACGTGGTCTTGGGTGGCTCATTCCTTCTCTCTGGGCCTCAGTTTCTCCCTCTGCAAAATGGGGGAGCTAAGCCCGTCCCTGCTGGCTACCATAGACCGAGATCTTGTTCTGTAATAGCGGGGCAAATCGTCTGACACTGAATGGTAATCTACTGCTCTATAAAAATGCAGTTTCATATGGTTCAATCCAATACTCAGCACAGCACCTTTCAAAATAATAGCTACGGTGTCTTGCACACTTATTGTGAGCAGGAGCCCTACTGCGTGTGATACGTTTTCATCTCATGCACAACCCTCTTGAGACATGTGTTACTACGCCAGCTCTTCAGATGAGGGAAGCCAAGTCCAAAGAGGTTACATAAGTTGGCCAAGATCACAAAACAGGATTTGAACATGAGCAAATCTTTTTGAGTGTTTCCTCAGCCCAGACACAAAGTTCCTGATTAGGATCATTGGCTCTGCCAATGTATTCTTCGTGGCTGTTCAGGCAGAAGACCACAAATTAGTCGTCAGACACAGAGCTCAGCCCTGGCCTCGATGGAGAAACACATATAAAGTGGCTTTCTCAGAAGACAGATCCTTTCAAATGGGTGCAGTCCCCTGATGATCTAAATCTCGCCTTTCACCTGACTGCTCTGAGCTATTTGTTTCCTTATCCATTCAATGGGGAAAGTATATTATTTTCTTGAACCTCTTATCGACATATTTTTGCATTTTGATGTCTTAGATGTGGGATGTAACCTGCCATCCCGGAAATATTTATGTAACGCAGGAGTCTGTCTGTTTTTTCTCCCTATCCCAGCTCGACATTAAACCGACGGTGATGGTTCTTATGGCTGGTGGACTCTTAGAAACAAGTGTGTTTCCTTTAACGAGCACGTTACAAATGTGAACTGATTTAATCTGCTTAATAACCTGATAAAGTAGCTACTCTCCGTATCCCCATTTTATAGATGGGGAAATTGAGGCACAGAGAAGCTAAGTAACTTGCCCAGGGTCACACAGCTAGCAAGTGGTCGAGCCAGGACGCTACTTCACCATCCTGGACGACCCTGATTGCTTTCATTCTATTTTCTGTCGAACTTCTCTTGACATTGGGCCTGGACCAGATGGAGGGGCAGGGTAGGGAGGGCTGTGCAGATGCTCGATCCACAGAGGTACTAAAGCATCCTTGAAATGTAAGAAGACAGAGAAAATGGTACTGTGTCAGGGCGGGTGCTGGGTGCACTTGAAGGAACTACTTGGAGAGCCTCTTGGGAGGAGAGGGAGACCTCCAGGGGCACCTGAGCGACAGTGAGGACCCCTCACTCCATCTGAGGAGAGGGGCTCCATTTACTCGCTGTAAGAGAAAGCATTCATTTCTCTCTACGCTACTCACCAAACATGGGGCCACCAAATGCGATTCAAGGACAGGGCAGAAGAGGGAAGGATTCTTTGCCTGGGACCTGACCAGCATTAGTTGTGAAGAAGGAGGTTTAGGGCTATGGGTCACTCTTGTGCCAGTACCAGACACCAGATCCCAAGTGACAGAGGTGCTTCTCTGTTATTTAATAAGCTTTGTGTGTGTGTGTGTGTGTGTGATATGTGAGATCCTCTAAAGCTCTGGGCTCTGGGCAGAAGCCTCGATGGCCCAGGGTAATGGCGGTGTTATATCCATGTAACCACCAGCTTCTCCTTGCTATAAGCAATGTCTCCAATCTGTCCGCAGTCCCATTGTCTCACACCGGGACCACTGCGACAGCCTCCGACCCCTCTCCCAAGCTGATCCCCTACGCTGACTGCCCCCCCATCTTCCCCACTGCAGACAGAGGGATCTTTGTAAAGAGCAAATCTATTCATCTCCCACCCCACTTAAAATCTTTCCATTTCCCTTAATACCTGCAGGGTCCACTACAAACTCCCCACCCCGGCTTCCATGCCCTGCAGGCTCAGTTCCCGCCAACCTCTCCAGCATCAGTCCCCCGTCACTCCCACGCCATCCCACTCCCAGCCCCAGGGACCCCAGGTCCTTCATGCGCCATGCACTCTCTCCCCTCCACTCTTCCCTGCTGACGAGCTCCGCTTCTTTTCTCAAGACTCAAATTAGAGCAATGCCAATCCAAAACACTAAGTGAGCTGGCAAAAAAAAGAAAGAGAAAGGGAATTCCACGTCTGACAAGGATGTGGAGAAGGAGACTCATCTGTACCTCGCCAAACTGGCACCACATTAAACAGCGTTCGTGTTTTTTGATTTGTCACGTGTTTTGTCTTCTTTGTTTGGGGAGAGAGTTTTTTCTTTTTTTAAATCAACTTAATTGAGGTATAATTGGCATACAATAAAATGCACACATTTTAGGTTTGCGGTTCAATGAGTTTTCACAAATGTACATTATGCGCATAACCACCCCTGCAGCAGAAATGTGGAGGACTGCCATGGACTTCAGAAAGTGCTCTTACAACCTCTGGCAGTCAGACTGCCCTGCTTGCCCTAGGCAACCACCGGTCTGATTTCTGCCATTCCAGATTCATTTTGGCCGTTCTAGAACTTTCTCTAAATGGAACCATACAGTACGCGCTTCATTAGTCTGGCTTCTTTTGCTCAGCAGAATGTTTTGGAGATTCATTCATGTTGTCTCATATACCAGTAGTTGGTTCATTTTTATTGCTAAGTAATATTCCCTTTACGAAAATGTTACGATGTGTTTTTCCATTTTCCTGATGCCGGGTATTTGAACTGTTTCTAGTTTTTGACTATTTTGAATAATACTGTAGTCTTGTCCATGACATATTTTTCTTTCTCTTGAATGGTAGGGTAATTTTAGAAAGCGATTTGTTCACTTTCTGAAACTTAGCATTCCAAGGAAACATCACAATATGAAACGCTATAGGCAATTGTATCTCTAGAAAGCTGGAAAAATAAAATAAAATGCTATGGGTATAAAGAGAAGACATCATTAAGTATGCTGGAATCTAGGAAGAGCACGATAGGGGTATGCGCATATTAAAATTATAACCATAACTACACGGAAACGTGAAAAATGACTCAAAATCTATGAAATGAATAAAGATATAAAACTGTAAGCATACCATAAGAAGACTTTTTGGAGGTATTTCTTCATAGGGCTAAAGATCTGCCCCGGTCCGGCAGAAATGCTGGCCGGCTGTGGAAGCCTCATCTGCAGTGCTGGGTGCTGTCCAGGGCTGGGCACCTCCTGGTGAGAGGAGAGGCCACCTTCCTGTTCCCCTGGCAGGGGCTGGAGACCACACGTGCGTAATTTCTTGTTTCAGACATTGAGAGCTAGTTCAGGTAATACTGCATTTACTGGAACTAGATGACGCCTCTTCCGTTTGGAAGCATCCCTGCCTCCGAGGCTGGGTTGGCACCCCCTCCCCCAGTGGAATTCTGTTCTCCCACGGTTGTTACCACACTCAGCTGGAATAGAATCCACGTTTTGCCATCCCCCCCGACCCCGGAGCTCTCCTCCCCTCCATCCCCGACCCCCACCACACCTAGCCTGGGAACTGTCTAAATTGCCCTCAGCATTTGATTTATGGTTGGCTCTCACCCAAGTCTGGGTGCTCAGTGGGACAGGAATTGTGTAAAAAAACATGAAAGCTTTTAAAATAAAACAAAACAAGGGGCGCCTGGGTGGCTCAGTTGGTTAAAAAGACTGCCTTCGGCTCAGGTCATGATCCTGGAGTCCCGGGATCGAGTCCCACGTCGGGCTCCCTGCTCGGCGGGGAGTCTGCTTCTCCCTCTGACCCTCCTCCCTCTCATGCTCTCTGTCTCTCATTCTCTCTCTCTCAAATAAATAAATAAAAATCTTTAAAATAAAACAAAACAAAACAGGGGCGTCTGGGTGGCTCAGTCAGTTAAGTGTCGCCTTGGGCTCAGGTCATGATCTCAGCGTCCCGGGATCGAGCCCCACATGGGGCTCCCTGCTCAGTGGAGAGCCTGCTTCTCCCTCTCCCTCCGCCCCTCCCACCCGCTCTCACTCTCTCTTGCTCTATCTCAAATAAATAAATAATCTTTAAAATAAAACAAAACAAAACAACCCCTCAGAGCTTGCTTAGAGGCCCCTCTGTTGAAATCTACACATGTTTAATAACACCACTCCAGCCCACACCCACCTTGGCTTTGAACAGCAAGACCTTGGGGCCCTAGTAACCCTTCAGCTCAGGGTTCTGAATTAGACCCGGGCTTGGGGGCTTTAGCTCCAGCTGGCTTTGGGGGAAGGAGGGAAGGCTTTGTGCTAGGCATTTCGCAAGCGCTGGCCGGATTGTGTCACAAGGGGGCTCCAGGGATCCGCCCACAGCTCCTTATAAAGGTCACTCCACCCTCCAGCCACCAGTTCGGCCTGACTCCACGTGCCCTCCATCTAGGCATGGCGCTGTCCTGGGCCCTTGCTGCCCTGAGCCTCCTTCCTCTGCTGGACGCCCAGAGCCCGGTGTGTGTCAGCCTCACAGCAACACCCATCACCAACGCCACCCTGGAGCAGGTGCGTCCCTGGGCCCCTGACGCCACGGACAGCGGCCTCCTTCCCTGGGCTTCCCTTTCTCCCGCTGGCTTGCGGTCAGCCCCCTTGCCTGATTCTGCCTGATTCTGCCCTTTTCTCTCCTGGGTCCTGGGGTGACATTCTGACCAGCCTCTGGAGGCATTTTTTCCTACTTCCAAACTCAGAAGCCTCATTGCAAGGTCCCTCAGAGGGGACATTCTGTCCTGGACAAGAAGGGGCCACCCAGTGGCTGGGGGAGGTGCCTGATCCTCAGAGGGAGCTCCTGCATGTCCCTTCCTCGCCTGGGGCCCCAGTCTCCCTGTGTGCAAAAAGGAGGGGAGCGTCTACCTGCCTGGCTAGCAGGAGGATTCGGCTCCCGGCCTCTATCATCAGCTCTTGGCTTCTCCCCAGATCTCTGGCAAGTGGTTTTATATCGCCTCGGCCTTCCGCGAACCGGAGTTCAACCAGTCATCTAGAACGATCCATTCGGCCTACTTTTACTTTGCTCTCAACCATACAGATGACACAATGCTGCTCACAGAGTACCTAACCATGTAAGACCCTCACGTGCTAGCTCAGCCCCAGCCCCAGGCTTCTGCTCCTAGCTTCTAGGAAACCTTGAGCAAGTCCCTCCTTCCTCCTGGCTTCAGCCTTCTCATCCACGGAACGGGGAGGGCAGACTAGTCGCCGCCAACTCTTACCCCTCGATGATAGTGACCAATGATTGTCCACTTCTTCTCGACAATCTTCCTCTTTTTCTCCCCTCTTCTGTCTGGCTTTAGTGGGAACCGGTGCATCTATAACTCCAGCTATCTGAAGGTCCAGCGGAAGAATGGGACCGTATCCAAAGACGGTGAGGACCAGCCCTCAGGCAGGAGGACTGGGGTGTGTCATGGGGACATGTGGGTGGGCCAGCCGAAAGCGGCACAGAGAACCCAGGACAGACCCTCTTCCTACGAGTCCGAGGTCCCAGGGCCTGCACACTGCAGTACTGAGTAATAACTGCCCACAGATTTGAGCTCTCTGTGCCAGGCACTGTTTGAAGGACTAGAATTAACTCACTTCAGACTCATAAACAACCTTAGGAGGACATGACGGTGATCGGCTGAGGAAACAGAGAAACAGAGATGCCAAGTAGTTTCCCTGAAGTCACACAGCCTGTAATTAGCACTAGAATCAAGCCCATGGCTGGCAGCGGTCCTGCCTCTCTCAACTGCTCTTTCTCCTTTGGGATCTGAGGGTGGCTGTCTGTGTCAGGTAGGCAACGAGTCCCCTGCTGTCCCCACCATCACCCTGGAGAGGGCACATGGTAGGAGCATGGTGGGATTACACCAATAGCCCTGGGCAGCCCTGAGGCTCCTGTCTGGGCCGCACTTTCCTCATCTGGAAAATGGGGACAAAGGCCCTGACAGCCACAGTCCACGTGAGGCTCCCTCGATTCCACATCTCAGCGCAGGGCCTGGCACACAGTAGGAGCGAGGGTCACGTGGCCCAGGTGACCTCCTGGGCTTCACTGACTGCTGTGGGGCCATGGGCACACGATCTCCTCGCCTGAGATCGGGACCACTGTGCTGTGTGATCTCACCCAGAGGTTTTCTTCTCCAGAGTCCGGCAAAGAGGTATTTGCCGATCTCCTGCTCACCAAGGATCCCAAGATCTTCATGCTTGGCTTCTCCCTGAAAGACGAGCAGAACAAGGGTCTGTCCTTCTATGGTAAGCACCCCTCCAACGTCCAGCCCACCCAGGCCTCACCCAGCAGACCACCTGCCCCTGCGGCTGGACCCCCAGAGCCCCTGCCCTCCCCGGCGTCCCAGCTGGGCCCCCGGGCCTGCTCACCCAGCCCCCTTGCTCCGTCCTGCAGCTGACAAGCCGGAAGTGACCGAGGAGCAAATGAGAGTTTTCCATGAAGCCATCAGGTGCATAGGCATGCAGAAGTCGGAGATCAGTTACACCGATGCAAAAAAGGTGAAGGCAGGGAGGACTAGGCAGTGGCCACTGTCAGGGCCATCCTGCCCGGGGCAGCCCCAGAGGCCCAGAGAGGGAGAGCTGCCGGCCATAGCTGCACAGCGAGGCAGGACGTCTTACTTTTAAGCACCTGCCTCACTGCAGGGACAGCTGAGCTCCCTAGAGGCCCAGGTGATGAGGCCCCAGAGGGAGAAGTCCCTGTGAAACAGGGAGGACTGGAAGGGAGGAGGAACAGCGGGGAAAAAGGGTGGCAGCGGGAACTTGACAGAGAAACACACGAGGGTAATTACCGTGGACACCTGCTGGCCACCGCCCAGATGTCTGACACCTGTGGATGGGGAGTCGCTACTGTGCTTTTTAGCATCACCCAAACTGCCCCAAGTCCAGGACCACCACCCCGATTTTTGTATACCTGGGAATTACCTATAAAATAACCTCCCCAGTGCTTTCCATTCAACCCCTGTTCAGGGTCGTGTCCTATGCAATAATATCTAAAATCACAGGGCTGATGAGCGGGCTACACTTTTTTGGATATACATGAAATGCTTTATTTTTATTAATTATTATTAAAATAAAAAGGTCTCTGTTGGCCACTCGAGGTCATGTCCCGTGACTACCAGTAGCCTAAACCCCCTCCCGGCCCCGGTCCCGGGAGCCGCGGGCAAGGACTGGGCACACAGCACCGATGGACCCCCATCTAGTAGCTGGGGGATGGCGGACAGGCCACATGGCCGCCCCGAACCTCAGTTACATCATCCGCACCATGGCTGTGAGGAATCAGATCGACCTAGGGGCTTGGCAAGTCCTCAGTAAACGCCAGTTGGTAAAGGCTCGAGCCCCCATCTGGAGGTGGAGAAGTTGAGGTCAGAGAGGGAAAACGCCTGGCCCAAGGTCCCTGAGCTGGCGCCACAGTCCGCAGCTCACCCCCCTGCCCCCCACAAGAGCGCCTCCCATCACCGTGCTCTCCTCTCCCGTCCTCTAGGATCTGTGTGGGCCACTGGAGAAGGAGCACAAGGAAGGAAGGCCGGAGGAAAAGGAGGGAGACACAGCACTGGGTTAGGACCTTGGGGACTTTGGGGCCCATCGTCAGCCCTACGCCCACCCCTTGGACATCAGGTTTTTGTCTCAGGTCCATCAATAAAGCTTCTGCATTTGAAACAGGAGTCAGGTGGTCGTTTGCTCCTTCCGTCGCTCACCCATTCATGCATGTTGAAGCCTGCCCTGAGCGGAGCCCTGGCTGATCACTGGCTACGCCCCTGCCCCTGGTGGGAAGAGCCCCCACTGTCATACCCAGCACAGCTGGGACGATGGTAGGCACACAGTGCTGTGGGAGCCCAGCACGGAGGAGGTTCCTTCTGCAGTGGAAGTCTGGGAAGGCTTCCTGGAAGGGGCATCTGAACCAGTCTAGAAAGATTTGAGCTGATAACACCTGCTGTTCCAGCTGCAAGCCAAGGATCTGAGAGGATGTGTTTGAGAAACACTGAGGCAGAGAGCCCTGGGAGGAGTTCCGGTGAATGGGGCGGGGGGAGGGGGGAGGACTTCGGCGTGTGGTGCCAAGCATGAGGGCCCTCACCTCAGACATCACCGTGGCTCTCTGGGGAGGCGAGGTGGGAGGGGGCCGGCCCAGGGGCAGAGAGAGTCTGGCAGAGGCAGCTGTGAGCATCCTGGCAAGAGGGGGGAGCCTGGGCAGGGGCAGGCCGGGGAGAGGCGGAGGGACTGTGTGTCTCCAGAGTGTCCTCGGGGTGCCCATCTGACGGCCGGCGGTGAGGTTGGCCCCTAGACACCAGCCACCTTGCAAATATGCTTGGGGCCCCGGAGATGGGGCCATGTCGGAGGCGGGCCCGCGTAGAGGCACGAAGACAACCGAGCCCCCGAACCCGGGAGTCCAGCAGGGAAGGCCGGCTCCGAGAGTTACGGGCACGGGAGGGAAGCAGCACCACTCAGGTGCCAGAAGAGTCGGGGCCACGTTGTCCAGGCAATTCGGCGCGGGAGCGGCCTACGCCGTCCAGAGTGACAGGGCCGTAACCCTGGCCCCTGGCGCGGCTCCCGCGCCACCACCCTCCCAAGAGCCGGGCGGCACGGAGCCCAGACTGCAGCATCCTTGGCTCACAGCGGGAGCCACGCGGCGCCCAGGGCGCTGAGGCTGGGGACACGGCGCTGGGCCCCCACCCCCGCGCCCTTGGCTCCCCCTTCCCGCCCTCATCCTGGCACCCAGGGCGGGGTGGACCCGGACGCTCAGAGCCTACAAGAAATCTCCGCTTCTCAGCCAACTGCCATTTCCAACTCCGCAGAGGAGGACCCGCGGGAAAATGAAATCGCCACGGGGCCTGGTGGGCAGGGAGCAGCGAGCGTGAGGCGCGGGGCGGGGGCTGGAGAAAAAGCCCAGGGCAGGCCAGAGGGCGGCGGGGGGAAAAGATATACAAATATCACGAAGGAAAGCACAGTAACAAAGAAAACAGACTTGGGAGTCAGACGTCGGGAGGCGGTGCGGACAGCCGTCTGGAACCTCCGTCTCTCGTCCACGAAGGGGGCACGTGGAGGGGGCCTGGAGGGCTGGTGTGCGCCCTGTGGAGCCCACCGTCCTGCATACTGAGCTCAAGGATCGGCGTCTAGTGGGTGCTCAGTAAAGGTTGGCTGGCTGGCGTTGCTGTTCGCTACTAAACCGAGCCCTGGAAAGAGTCCAGGCTCTTGCTTTGGCAGACGCAAATCTGCTGTGTGTCTCCTAAGGACCCTGACCTCGGTAAGGAGGGGCTTGTCACAAGGTCTAGGGTCCTGAGACAGGCCTGGGGGAAGGTTGGAGAAACAGAAGCCACCACAGGAAGGCAGGCAGAGTCTGCAAACGGGCAAGTTCCCCGTGGGCAGGGTTCGGCTCCTCATTGAATTTTCCACCCCCACAAACTTGAGTTAAGAAACCGTAAGTCCATGACACACACCACAGATGTGGGCAGCTTTGGGGAATGTTTTCTTTTTTTTTTTCTTTTCTTCTTTTTTAAAAAGATCAATATTCATTCTTCTTCATTTGCCCTCATAACGAAAATAGATTTTTAAACACACCAAATATACAAATATCACTGATGCATACACATTCCAGAAAAGCTGAGGTACTTGCTGCTACGAGGTGGGGAACAGGAGGTGGGCTGGCCCCTCTGGCTGCAGAGCGGGGCCTGGCAGGTAGCTGGCCACTACCAAATTCCACAGGGATCCCAGGGACAGAGCTGGGGGCGCCGGGATGAGGTACAGAGAGGGACCATGGTGGACAGCTTCCTGGGCCCTCCCCGGGGCGTCTCCCTTCCCAGCAGGCCCACGGGAAGGGCCTCTCCAACCATGGAGAAGCTGGGCGCACGTCATCCTGGGGGCCCGACATCTTGACATTTCAGGGGCCCCAAAGTGCCCTACTGACCACCAGTCACTAGGAGGAAAGTGCCCAGCCGTGTCCTTCCCAGAGATGCCGCCTCCGGAGGGGTGGGTCCCAGGTGAGGAGACACGTTTGTACCAGAGACCCTGGCCCTAGCCCTTCTTATTTGGCCTTGTAGGTTGGCTCTAAGACCAGGAAAACTGTTTAAAAAACAAAAATCTGTCTATCTATATAGGAAATACATATTATTAGCCAGAGGTGGATAGTGCAGGACCAGGAGGCCCCCAGAGATTGCATCTGGGCAGAAGGTGGCCTCGGTCCCAGCACTTCCTGAGAGGCTGGGCCCCTGGGAAGTTCCTTCTCTTGATGACCAGGCCAACAGCCCTTGCGCTTTGAAGACGCTGAGCAGGTGGGCCCTGTGCTAGAAGGAGACCTCTCAGGAGGGGCCTCTGGGGCCTTCAGGAGTGGCTCCAGCCGACTCCTGGCCCGGGGGACAGCAGCAGGCTGCCTGCCCACCTGCCCCCACCAGCTGGCTCTGAGTCTCCAGTGAAGTCAGAAGAGGCAGGAGCCCCGCAGGCCTCGGGCCTGGCGCAGGTCGGCAGACAGGGAGCGACTCATGTGCTTGGTGGTAGAGCGGATGCTCTCGGCAGCCTGCACGGCTTGGGTCAGGGCCTTGTTGAGCTCCTCCAGGTCCTCCAGGTCCAGCTGGATGGAGTGTCGGTGCCCCCTGGCTGGTCGGGTGGGGGCCGTGGGGGGCCACTCGGCGGGGGCCGGGTGGGCCGAGGAAGCGGAGGTAGGTCCTGGAGGCACGTAATACCTGAGGAGAGAGGGAGCTGCGTTCATGGACTGCAGAGAGCCCTGAGCAGAGCACCAGGTCTGGAATGCACCCCGTTCTAAGCCCCAGCCGGGCCCCTGGCCCCTACTCTCGGGGGCTTAGTGTCCCAACCTCTAAAATGGGACTAATAAACAGCTACTTCGAGGGATGCGGTGGAAGGGTGAAGGATGAGAAACAGGAGTGCCTGATCCAGAGCAGGTGTTCAGAAATGGTTAGTTCAATCTCCCCGTGCACTCAGTAAATATTTTTCTGTCCTGTACAATGTGCCAGCCCCTGTCCCTGGTCCTGGGGTTACATTGCTGACCCGCTGTCTTCTTGCGGCTTCTAACCTGAGAGCCAGATCGCAGGGAGACCAGGACCACCCCAGGCTCTATAGCAAACCCCTTTCACTGGAGAGGCAATAAAGGGTCCATTGGCCAAGTGTGGCCCAGTGGAGACACGGGATAGTAATTAGGATTCTGTAAGATTGGGAGGGTCTGGTTTCACTCATCCGGGGCGGCAGGCAGGAAGGTGTCCTTCCCGGCCTGGCCCTACAGGAATGTGGGGGGTCATTTAAAGTGCTGGGGAGCATGGCAAACGAGCCATGAGCTGAAGCACGGATTTCTCCAAGGAGCGACTACAGCATCACCAAGCGGCAAGGGACAGGAAGAGGGTGCGGCCCCTGTGTCCTGGAAGAAAGTGAGTGGAGAAGAGAGGGAGATAAAGGGTTTGGCCTAAATGAAGCTGGGATAACGTTAGGAGGACTCAGCCGGAGCCTGTCATTGGCGTCTTGCTTGGCAAACTCTAACTCTGAACTTATTCCTGATCCTCCCTTTCTTCTGAGCCACATTAGTGAACAGTGGGCGGGGGGGGGGGGGGGGGGGGGGGGGGGGGGGGGGGGGGGGGAGGCTTTGCTAGGATCAGAACACACGGCTCTCCAAAGAAGATCCACAAATGGACCACAAGCACATGAAAAGAGGCTCAACGTCATCGGCCATCAGGGAACCGCAGATCAAAGCCACGTGGGATGCTGCGCCATGCACTTGGCCACCACGGGATGACTGAAGTCCAAAGACAGATGTTGGTGAGGAGCTGGAGAATCAGAAGGCTCCTACACTGCTGGTGGGAAGGTACAGTAGTGCAAGCACTTTGGGAAACAGTCCGGCAGCTCCTCACACAGTTAAACGCAGTGCCTAGCCCAGAGCCGCCACCGCATCCTGCGTCCTGGGCGCCGGGCTCCGAGATAAGTGTTTTCTCCGTCAGCACTTAGCTTTTTCGGTGGGTACCGTTAACGCCTATTTTAGGGGTGAGCAAGCAAAGCTCAGAGAGGCTAAGTGATGCAGGAGGCCTGCCCCCAAATCTCAGCCATTCCGTGGGGCCGGCCGAAGGACCCTGGCCAAGGGACTTCACCCTTCAAGGACTGTCCCCCCACCTAAAAGAGCCACACTTAGCCAACTCCCAGGATAGATCCAATTGGAACATTCAGGGAAAAAGCTCTGTACGCTGCCTGGCCACTCGAAGTGCATCTGTAACTGTCAGCTCAGAGTCAGAGATCTGCAAGGGGCGGCACCGCGTTCAGTCCCAGAGCTAATTAATTAGCACCCAGTAGATGCCAATACACAGCATCTGAACCCAATGAATAGGCTTCTTGAATCCAATTCCCTCCTTCGCGGACTATCTGGTCTAACTATGCGTTGCCACACACCCCTGCCTTCTAATAATTGGATCACCAGCTTGGCCGCAAAGTGATTCAGAAATCCCCCTAAGGCAGAAGCTACAAACATCCCCCTCTCCACCAAAACCAAATCAAACCAGAAAACCCTTCTAGCTACAAAGCCTTTGGGGCAGGGCTATAAGGCAGATGGCCAGCAGGTGGCAGCACAGGCCCACAAGCTTTCTCCAGGGCGCCCTGGCCTGCCATTGAGCATGCTCAGTCCTGCTGATGGCCGCTGGAGAAAGTCGAGGGCATCATCAACCCAAACTCTAGTAGCATTTCAAGTACTATGGTTCCTGACCAGCTTCTAGGTATTGTGGGCTTTCCATGCATTAGTTTATTTAATCCTGACCACAACCCATTTCGCAGAGTAAAAAAATGAGGCCCAGACTGGGAACAAAGTGAGCCCCCTGCCCAAGGTTATATGGCTCCCACCAGCCAGGTCTGCCGGGCATTACAACTCAGGGCCTACCCCCTTCCCTATGGCCTGGCCAGGCCCGGGGACAGCAACCTGGTTAGGTCAGTCCACAGATCTGAGCCTGGAAGGATATGGAACAGGCTCAGAAGCAGAGAGACCCATGCCTACCGGGGGCACTCAGAGCTTTATCCCGGGGCCACCAAATTCCAGGCAAAACCTCTCCTGCCCAGTGAGTGTGAGCATAGGCACGTGTCCCCAGCCCCTCTGCTGGGGCCTGAGCACGCAGTACGGCCTCTCGTAGCTGATGGAGCAGAAGGTTCCCAGAGTCAGCTGAAGGCAACAAGACACCACACCGGCCCTGCTCGAGACTATTACCCCATTTACCAGATGGGGAAACTGGGGCTCAGAGAGGCAGTAGCTTTACTGAGGCCGCGGCAGCAGGAAGGGCAGACGGGATTCCAGTGCAGCTCGGAGGCCACACCCTGAACCGCTTCTGCCTCAACGGCTCAAGTCTTTTCTCTCTTGCAGGTGTTCTATCCAAATCCCCGGAAAAAGGAAGTGCTCCTCCTGCCATAGTCCTGACCAGTTCTCCTCTAAGCTCAAGGCCTTCAGACACTAGGAAAGTCTGGGAGTCCGTCACAGCCAAGAGGGGCCTAAGGACCCCTGACAACAGAGCGGCATCTATGTGGCCTCCTAGACAGGATCCCGGAACAGAAGAAGTTCCGGTAAAAACTGAAGAAACCCGAATAAACTGTGGGCTTTAGTTAATAATAATGTATTAATATTGGCTCACTGTCAAATGTGCCATATTAATGTAAGATGGTAAGAATGAGGGAAACTGTGTGTGTGTGCACCCATGTGTAGGGGGTATATGGAACTCTTTATACTATCTGCTCCATTTCTCTGTACATCTAAAACTGTTCTAAAAAATAAAGCCTATTGGGCGCCTGGGTGGCTCAGTTGGTTAAGCGACTGCCTTCGGCTCAGGTCATGATCCTGGAGTCCCGGGATCGAGTCCCGCATCGGGCTCCCTGCTCGGCGAGGAGCCTGCTTCTCCCTCTGACCCTCCCCCCTCTCATGTGCTCTCTCTCATTCTCTCTCTCTCAAATGAATAAATAAATCTTTTAAAAAAATAAAATAAAATAAAGCCTATTACAATACAGTGAGTGTGCAATTACTTGCTTGCCAGGAAGACCCACAAGGAACCGGGACGCTTCCCATGCACTCTCCCTGTGAGCTCCTAGAGCACAGGGCCCTCTGCGAGCTCCTTCACGGCTGGGCCCCCCAGAGCCAGGCCTCTCCCTGGTAGGCAGGGAGGATTCGGGGTTTGTTGAGTGACTACGCGAGTGTTCAGCCTGTTCTGCACATCATGCATGTGGGGGGAGACAAAGGAGTACGAGGTGCCCGGGTTCTCAGCGGCCCGACACGGGTCTGACTGGGAATTCTGAAGCGAGCCAGACAGGCAGGGAAGGAGGGAAAGGAAGGTTCTTACACAGTGGCTGACGGATGAGGCATGATGGGAACCGAGGAGACGTAGGTGAGGGCAGCCGGGGCTGGTGCCAGGGGCGCCGCTGCCAGATACCACAGTCCAGGGGGCGGCCGGGCTGGTGACCCCATACGCTTGCTCTGCTGCGTGGGGCTGGGGGACGTGTGTGCGTTTCTCCTGCTGGCAGCCTTGTCTGGCCCTGGGAGAGAGGGACACCAGAGATGACAGTCTGATCACTTGGGAAAATCTAGCCCAGTCTGGGGGGGTCCCCCCGGCCCCTGCCCTGTGACCCCTGGATGCTGGGCTGGCCACGCTCGGAGTGCCTGGCTTTGGGAAACAAATCCTCTGCCCAGCTCGCGGCATCCCAGCCTGGGAGAGCCACCACAGCGGAACAGCCCCCGGGGCCCCGAGCCCCCGTAAAGGAGAGCTGGGCGTCTGTCTGGGAGAAGAGAGTGTCTGTCCCTACCCGAGGTGGCTGAGTCTGGGCCGTCCATCGCTGGGGGGGGCCCAACTCGACCGCACAGGGCGCATCTCAGGGGATCAGTGGGGGACGGTCCTGGTGGGTCCCTGGTGACAGTACCACCTAGAAGAGGAGGAATAGATGTCAGGAAAGGATTATGTCTGGATCACTGGGCCTGGAGCCCCCAAGCAGACCTCCGTCAGCACTGAGCTGCCCTCAGGGGCCACTGTGGAGGTGACAAGCTGCCTCCGCTGGGGACCCCGACAGCGAGGATCAGCATATAATGAACCAGGCCTTCTGCTGAGGGCCTTCATGCATTCTTTTTATCAAATCCAACAAGCCACTGGGCTAGCTACTACATCATTCCGCCGTTTTACAGACTGGAGAACTGAAGCTCCAAGAGCTTGAAGGATTTGCCAGAATGTCCGCCGAGTAGGAGATTGGCAGTGCTCTGTCTGAGCCCAAGCCCGGGCTGTCCCGAATGCGGCCCCTGAACCTACAGTCCTTCCTCCACACTGAGCAAGGCCCATTGTCCAGGTGGGAGTGGCCCACAGCGGCCGCTCAGGCACCAGGGGGTCAGTGGAGGCCTAAGGGAGCAGGAGGAGGGTGGGCCACCTTGTTCTCTTCCCTCGCAAATCTTCAACACCTCACCTGGGTGGAATTCCAGGGTTGGCCCGCTTCTCCTGCAAGCCTCAACTCAGCTGGAGGCCTCCCACCCGCCGGGCTGAGTTACGGGCTCCCAGCCCCACCTGTGCTCTCCTAGCCCAGCTCAGACCACTGTTTTGTCACTGTCTGCTTAGCCCACGGCCCAGTATGGGAAGGTGCTCAATGAGTGAGTGAATGAATGAATGAATGAATGCATGCATGAATGAACGAACGAATGAAGAGGGAGGCCTGCTGGGACTGGGGCAAAGGCAAAGCAACATGATGGTGAAGAGCCAGAGTTCTGGAGTCACAACCACCTGGGTTCACCTCCTGGCTCTACCACTAATAAGCTGTGTGCCCTTGAGCAAGTTACTTAAACTCTCTGAGCCTCAGTTTCCTCACCTGTAAAATAGACATGATACTAAAATGGACAAAACCTATTTCATAGGGTGGTGAGAATTACTGTTTGTAAATCCCTTAGCATGAGGCCCTGTGTACAGTGGGGGGTTAATAAGGGACAGCTCCATCATCATCATCATTGCTTGGAAGGGCCTTAGGACCATCTCTAATCCTTTCATTAGGGATGTGAAGCTGGAGGCTCAGAGAAGTTAAGGAACTTGCCAAAGGTCACGCAGCAAGTCAGTGGCGGGACTGGGACTAGAATCCAGTGCCCATATTCTCTGGCCACTGCTCTCCCCATCACTCTTCCCTGTTGGGTCTGGGGGAAGGGTGCAGAGTGGAAGGAGGATGGAGGGGAGACAGGACATAATCATCACGGCCTGGCCACCCCCCACCTCCTTATCACAACTTAAGTCATATCCATGGTTTCTCCATGTCATGGTCAAGGAGGGTGGCATCAGGTAGCAGCACCTGGAGACGCAGGTGTGAAGGCAGGACACATTGGGAGGGCTGAGGAGCCCCCCTAAATCCCGCTCCCCTGTCTGTGCTTGACCCTCCACTGAGCTCAGGGCTGGCCCACATCCTTCGCCCTTTCCTTTTTTTTTTTTTTGAAGATTTTTATTTATTTATTTGACAGAGGGAGACACAGTGAGAGAGGGAACACAAGCAGGGGGAGTGGGAGAGGGAGAAGCAGGCTTCCCGCAGAGCAGGGAGCCCGATGTGGGGCTCGATCCCAGGGCCCTGGGATCATGACCTGAGCTGAAGGCAGACGCTTAACAACTGAGCCACCCAGGCGCCCCCTGCGCCCTTTCCTAAAGGGAGAAGCCGCAGCCTCGCGCACTGACCACTTCTGCAGGCACCGTCCCTCACCCGAGTCCTGGGTCCCGGCAGGTCGGCAGTGCGGACAGGAGACTGAGCCGCTGCCTCTTGGGGCCGTCTTGGGGGTCAGAACACGGTACTCCTGGCCTGGGGAAGAAACCAGACAGTCAGCTCTTTGCATGTTTGGAGAACTGGGGAGGATCGGGGAGGCTCGCTCTCCCCTCCCTGACATACAGAAGCATTCAACAAAGCCAAGCCCCAGCCGGCCGGGAAGCAGGCCAGGAGAACAGGATAAGCAAAGACAAGCAGTGCTGCTATCCCCCAGACCCCCACTCACTGGGGGGGCCCTGGAATGGCTTGGGCACGGGGTCAGCTGTGTCTCATCCCTGTGTTCCGAGCAGCTGTGAAATGGGGACCGTCACAGTATGGGTCTCATATGCGTGTTGGAAGGGCGGAGCGAGGCCGTGTCCGTGAGGTGCTCTGCCCGGCGCCCGGCAGATGGAAAGTGCTCCAGGTTGTTAGAAAGTTGGACAGATGCTTGGCTCTTTACCCAGACCTGTCATCTGCTGCCTCGTCCCTCCCTGAGTCTCAAGTAAGACCTTCAGGATGTGGCCTGATCGCTTCTCTGTTTCTCCTCCTGCCTTGTAGGCTTCCCACTTCCTGTTCTGTGCGCGTGACCTCGGGGCCCCCAGACCAGCCCCCTGTTCCCGCTTCTAACCCCTCAGCTCTGTCTGCTCCATGGGGCTGGACACACACCTCTCACTTCCTGCCTTGTCTCCTGCACTCAGCCCTATGGATCTGAGGTGACGCGCCCTCCCTCCCAGGCTGGTAGGGGTGAGAGCCACGTCTGTAATTTACACACCTCCCGTAACTGCTTATTTGTTACTGTCTGCTCTGCAGTCGGATTCATGAAAGTTGGAGCCGTGTCCACATTTGTTTTCCTGTCAAGCACTCTGAAATCCTACTATGTGTCATCTGAAGCCTTACTGTGTGCTGGGTGCCTAGTTCATGAGACACAGGGGCTGATGCCCTGGGGAATCAGACCTGAAGGTAGGCCAGGGGGAAGTGATTGGGTGTCCACCCCACTCACAGCAGGTGCTTCCTAACCCTCTTTGTGACGGACCAGCTGGTGCGGCTCCCCCAGAAGCAAGCGTGGGCCCCGGTGCCGGGAGGCACCAGAGACTGTTCGCTGGATGAATGAATGCATTCACAGAGGCAGCACTCCTCGCTGCTCCCTGTGTCACAGAATTCACAGAAAATGCTAATATTTCAATTGCCTTTGGGGAAATGGGGAAGGCTTCCAGGACAGGAGTCCTCCCTGGGGGCCGGGCCACACCCCACAGCCCACCTGTGTACTGGCCCCAGAAGGTGACCCTGTCTGGCCGCCTGGGGCCGCCGACTCCTCTCGTTCCGTCCCGAGCTGACTGGGCACTGTCCTCGGTGGTCCGGCTCTTCTCAGAGAACCACTGCGGGGAGGGTAGCTCAGATTCAGAACCTGGGCGGGGAAAAGAGGGGCATCAAAGGGGGACAGGGGAGGTGTCGCAGGGCTCAGGGAGTTAGCCGATCCTAAGTTCAGGCTCTGGGGCAGAGCTCGGGTTTTGATCCTACGTCTGTCCCTTAGTAGTGTCAGCCAACACATGTGGACCCCTGACCTTGTGCTAAGCGCTTGGCTGGACCGGCCGTGGATGCCATGCATGTACCCTCAAGGCAATCCCGGGACAATCCCGGGAACACTATTATTTACCACTGCACAGTCAGCTGTCCCTTTAACTGCACAGAGCAGGTAAACCACTTGGTCAAGGTCACCCAGCCAGGAAGGAGTGAGGTGGGCTGAACCCCACCCCTTCGCCTTCAGTCAATTTCCCTGCACTTCCGGGCTCTGGTGTCCTCATCTGCAGAACGTGGGTGATATGCCCCACTTTGCAGTGAAGATGGAGATGAGGCCCATACAAGGCCCTTCTAGAAACCCTTGCACGCATGACACGCAGTGGCTATCACTGGAAGGGCACGGTACTTCAGAGAATATGATGGCCTAAAGACACACAGAACCTTCTCCAGGTTCTAGGGCTATAGCTACGGTCCCTGAGCAATGGGCTAACCGGCCCAGACTGTAGCCTCGAGGAACCAGTCCAGGCCATTGTCACTTACTCAGGGACAGTTGGGGCACTGCCCGAGGCACTGAGGAAGACCTGGTGCGCCGCCTTCCTGCGGGCTCTGCTCGCTCCCCACCTCCAGGCTCACCAGACAATCTCTCTGTGGATTTACTAGCAAAAAGGAGACAGAGAGGGATGATGTCAGTGGATGAGGTTTTATGCAGACTTTCAAGATGATCAGCAAGCAAGCCAACCCGGAGGAAAGCATGAAAGTCAAAATCAAAGACTCTGAGTCAGACTCACAGAAAGTGGCTCTGAGCCTCTGTGAACCTCAGTTTCCTCATCTGTCAAGTGGGGATAATAACAGCAACTACCTCAGAGGGTTACGGGAAGGATTAATGAGACAATGTCCACAAAAACCTGAACTTGGACGCTCCCACAGAAACGCTTAGGAAAAAACACTCCACTGATTTTAGAAGTCATCACAAATGACGAGCTAAGGAGTGAGCAGGTGGACATTGTGGGAATGTTTAGCTCTTCACTTGGGTGCTGAGTTCAGGTTACGCATTAGATATTTTATGCATCAAATCTTACATAGGAAGAAGCTGTCAGCAGGAGAGGGATGTGAGTTCCCATGTGTGGAGAGCCCCAGAGGCAGCCCAGTCTCCCTTCTGCCACTGGCACCAGGGCACAAGGGCGAGCGTTTTGGGGTCGCCCACCTGCCATAGTGGGAGCCCCAGGAAGTGGAGGCATCCGCTGGCCGTGCCCGGGCCCGGGGGGGGCGGTTGAGGGTGGTCGCCGGGCGCGTCGGGCTGCCCTGGGCTGGCTGGTGCAGGCTGTCTTCCAGCTGCAGACGGAGCCGAGACACCTCCTCTTGCAGCTCTCGGATGGCCTGGCTGGGGTGGGGGGTGGGGGGTGGGACAGAAACAAAGACAGGATATACAATGCACTGAGTGGCAGCCACCCCCAGAGGGCCGCCCTGATGCCCAGGGCTTGTCCCTTTCCAGTGGGCCCCGAGTCCAGCTCTGCCGTCAACTGATTCTGGAACTTCCTTGTGCCTCCATTTTTCTTGCTACCTATCTCGACTCCTCTCTGAGTTCACGTCCCTGTGCATTCAGTGGGCAAAGCAGTACGTCCTTCAAGGTTCACCCAACCCCCCCACCCCATACAGGGCCTCTGAAAAACCAGTGGCACATTGTCAAGATCGAGGGGAGGATGCAGAATCAAGAAGGTATTGCTGAAGGTCCACTTTAAAATCTGCATTTTGACCTGCCTGGGCTGCCCTCCATTCTTTTTTTTGTTTGTTTTTAAATATTTATTTATTTATTTATTTATTTGACAGAGAGAGAGAGAGAGCACAAGCAGGGACAGTGGCAGGTCAAGGGAGAAGCAAGGAGCCCACTGCGGGGCTTGATCCCAGGACCCTGGGATCAGGACCCTAGCCAAAGGCAGATGCTTAACCGACTGAGCCACCCAGGCTCCCCCTGTCCTCCTTTCTTTTACCTCTGTCTATAGAAATGCTAACTAACAGTCTAGGCCTGGTTCCTTCTCACCCTTACTCAGCCCGTCCCTCCTGGGGTCCCCTGAACATTTCCCACATTGTCTAAGCCTCTCTGTCCGCCGGTGACGGAAGACGCTTGGATGTGAGCAGGCTGCAAGTGCAGGGCGCTCTCTGCAAGGCTGCTGTCATGCCCGGGGGACCCCCAAACTTGGCCCAGCCTCCTATTGGCAAGTATCTCAATGAACTGCTAGATTTCATGAGGTAAGTACTGTTTGCATCTCTCTCCACCCAGCACCCAAATCTCAGAGTCTCATCTGAGAGCCCGGCATTCGGATGCTGGCGTCACGGCAGATAATTGTCCCCCAACACCCTGCACAAAAACCCCCTACACACAGAGTGTCAGCGTCTGGGCTCGGCGTGGCCTGGGCTGCCGAGCCCAGATGCTCCATCTCCTCCTTGGGCCAGCTTCTGCGGCGGGGCTCCCCTCAGCGTTCCTTCTTGCTTGGTGGCCCTGGACTAGAGGGTGAGTGTCTCCTGGCACCACCCGCAGCTCTCATCCTGTGTCTGGGGAGCCGAGAGCTCTCTAGCTAGGCCCTGGGCAGTGTATGTCCAGGGCAGCCGGGTCTCCTAGCAATCCCCAGGGAGACATTTGTTGGGGTTTCCAAGGTAAACAGCAGGGCATCTGCAGGAGAGCGAGAGCTCACGTCACCAGTTCACGCCTGCATGCAGGACTGGAGGGCACCTCTGGGAGCAGAAGGTGCTGGAGTGAGGGCCCGGGACTCAGAACACTCGCCGGGGTGTCACTGGTCCCCTCTGGGTGTTTCTGTCAGGATCTCAGTCTTGCTGACTTAATTCTTTCGTGACCAAGAGCCAAGTGGCATTTCAAGTTCATCTTTGTAAAGATGTAAACTGTTTCCCCTGCTGAGTTCCCCATCTCTGTATCAGCATCCAACTGGTTGGCCAGCCAGAAGTCTGACTCATTCGAGACCCTTCTCCCTCCCTGAACGCCCCCAGAAGTTAACCAACTCCCAATTCCTAGGGGCCCAATGCCTAAATGTCTCTTCAAACGCACCCCATTCCCGCCGACTGGCCCCACGGTGTCTGTCCTGGGCGGGGGGGGGGTGGGGGGGTGGCTTTCTTGGCAGTCTGCCCGCCTTGCCTTTCTCACCCAGCTAGTGGCCAGAGAACTTCTAAAACGTGAACCTGACCTCGCCACTCCCATTTAGAATCCCCCTCATAGGCCTCAGCTGCATCTGTATACATTCGTGAATATTCAGTGAACTCATTTCTCTGAGCTGAGCTACCATCCAAATCTCTCACCATGGTGTTCACAGCCCTCCGAGGCCCCCCCAGGTCTCCCGGGCTCCTTCTCCACTGCTCAGCGCTTACCACTGCACCCACGCTCGGGGACCCAGCTAAAATGAACGTTTGGCTCTGCAAAGGTGATGGGCACTCTCTCACCCATAGGCCTTTGCACATGCCGTTTTCCCTGCTAGGAGCTCTTCTGTCTCTCTTCCTTCTGGTCTCAGCTGAGATACCCCTTCCTCCGGGAAGCCGTCCCTGAAGCCTCTGACTGGGCCTGATGTCCCTTGTCTGTGTTCCCACAGTCTTTGGAGGCTCTGCGGCCACTGCATTCAGACTGCGGAGCGTGACCGTGTGTTTCCGTGCGCATCCTACAAGATGGTGAGCCTTCCTAGGCCAACGACTGTCTTGTCCACTACCGTATTCTCAGGAGCTAGCGTATCGCTGACCCCTAAGCTCGAATCCCTCTGCTGGTGTCACAGGAGACTGCAGCAGTACCCTCATTAAACTCTGGCCCAGAAGGGAAACGCCAGCCCTTCACCCGCCCTTGCAAAGAGGGAACATGACAGCCCATGACGGCACAGGCCCGGAGGCCTCGGATGGGGGGTCCCGCAGAGCAGCCTTCCCCCATACACCTGGGACAGATACCCCCAATCCAACAAAGGCATGGGATTGATTATTGGCCAAAAGCAACTCAAAGGAGAGGTAAGAGGGCTGGCCACCCTATTTTCCCACTTCTGTTCAACCAAGCAAGGAGCAACGTTCTTAGTAGAACAGTTGCGCTTGTTAAAAAGAAGAGAATCGAAGACCAGTCCCTTCTCAGTTCATACAATGACAGCACCAACTGCTGAAAATCCATCCCTGGGAAGTGTACACCAGCCTTGGAAGAGAAATATAGGGGGGGGGGGCCAGGGAGCCAGGCTCAGCACCAGAAAGGTGAACCCCTAGGTCATTTCCCACTGGCCGGGGAAGTGTCCTCAAAGTCCACATCAGTGAGGTCCCACGGAGTGGCCCCGAGTTGGGAGGCAGGACACCTGGGTCCGAGGGCCCCCGCATGGCCACCACCGGCCGTGACTGCTGAGCAAGCCCCAGCCTCTCCCGGGCATCACTCGCCCATCTCTGCTGGTCCGACTTACTCTCGCCCTGTCCTGGTGAGGAGGAAGGTACCAGTGCTCTCTGCTGCTCCATGGGGCAGAGTGGCGGCTGCGGGGGTCAGGGTGGGCGGGGGGCTGATTGTCGCTCTGGGGGGGAGCTGTTCGGAAAGCCGCTTTCGCCCCTCGAACTCTGGGCCAGGGACCGCTAAGGAGGCAGAAAGACACCAAGGTGAGTTTGCCCAGAGAGGACCCTCGAAGCACGAATTTCTGCGGGTAGAAGGATATGAGCAAAGTGGGAGTGCTGGCTGAGGTCATAACTGAATTTTCCAATGAGGTCACTGGCCCACTGACCTCAGAACCCGAAGATGTGGTTTTTCCTGGGAGCTTGGAGTGCAAAGCTGGGTCTGCAGAGCTGTTTCTACCTATGTTTCCTGCGCTATCCACCATTTCAGTACCAGATGTGGGTCTTCAGGAATATTCCTCTGTAAAGAGCTCACTGCTCCTTCACGTGGACTCCCGCAAACTCTGCCGTGCATCACCGTGTTGTTCTGGGTCTGACTCCAGAGCCCCCATGCCCCCCTAAAATTACAGCCACACCTTTGCCTGTGGCATGCTTCTGGGGAAAGTGTTCAAAACTTTAGGCTCTCAAAGGCATGAGCGACCAGAGGTTAAGACCACTCACCTCACCCCTGCATTAAAAACAAGGAGCCCTTGGAACACTAATCAATAATACAGAAAGGAACAGACTATTGATACAGGGAACCATCTAGATGAATCTCCAGAGAAAGGCTAAGTGAAAAAGCCAAACCCAAAAGCGTATCGATCATTCCACTTGTAGAACATTCTTAGAATGACAAAATTATAGATATAGAGGACAGAGGGGAGGTCACCAGGAGTTAAGGAGGGCATGGACGTGATATGTCCATAAAGGGGCAACATGAGGGGTCCTGGTCAAAATCTGCACCATGGTTTTGCAAGATGTTACCACTGGGGGAAACCGGGTGAAGGGCACATGGGATCTCCTTGGATTATTTCTTACAACTACATGGGAATCCATAATTGGTCAACTTTTATTTAAAGTTTAATTTTAAAAGTTTTCAATATGAGCCTTGTAAAGAGCCTTTGGAGGGGTGAGGTGACTGGGAGGAGCTGGGGTTCTGATCATGCTGTTTGTTTGGTCTGTGTTCATTTTGTGAAAATTCAATTTATGCTCTTTCCTGTATGTTTGTTTGATTTCACTAAAAAGCGAATGTGCATCTTTTTAAAGGTTTAAAACTGAAATCACAGGATTTAAAGATACGGAATGTTCATGACACAGTGTTTAGTGAACAAAGGAGGTTATTAAACACTCACAGATATTCTGATCCCATTTCCATTTTAAGTGTATCTAAATAAACACACACACATTGGCAGAGAGGACAGCCCACGGGTTCAACACCCAAAGGTGGCAGCGATGGTTTCAGCATATTTTTTTCTCTTTTCCCTAGAGTTTCAAATATTCCCGCCATGAACCTGTAGGATATTTTGTATCTTAAAGGGTAATGCAAGTTTTTTTGTTGGTTTGATTTTTCAGTCCACGCCGTCCGGCCACTCCCAGGTTCTGGCCAACCCAGATGCATCCACTCACCCATCTCGGCCACCAGCGCCCGCTCCTCGCGGAGGCTCAGTGCCCTCTGCTGCAAGGGACTGGCCCTGCCCGAGGGTCGCCTCTGGGCTCGGCTCCTGGGTGTGCTGGGCTCCGAGGCTCTTCTGGGGACTGGAGGACCCCTGGTCTGGGGGTGGGAGGTTGCATCCTGGGCCTCAGATGAAGTGAATGGCTGAGCCAATGTTCCTTTAGTGCTGGGAGAGCGTGGAGGGAGAGACGTGTTGAGATCGTACAGACAGACCCTGGCCTCCGAACCCTTCCACAGGCTAAGCCAATGAGCTCCTGACCTTTGGGACTTGGCACCCCTGCATGCACAGTGTTTCTGAGGCTGCACCCCCATTATACATGCATTTCTGTATAAACTGCCGAGCTGTACACCTGCCTACCCACAGAGGCAAGATTATAAAGCTCAAGCTCATTTTTAAGAAAATATACAGAGAAACAGAATTTCTAATCCTTTCTTCCCATGCAGCCCTGAGTTGTCAGGCAGGCCTCCTGGAGCGGGGGGGGGGGGGGGGGCTGTCACTCTACATGGTGGCTCATCAGTCCACCCTTCACCCAAATCCCCTCCTCAGACCTTGCCTTGGGGTTCTGTCCCTGTCTCTTCCCAGGTAGTCCCCCTGATTGCCCTTTATCCTTGTCTTCTGCTCACCTTGCACCACCCTCCTGTACATCTCGTTCCCCATTCACTCATTCATTTGCTCAACAGATACTTATTCCCCAGGCTGTCGATGACTGGCTGAGTGATGCTGGGCTGGTCACTTTCCCTCTCTGAACCTTGGTGCCCTTCTATTGATAAGATGGAGGCAAGGAACCCTGGTTGGGGGATGAGATGAGGGCTCTGAGAATGCCCAGACCATCGACCCCTGCTCTGGGCTCACGGCACTCATGATTCCCAGGCTACCCCTCCATGGGAGCGACCCTGATGGGGCAGGGGGTCCTGGAGTACCTGATGTGGGAGAGCCGGTGCTCTGGGGTTTGGGTGATAGGCGACACTCTGCTGGTTTCTGAGCCCACAAAGCCACTGTCTGTCTCCGGGGACGCCATCCAGGGCTCCTGAAAGAGGCGGTGTCCCTTTAAGGCTGAGGAATGTGTCTGAGGCAGGCTGGGAAGCCCTTCTCCAGGCCTGGCCTGGGCCTCACATTCCAGAGGCTCCCGGGCTGGGAGGCTGGCCCAGCTCCCAGCAGCCAGGCCCGGGTGTGAGGGTCCTCAGGCGAGGGTCCTCAGGTGCTCGGAACCAGCACCAGGCCAACAGCAGGGACTCCACGCCTGGAGCCTGAGCAAGTCCTGCTTCCCTGAGACCCTCGGGAGAGATCCTGTGGCAGATGTCCTGAGCTGAGGAAGAGGGGAAGGAGAGGAAGGAGAAAGCCGCCTCCTCGTCTCCTCGTGGGGATGGGATTCATACTTCCACACGTCTTCCCGCTTGGGCCTGGAATGCCATGGTCCTGTCAGACGCAGAAATGCCCCGGGCCAATGAATCGGGAGAATCAAATTCATCCAACGTGCACCCCTCCTCCTAATGAAAGGCACGAAGAAGACAAACAGGCAACACAGTGCCTGCCCTCAACAAGTTCACGGTCTGGTGCAGATTTCTTATGACAGGGTCATTAGGATTACAGAGGGGGGCGTGTGTGTGTGTGTGTGTGTGTGTGTCTACGTGCATCTATATGCATTGTTCTATGGGAGGATCCATAG
Source organism: Mirounga leonina (assembly GCF_011800145.1). Taxonomy (NCBI): domain Eukaryota; kingdom Metazoa; phylum Chordata; class Mammalia; order Carnivora; family Phocidae; genus Mirounga; species Mirounga leonina. The sequence continues at coordinate 19,150,936 of NW_023270433.1, read as the reverse complement.
CATAAGTGACATTTCCAAGGTGACCTGTGACTCCTGCGACAGTTTAAAAATTGCCGCCCTAGTCACCAACAGGCCATGTAGTCAAGGACTGCCCCTCCAGTCTGTGCTCAGCAGGCTCAGAGAAATACAGACATGGGCCACAAGCTCTCAGAGGACAAGCAAGAACCCCTGGCAGGGGACAGGGGTAGGGGGACCCACAGCAAAGAGGTAGCACTGGGCATAAGCCCTGAATGTTTGGCAGAACTGTAACTGGCAGGGACTGGGAACAGCAGGAATTCTGGAAGGGTATGAGCAAAGGCCCAGGGGCAGATATCTCCAGGAGCTCCACACCCCATGTGGATGCTTACCTCTAGGTGGGGCCCCCCAGCTTGGTGCAGAGACTTCTGGGGAAGGTGCTCAGAGATGCCACTTCCCTCTAAGCTGGTCAGACTGCTCTGGTGCGATCCCGCAGTCCTGGTGCCTCGAGGGTGGGGTGGCCTGCTCGGGCCTGGAGGGGCTGCCTTGGCTTTGTGCAGGCCCTGGAGGTACCCATCTCTGGCTGCGGATGCATGGACGCCTGCTGGCTTTACAGACCCCATCTGCTCCACAGTCTCCCTGGCGGGGAGGAGGAGAGACACACCGACTCTGAGCCCTGGCAGGGGCTGCCCAGCCCTGTCCTGGGAGCCAGACGCCCCTGGCGGCCCACCCTGGTGTTGTCATCTTCTAGTTGTGTGACCTTGGGCAAGGCACCGTCCCTCTCTGAACTTTACTTTTCTCATATGTCAAATGTGGATGGCCAACAAAACCCGCCCAACACAACACAGCGACAACAGTGTGGAAACAAATGAGCTACAGTATCATTTCTCAGGCTTCAGGAACTTGGGTCCTCTCCCTCCTACCTCAGCCCCTTCCAGAAACTTTAATCTCCTCAAAGCCTTATGTCATCATTAGAAATAGAAGATCAGTATTTTGTCTGACAAATAGACACTAACTTTAGACATAAACAGAAGACACATGAAAACAGTATTATTCTGTTCTCGACAGATCCTGTCATCTGGGCTCTGGGCCCAAGCTTGCTCACGTGTTCTGTCTCTTTCTTTCTCTCTTTGTTCTTAAAGGAAGATCAAGAGAGGCACTGAAGACGTAATGGCACCGAAACCTTCTCCTTGATGTACTTGGAAGGTCTGAGACTCAAAAGGAGAATAATAGTACCTAGCACTGCCTCTGTCCTGCCAAAGACCATGTCCACCCCACCCAAATCACTGCAAGTGCTCTCGGTGCTGTATTTGTCCCACGGCTTGGAGGGACGTGAGCAACAGGTCACGAAAGCCATTGCTAAGTGGCAAAGAGCCATCTCGGTCACTAGGACCATTACCACCCCTGTGGTTTCAGAGTTGGTTTGGGGACAAATCGGGGGGCCTCATGGACATACTTGAGGGGGGCCCTGTGACTTCTTTTGGCCAGTGCTGGGAGCTGCCTTATGGGGATCCTGGTGGCCTCAGAGTTTCCTGGAGCTGGAGCTGGCCCATCCACTTCCACTACATGGCCTTGCCCCTCTTCCTCCTCCTCTTCCATCTTCACGGCTTCCGGGAGGGACTTCACGCTGAGGTACCTGCAGAACGCAGAGGAGCATGACTTCTGCCCAGGAAGGCCAGCCAAGGTCCTGTCACTGGGCCGGACCCCCTGGCCTTCCTCCTGGTACTCACCGCTCCAGGAGGCCATGGAGATCCTGCTCCACCTGCAGGTCCTTGTGCCTGAGTGGGGCTGGGAGGCCCAGGGGCCTGTCCTCCCCCTCATTGCTGGCAGCGCTAAGCTCCACGTTCACGAGCGATGCACAGGGGCCCACGCTGCTGGCGGCATCAGGCTGGGGCCAGAAAGGCAGAAGGACAGAGATTCAGCAGACAACCAAACACCACTTTTTAGGGACCTACCTTATACCAGGCTCATGCTGGGTGCTGAAGAGTAACAGGTGAGACTCACGAACCCTATCACGTGTTCACGCGTGGGCAGAGCGTAGGGAGTGGAAGGTGCGATCTTTAGCACGGACTGCCATTAACTGAACATCTACTCCCCGCCAGGCACGGTTCAGACAGCACCTCCCGATAAGCCCAGCAGGGATGGCTATTACAGCCCATTTTACAGACAGGAAACTGAAGCTCGAATGATTTGCCCAAACTTACAACAGAAGCGAGGGCCAGAGCTGAGATTTGAACCCAGATTTCCTTCCAGAAGCATCTCTCCTCACTTGCTCCATTAAATATGGACACCCAGCCCCCAAAACACCTTCCCTGAGGAAGCACGGGAGCCGCTCAAGATGAGGCACTTGGGTTTTCACCCATTGGTGCATGAGGCAGCACCCAGGGGAGGTTTCCCCAGTGCGAGAGCCTCCCCCACATCCCTAGGCCTCCAAGGGCTCCTCCGTCAGGGCTATCTCACCAGCACCCAGCCCTCCGGCAGCCCCTACCTCACCTGCCATGCTGGCCCTTTCTCCTCCTCTGTCCCCAACACAGCACGGGCAGCAAGGTCTAGAGACTCCCCTGCTGTCCCTGGTGTGACCGCTGTACCCTCACTCTGCTCAACTATATGCTACATAAACAGTGATCGTCTCCCAGGGGCTTGTGATGTGGGCCGGAGAGAGACTTCTACAAAGTCCCTTCTGCGTCGGGCCCTTGTCTAGTGTCTCCTGATCTGTGACTAGTCCCCTGGACTGAATAGTCCCCTGGGATGCTGGAGGCCATCCCTTCCCCCTTTCTTCTCACCCCCAGGGCACATCCAGGCAAACGGGCCTTCTACACCTCTCTCAGGTCCACCCACAACTCTCCATCTGCCCTGCCCCCACCCCACCTACCTACAGACCTTCTTTGAACACGCCCTGCTGAAAAACGCTGCAGAGTTTAAGGTCAAACCCTTGCCAGTACTCACAAGCCCCAACATCATGGGGCCCCTGCCTCCTCTCCAGCCAGCACTCAGACAACTGCCCCCCTCACGTTCCATACTCTAACCACAGGGCCTTTGCACAGACTGTTTCCCCTGCTGCATGGCTTCTCTTCTTCTGCATGAAGCAAGTCCCACTCACCCTCAGATCCCATTAAAACATTTCTTCCTCAAGGAAAATTTCTCCTGCCCTTTAACCTCAGTCACGTTACCCTGTTACCTACTCTCCTAGCGTCCCATAATTCTCCTTCGGAGCCCTGAGCAAAATAGAATTAGTCCAGCTAGACAGAAAATGCCTTGAGGGTAGAGGCCACCCGTTTCTGTCTGCTTCCCACTGAATTTCCACCATGGGCCAGAGCTACTGGCACTTGGCACCTACTTCCCAAGTATGTAGGGAAGAAGCCAACTAATGGAGAAGAGAAGGAAGGGATGGTCCAGTGTGGCTGGGCAGAGAGGTACCTGAGGGCAGAGGGTCTGGATGGCGGGGGTGGAGGCTTGTCCTGAAGGAGAATGCAGGCACGCCAGCTGGTGCGGGGAGGGCGAGGCTGGGAGGCTGGCCGGAGTGCAGTCTGACCCGACTTGCTTAGGCTCCTGCTGGTTCTGGTCCATGTGGTCCTTCAGCTCTTCCAGGCGAATTCCCAGCTGGAATATCTTCTCCTCTAGCTCCCTGCAATGGGGAGACACCAGCACCCAGAGCCTGTTATAGCAGCCGCATCGGGCAGGGCTGGGAGGCCGAGCTTCCGAGCACAAACCCCAGAGAATGCCCACGGAGGGTGCATTCAACGTCCTAATTTGGATTATGTGGAGAACTCGACAAAACAAGGTGAAAAGGGACTCCACTGGGAACCAGGAGGTCTCTGCCACCAGCAGGCTGTGGGACCTTGAGTCAATCCCCCCTCTGGCCTTGGTTCCCCACTCTGCTGAGTGCTTTCGGGTCTCATCTCCAAGGTCACTTCTCATTGCAGTGAGTCCAAAAGGACACCGATCTCAGCCTTCAGGCGTTCCCCCACCTGGATATGTTGCTAATCAGGGTAGGATTTCTCCCTGTTCCTGTAGTGGATGAAGTATGAGGACGAAGTGTGCCCCTCCTGGTGACCAAGGGAACCAGGGGCCTCCCTCCCCAGCACATACCTGCCAGGATCAAATTTTCCAGGTGTCGCCTGGGAGCCGGCAAGCTGCTGGGCCGGTTGCTGCTCCCTGCAGGCCTTCAGGTACTCCTCCTCCAGGGCTGTATGGACAGCCTTTAGGCGCTGGAATACCTGCAACCAGACGAGGCCAAGTGGACTGAGCACCCAGCCCCCCGGGGCTCTGTCCCTGCAGATACAGTGGCTGAGACACATGGCGGTTGGGTGTGTGTGGGGGGCAGGAGACCCATCCTCTGGGCCCCCAAGTCGCTGGAAGGCTGGAGTTCGGACTCTAAAACCTACCGCCCCAGTCTAGCCTCTGCCATCAGACTAGCAGGGCAGAGGCACAGCTTAGAGCCTTGGCACCAGCTCCAGAGAGCACCAGTCTCTCCTGGGTAGAGCTACAAGTTCTCTGATGTTCCATGGTGTCAAATACACCATCACTCTGTCCCCATAAGGACCTAGTACTTGAGAGACCATGGATCCTCATGCTTCTTTTCCAAACTGTGGATCTGGACACATGAGTCCCTCTGTTCCCAAATCCTTATAGACTAGCATGACCGATGATCTTATCACCACCATACTATGGATAACAGTAGCTAACATCTACTGAGCACTGAGGCTCTATGCTAAAGTGCTTTGTGTTATTCATTATTCAGTTAATTAATTCAATTAATTTAATATTTAAATAATGAATTTAATTAATTCAATAAATTTAATATTCACCAACATAATCCTAATGAGAGAGGTAGTTTATCATCTTCATTTAAAGAGGAGGAACTGAGGTTCAGAGAGGTTATTTAAGTTGGTGAAGGTCACACAGTGAGCGAGCAAGCAAACTGTAGTCGGAATTTGAACCCAGGTCCTCTAGCTCTAGAGCTCATGGGCCTAGCAATGATGCTAGGCCTCCGTAGCAAATGTGGTGAGAGCTAACAGCCAGCTAAGACTGTGGGAGGTTGGATCATCATCCCTGACTTATTATCATCCCCATCCTACTCATTCTATACAGAGGGCAGACTGAATTCAAGGGCAACCTAGAGTCTAGTTCCCGGGCAAGCTTGATCTTCCAACAGCTCTCGACCTCCCCGGATACGGGGGAATGAAGATAGAGGGGAAGAAAAGGAATGGTTTTTGATGTTCAAGGTCCTTGCTCACCCTCTCAATGAGATACTATAACACAAAGCACACATTTTGCAATTGGAAAAACGGATGACGTCTACATGCTAACACCGTCATTAGGAACATAGTAATGACACAGTGAAATACGGTATTGTTTTTACAAACCAAGTGTGCTGCATTTGCCCCTCTCCACCCCTCCTGGGCTCTTCTCCCCACCTCCTCTGTGCCTCCGGTGACACCTAGCTCCCCACCTGCTGGGAACAGTCAGTCCTGGGCTTCCTGGATGCTGCCCACAGCCCTGCTAACCGCCCCTGCCTCAACCCCCTCACTCCCAGCTTCCAGAGCCCCACCTGCTCCTTCCCAGGATCCCGGCTGATGCAGCAGAAATCTAGATTTTATACATGACTATAGTTCATCTAGAAATACCAAAGTCCAAAAGGAAATAAGCCAATAATGGTTAGATTAAGGCTCTCCTCCCCTTTTCCCCTTGGTTTTCATATATTGGGCAATTACTTTTATAATAAAGAAAAGTAAAGAAAAGAGAAAGGCTTTCTGGTGGCTGAGAAGCAGCATAGTCAGTGGGAAGCAGTGCCAGCCAGTGATGACCACGCTGGACTTGGGGTCTGGGCTGCCCCATTCCATTCCAGTTAAAGGGGGTGATGACTGTAACTGCCTTACTGGTTTTCTACGAGAAAATGAAACCATGGGCATCCGAGGCTCGCCACGGTGCCTGGCCCACCGTCATCGCCGCCTAAGGAGCGGTAATCCCGCGCTATCATGATCGTGGTCCTGGCAAGCTAAGCAGTGTGTCTGCGATTCTCTGGCCTGTCCTGGGGCAGGCAAGGCTTCGGGGACGCGTCTGTGGGAGACAGCTCCAAGGGCATCTCCCACAGTGGCCGGTACCTTGAGTTGGTCCTGGGCTGTCAGCCGTCCCGCCTGCATCAGTCCTGCAAAGGCCTCTACCTGGGCATTGGGACAAAAGGAAACACGGTCCATTAGTCCAGACCCTGGAAGATGGGCCCTGCAGGATGTCGCATTCATGCTTTGGCACCAGGAACCGGGCCCCGCCTCAGGACGTGGGTTTTCTGCCAAGCACGGAAAGGCGGATGCCAGACATTGACTCCACCATGGGCCTCGGCCCTGGCAGCGTTTGAAAAAAATCAAAGTGGAGCCTCCCAGAATTTATTGATCGCAAAGCACACTCACTCACGTGCATGAAGGCCTATGAGCCAGGAATGTTCACTGCAGCATAACTGGGGGGCAATGGGAAACGATATAAAAGCCTACCCGTGGAATAGTATGCAGCCATCAAAAAGAGGAAGGGCTCTGTGTACCTGCTCCTGTATAAAGTAAGACCTACTTTTCAGTGTCAAATCAAGGGACAGGCCAGTCTTTATAATACGCTACCATCTGTATAAAATATCCAGAGAATAAAAAAGGAAAAATATAAATACACATTTGCCTGTATATTATAAACGACCTCTAGAAGGATGCAAGAAACTAAAACATTGATTGTTTCTGGGGCAGAGAACTGGGTGGCAGGGGCAGGGTGGGGGACAGGGATGGGGGGAGGCGTTTCTACTAATCGCATCTTTTGAACTTTGAACAAAGTGAATTCATTGCCTACCCAGAAATATTCAACTTCGGGATATTAAAAAAGTCAGGGTACAGCATAGCATACAAATGTGACCATTTCTATAAACACATGTGTGTGTGTGTGTGTGGAACTTTTTTGCACAAAACAGAAGGGCAAGTACAGGAAAACAGGGTTTTTACTGAATATGCCCTTTGTACTATGTGAGGGTCTTTACCATGTACGTCTATTACCTTTACAAAAAAATTGTTAACTAGGCAAAAAAGGGCAAAGGTGATTTGGGAATTTCTGGGATTTCTAGGAAAGCTCTAGGTTAGTGCCAAAATATAATATAGAAATTTATATAATACAATGATATTACATAACATATATATAAAATAGAAGTGTAATGCAAGCTACCTATACAATTTAAAATTTTCTATAAAATAAAATTTTCTAATAACCATATTTAAAATGTAAAGAAGTAACCAGTGAATTAATTTTAATAATACATTTTATGACCCTAAACTATTATTTTGACATGTAATCAGTGAAAAAATTACCAATGAGATATTTTATATTCTTTTGTCACATTACGTCTCTGAGATCCAGCATATGTTTTCCATTGACAGAACATCTCAGTTTGGACCGGCCACCTGTCAAGTACTCAGGAGCCACATGACCTGTGGCTCCTATTCAAACAAGACAGCTCTAGATCATCAGGGGTCAGCTGGTGGCCCAGCTCCTGTTCAATGTGATGACCTTGGCTTTGCTTTAGAACACACAGGACAAGAAGCCGCATCCCTCCAGCGACGGGACTCAGAACGGTGGCGATTACACAGGATAAAGTACCTGTTCATGTTACTACGATACATGTGTAAAGACATTCGGATCAGCCAAAGAAGCCGGATACAAAAGGACAACTATTCTAGGACTCTATTTATATGTAATGTCCAGAAGAGGCAAACCCATGGAGACAAAGTAGGTGAGCAGCCGCTGGGGGCCGGGACAGGGGGAATGGGGAGTGACCCCTTCATGAACATGGAGTCTCTTATTGGGTGATGAAAATGTTCTAAGGCCGACTGTGGGGATGGCTGCATGACTGAATAGAGTAAAACCCACTGAAGCATTAACTTTAACACAGAAAATGTGTGATATGTGAATTCTATCTCAGTAAAACTGTTACCAAAAAAATAAATAAATAATGGTATTTCTCTGAAGGAATTTTTTTATGGACACGGTAATATATGTAACTGTTGCATTTCCCTTTTTGCATTGACAGCTGGGAAGCTCAAAGCATTCAGGGTCCAACAGGACATTTTGTTTATTCACTTTACGCTAAGTTCACTCTGGTTTTTTCTACCCTTACTTCCCCTTTGCCCCCAGTTTCCTTCCTTCCGTCTTCAGAAGGTGGTTATAATGCAAGTTTTTTTCTCAGCTGCTCTAAAGCCCTTTTGGCAGAAGGCCAAGTGTATAGTTATAAATAGACCTGCAAACAACTCATAGTTACTTGGACTGTTTGGTGAAAATATAAAGGCCCTTTGAGAAGGGACTGAGAATGGATGTCTGTAATGAATTAATTAAGAAAGTGGGGTGATTTATCCTGAAGAGGAACAGGTAGAGTGGAGGTTCTGTTATCCTTCCAGAATCCTTGGAAGGGCTGAGAGTCTACCCTGGCGGGGGACACAGGAGATACTTTCAAGCACAGCTGGAGAGAGTCTGATGAGACACGGTGCCAACAGAGGGAGTGAAACCCAGCGCTGAGTGACAAGGAGGAGGCTCTAGACCGAATGGTCTCTAAACCAGGGCAGAGGCTCACGTTTTCGAGATGGCCAAGTTACCTCCAGCAGGGGAGGAACAAGGGAGCCTTGTGGAGAGCTTCTTACTCAAGCAGGCAGAGGCTCTGCTTTCTCCAGGTGAGTTGTGTCTCCCCGGAGCAAAGCTGGGCTTCCCCTCACCTTGGCCATGAACCGGCTGGCCTGAGCGGCCAACTCCTGGGTCCGCTCTGCTGATGGCTGGTCCTGGGTGATGCCTGGGTTCTCCAGAAGCCACGCTGGGGCAGACGAGGAGGGATTCAGGTCTCCTTGAGCTGACGGCCACCCTAGAATGCACAACCACTCAATGCTGGGGCCAAGAACTGTCCTTCCTGGGGTGAGGGACTCAGCAAACCTCAGAACCACACCTGCCATCATCAAGCTACAACTGTCATATCGCAATCACGCTGTCCTCACATGGGCCCCAGGATGCGGGATGGGTGGTGTAGTCCCAGGTACAGGGGAGAACAAGGTCTGGCTCTGCCCTAGAACGCACAGCTGGGGCCAAGACAGGCCTCTGGTTTCCCGGTCAGTGGGTCAGGCTCTAACTCAGAAAGACTCGGGTTCAAATCCCCACCCTCTCCCTTCCCCTATAGCAGTGTGACCTTCAGCATGTCCTCGCCTCTCTGAGCCTTGGTTTCCTTGACTCTCAGTGGGACTGACGGGGAGATTAACTGGGATCATGCATGGCAAGCCTTGGCACAGAGCCTGGCCCCGTGGGGGCTCCATAGTGACAGTGCTCTCTGTTCTGCAATGGGCCCAAGATCACCCAACTGCCAAGTGCAGAGTTGGGCTTTTCCCAGGCTGCTCTGGCTCCAGGCAAGATGCTTTCCACATCTCCATTTGCCCTCTTCAACTCAAAGGTCCCAGAGAACTCATCTCCCTCCCTCCCCTGGCCTGAAGCCAGTGTCACTCCAAGGAGAACCAAGTGCCCCCAGAGCAGAATCACAGGCAGAAGGCCCTCCAGTCCCATTTCCTCTCGCAGGCTCACCTGAGGTCCCAGAGGTCTGTGGGGCTTCGGCAGGGCCCGACCACTGCAGCACAGAGTGGGGCTGTGGGATGCTGAAGGACAAGACCTTGGTCCCCTGGGGCACTGTCCCTGTGTGCATGCTGTGGCTGGGCTGGGGCTGGTCCGAGTACAGGTTCACCTGTCCGGGAGGGGAGGCATGAGCAGAGCCAAGTCAGGGATGGGGCAAGCCTCCCAACAGGCCTCCCTTTCATTCACACCATCACTTAGGCCCTCAACAAACATGCCTTGTAATAATAAATACTACCATTAGTGGAGCCCTTGGGTGGGGGCCAAACACTGGGTCAAGGACTTACAGGCCCTTTCATCCTCTCTTTATGGCAGCTCTGAAGGGGAGGCAAGGCAGGAACTATCATCCCCATTTCACAGAATAGGAAACTGAGACTCTGGTTAAGTCACTCACTCAAAATCTCCAGCTATAAATCCTTGGGCTCAGATTGTAACCTGCTGTGACCCTAAAGACTATGGTTTTCCAAATAATCATTTTTAATATTTGTTATAATTCACAATGTAACCACAATTATAATTAGTATGGTATTTAACATACAGCAAATATAAATATAGTTATATACTATTTGTTATTAATAAAAGTATTTCAATCATAATTATCACATTGATAATAATAACAGCAATTGATGGCTGTTTGAATGAGTGTGTAAACCAACAAGTGAACAAACTAATCTCTCAGCTATAGCAGGTCTCCATCCCTTGAAGGTGGATTTCAAATGGTAACCAGCCCAGTCTGGAATCAGGCCGATGGCCAAGGAAGACCATGTGAAGCACAAGATTAGAGGAGACCCATGTAGGGATGGTGGTCCAGTGCAGGGGTTGGCCAACTATGGTCTGTTTTTGTGAATACTGTTCTAGTGGACACAGCTATGCTTGCTTATGTATTATCTATGGTCTTTCATGCTACCACGGCGGCGCTGAGTCATTACCACAGAGGCTGTATGGCCCACAAAGCTAAAAATATTCACCAGTGGCCTTTACCACTGGCCACTTCTGAGTCCTAGAACAGGTGATTTAACTAAGTTCTCTGTGCACAAAATGAGTTCTCAATAAACAGAAGCCACCATCCTCATATTCATCATCACCATTATTATTGTTGTTACCATCGTTACACATCACAATTCCCAACATCACCATCACTATCATCATCACCATCACTATCACCAGCGCCATCATCATCCCCATCATCATCACTATCACCATTATCACCACCACCATCGTCACCACCATCATTGCCATCATCATCATCATGATCATCATCACAATCACCACCATCATCACCATCACCATTATCACCATCACCATCACCACCATCATCACCATCACTGTCACCAGCACCATCATCATCATCACCACCATCATCACCATCATTGCCATCATCATCATCATGATCATCATCACAATCACCACCATCATCACCATCACCATTATCACCATCACCATCACCACCATCATCACCATCACTATCACCAGCACCATCATCATCATCACCACCATCATCACCATCATTGCCATCATCATCATCACAATCATCATCACTATCACCATCATCAGCATCACCACCATCATCACCATCACCATCACCATCATCACCATCATCATCACCATCACCATCATCACCATCACCATCAACACCATCACCATCACCATCATCAGCATCACCACCATCATCACCATCACCATCACCATCATCATCACCATCATCACCATCACCATCATCACCATCATCACCATCACCATCAACACCATCACCATCACCATCATCAGCATCACCACCACCCTCACCATTATCACCATCATCACCATCACCACCATCACTATCCTTATCACCATCACCTCCATCTTCACCATCACCACCGTTATCACCATCACCATCATCACCACTATCATGGTCACCATCACCATCATCACCACCACTATCATTATATTTACCACCATTACCACCATCATCACCATCACCATCATCACCATCATCATTCTCTCCATCATCATCACATCACCCTTATCATCACCATTGTCATTTATGGGGACATCATGGAGGCAGGTCCCTGGAAAAGCTATTCCCCTGTGGTGCCTCAGTGCCCTCCAGCTGGTCAGGCAGCTTATCTTGCTGCTCCCTGCTGCCCCAGGGTCAGGAGTGGGCAGTTCAGGGTACGCCTGATAGACGGAGCTCCCTAGTCCCCAGGCAGGCAGCCTCTCCCTGCTTAAGCTGCTCTTCACGTCCTAGCTGTGGCAGAAAAATCTACTCCAAAGTGAGGGACAATGGCCCAGCATTGCCTGGCCCCCATCGCCTCCCCCTCCTTCAGACCCAGCCTCTGATGAGAACAAAGCTGGATTTTAATAATCCTCTCCGCCATCTGCTCAGACCCGCCTGTGGGGGTTTTCCCACTAGCACCCCTTTCCTCCCATGGTGACCCAAATCTGGGGAGGCCCTCCTGCATACTTCCCCTGCCCCACCCTGCCCCTCCCCCCGCCTCAGGCCCTGCCCACCAAGGCCCAACCTGGGGAGCAACAGGAAAGCACTGTTTCAGCCTAGGGGCCTAAAGCCCTTATAGGGGCCTGGGAAGGGGAAGGGGGGGGCGGTGAGGGAGGGGTGGGGGGTGGGGAGTGGGGTGCGGGGGGTGAGTACAGATAATTTGAAGCTGCTTAGGCCCCTCCCTCTCGGGGTCTGTCTCTGGACTTAGCCAGCACCCACGCCAGCGCCCCAGGGCACCCCTTTTAAGCCAGGGTGTCCTGTGGAGCTCCCTGAGGCTGGATTAGCTCCCTCAGGGGGGTTAATCAGTGAACAGTAGACCAGCAAGGGTGGGCAACACAGGGTTAAATAACTGACTAGTCTTTGCACAGATGGGTTTCTCACAGCCTTTAAAATGCTAATGGGCTTTATGAATGGGGCGAGGAGCAGGGGAGTAGAGAGAATAGGAAATGTTTCCCCCAGCTCCTCTGAAGACTAACCTCCATGCTCCCCCCCCACCGCCCCCAACATCTCTATCAGGGTCTCTGGGACCAACTAGTGGTCAGCAGAACACACATTTTAGGAAAGGCAGTTTTCTGCAACCTCCTCCCCCAACTCTTTCTGGGGTAGTTTCTGGTCTCCTCAGCCCCTCCAGATGCCCCTGCAGCTGAGCCCAGGGACAGCAGCTGGGGGGAGGTGACAGCGTGGCAGCAAATCAGTGAGATCACCATCAACTGTGGCCCTGAGCTGGGGGAGAGAAGAGAGCCCTGGCTCCCTGGCCCACCCCCAGTGCGGTTCCAGGGGTGCCCCCAGGCCAGGCCTTGGGACACCGCCCCCCCCCCCAGCTTCCCCAGCTGCAGGGCCCACCACTGCCTAGTCTGGTTCTGCTAGAGAAGGTGGGGTTAATAGTGGGCTTAGGAGCCAGACTGCTGGGCTCAAGGCCCAGCTCTTGCACCTGCTTGTTGAGCGATGGGCAAATTTCTTAGCTTCCCCGTGCCTCAGTTTCCCCAGTGGTAAATAACTCCGGACAGTGTTCAGTAAACATTGCTATCACTGCTGCTACTATAACATCGTCATTCTGCCTCATCCCTGTGCCCCTATCACATGCCCGGCACCAGAGCCCAAATCCTGCTCACCCAGGTGTGGGCAAAAGAGCGCCCATCCTGCAATCAGGCAGACATTGGTTTAATCCCCAACTTTTAATCCCTTACCAGCTGTGGGGTGTTGAACAAACCACGGCCTGGCTGTGCCTCAGTTTTCTCTTGTGCAGATCAAATGAGGTGACCCTGGTAATACTTAGCCTGGGGCCTGACAGCTTTTTACTGCTCAGTACATGCCAGTAGCTTTCCCCTAGGTCCCCACCCATTGCTGCCCACCACTGCCGGGCTGGCCTGGGTGTCCTGAGGGCAATGTCCCCAGCCTGGCTCCCTCCCACATGGGTCCACCCACACCCTTGGGCTCTGAGCAGAGTAGGGGGGGTGGCGCGCTCAGCAAGTCCCTGGGGTGTCCACTTCCACCGGCTTAGTCTGAGGGAGCAGTAACACTTCTGCCTCCATGAACTGGCCTCCCCGGCAAGGGATCTGAGCAGGAAGCCACACCGGGGTCTCCTGAGTCTTCAGGGTGGAGTCTACAGAGCTGGAGACAGGGTGAAAAGCCTGGCTGACCCATGGGACCATGCCATCCCCTCCCTGATCGGGTTCCGTGTCCTCTTCAGCCCACCGGGATGGTAAGCTTTGCCTGTACGGCCCGGCAGGGGAGACTGGGGGACCGGGAGAGAATCATCCTGCTTCTGGAAGAGTCTAGCTGACCTATGCTCACCCTTCTCTTGAGGAGAACCCCCAAACTAAGGAGTCATTTTTCCAGAAAGTGAGAGTGGGTGAGCTGGTACTGAACCATTCCCAGCCTCTCCCACCTTCCCTCCTATGCTCCTTTCGCACACAAGAGATGGGTCTGGGTCATCAGCCGGAACAAGGTGACCGCCCAGGGGGAGACTTCGGGTCCCCACCGGGCTGGGGGAGCACCCATGACAGGAGGCCCCCCGGCTATGCTCCCTTGGTGTCCACGCCTGCCCTGTCCTTGGCGCACATGGGCACCCAATAAACAGCTTCATATTAATAATATTCAAAAGAAGAGTCCCCATCTCTTTGGAAGTATTTGCCAGGCCCTGGTACATGCTTTTCATATAGTGACTCACTCGGAGGAAGCAAGGAGAAGAGGGAGGGAGGAGTTGCTCTAAGGCTCTGCCCCTGACCTTGAACTCTGGCAGCCTCTGCCCGTCCTGGGGACCCAATTCCCAATTTGTTAGCCAGGGGAGCTGAGCGTTTGGATTTAATGGCCAGTTCCTCTCTCCTTGGAACTTCTAGGAGTCTGCAGCCATGTGGGCATGGATCCCCCAGGGAGGATGCCTCACCAAGCCCCACCTGCGTCCTCCCCAACGTCCCCTGCCCTCCCACCCTGACTCTGGCTCCGGAGTTCAGAGAGCTAGAAGGAGCCTTAAGACATCGGGGGGAACCCACTGGCTCCCAGGATTTCGCCGATGTACCCAAGGAGGCCAGGATGGAAGGGACCTGCCCGCATCCTGACGGGTGTGGGGACACAGGAGAACTGCTCCCAGAACAGGACCTCTTCCGTTTTCTTATCAGGGCTGCCTCAGAGACACTTCACCGAAGTGCCTCTGGAGGCTGGACAGCAACCTGTGGCAGGGGAGGGGTCCTGGAGCACGACAGGGACAGGCCAGGTGGGGGCCTTGAGAGAGCAGGCAAGGGAGAGGGGAAGGTCTGCGTCTCTGCACCTCAGCTCCCATCCCCCCCCCACTGTGGCCTGATGCAGCAAGAGGTGGGGGAGGGGACGCAGGAAGCCATGAGGGGCTGTAAGAGGCCCCACTTCCTGCCTCACCCCCAGAAAGGGGAAGGCCCCAAGTGAGAATTCACAGCCTCCTCCCCAGGCAGGGTGGGGGCTGAGCAGGATGGGTGTGGATGGATTTCCCCCTCCTCACTCCCTCTGCTACAATACTGGACATTCAGTCAGGGTGTGAGTGGGGAGGCTGTGCATGAGACATTGGGGAAGGATCAGGCCCAGGAAATAAGCACCAGGAGCCGAGCAGAAACTCTGTGCTACTCCCTTGAGGCTCAGAGAGCCCAAGAAACTTGCTTGGGGTCACACAGCCACTCAGTAATGGAGCCAGGAGCGGAGCCCAAGTGGTATGACCCCAGAGCTGCTCTGGTGAAAATCCTGGGAACCCAGATTCTAGGATTCAAGGACATCAAAGTTCATCAATGATAAAGGAGATGGAGCCCAGAGAGGGCAAGGTCAATGCCCAAGGTCACAGAGGGACCCTGTGGTAGACTGAGGATTGGGTTCTTCTATATCCCCGGGGTCTCAGGAGGTAGGAGCAAAGACTGTGGGGGAGTGTCATCTCTCGGGGGCCAGGCCCCCACCGCCACCCTACCCCAGCCAGTACCTTGGCCCCAAGGCGCAGCTGGTCAATGGTGTTCTCAGCCTCAGCGTACTTGGTGAGGAGCTTGTGGTAATCCTCCTGCGGGAGAGGGGGAGCAACAGGGTCATGCACCCATACCCCTCACCATGAGACCCCTCAGGGGAGCCCAGCCTCCAAAGGGTTCCTCAGAGTGCAAGAGCTCAGAGGTGGGAGCTAAGCCAAGCCCGGCAGGCTCACGTGCAACCCACGCCCCCACGGCCAAATTCTGAGTGGGAGAGGCGCAGGACAGCCTGCTAACTTCGCTGACAGTAAATCAGGGATGAGGGCTTCTGGGCTGGTTTACCTTGATGCATAACCCCTGTCACCAAGGACTGCAACTACGTGCTCATCCATCCTAACTCCCTGTGCGTCTGTCAGCTCTGTGGGCTGAGGCCCACATCCGTCTTCCCCACTGCTCTATTCCCAGCGCTTGAGGAGCATGCGCTTCCTAAGTGGGATTTTAATGGTGGATGGAATGAATCATCCAAGGGTCCCATAGAAGATTTGGAAATCACAATCGCATGTACTCAGAGTCACTACTTGCCCCAGACAAAACTGAACAGCTTCATCAAACAAGTCACGGCAGGGAAAAGGCGAAAACAAATGGCACCTGCCGTCTTTGAAGGATATCGGGGAACAGATGCATTGCTCTGAAAACTGGGGAGTAGAAGGACAGATGCAAGCATTTCTCCTGTGTTTCCCACATGAACAAGACCTTGGTAACCAAACAGTCGATGAGGGAAAATTTTACTTTATAGAAGATTTCCAGCAAGTAAATGCAGAAGGAACGATAGCATTAGGATACTACCACTTTGTCACCCCAAAGGGAGGACTGCATCAAGGCCATGGCCATCGGTGGCCATAGACATCACAAATGAGAGATGAGCAAGCATCCCGTGACTAACCACCTGTGACATGCTCTTGCCAAAAAAAGAAAAAAAAAAAAAATCCTACCCGCATGGAGCTGGTGGTCTGGAGGGGAAATAAGCAGATGGTTGCAACCCAAAAAAGCTTCGAGCTCTAGACTGACAACATACAGGACAAGGAGAGGACAGTGGAACATAGGAAGAGATACGAGACGGTGTGTCGGCAAACTCCAGAATGTGGAAGCCTCTAGAGGACAGGACTGGTTTCCTCAACAAATAAACTAAAAGGAAGAAGGAGATCTGAAAAAAACGGGGGTGGGATAGGGGAGACTTGAAAGGCACATTTGGACCGTGATTAGGACCAACTGAAATAAACAAGCCGTTTATGAGACACAGGGGAGATCTGAACATGGACCGGATATTGGATAATATTAAGGAATTGGGGTTGGCTTTTAGGTATGCTAATGGGATCGTGATGTTTCAGAGAGTCCTGATCTTTAGACATACACACTAAAATATTTCTGGGTAAGACGATTTGAGGCCTGAAATTTGCTTCGAAATATTCCAGTATGGTGAGTGGGGGAAGAGGTGAGGCCACAGGTGAAAAAGGCTGCTGGGGGCGGGGTGGCGGGTACCCGGGGGTTCATTATACCATTTTCTGTCTTGCATATGTTTTGAATTTCTCACAGTAGAAGTTAAAAACAAACACACACACGCAGATTATCCTTGCGGCGTGAGTGTAAGCGCTGCTCTTCTTGAGCAAAGGGCTTAGGACTATGTTCCCAGCTCAGGTACAGCCCTCGCTCTACCAGCAGGGGATTCTTGGCCCAGTCCTAAGACTTCCTATCCAAACTGCCTCAAACTCTGGGCCAACAGGTGCCTTGGTGACATGCCTATAGACATGAGTCCAGCTTACCTGGAGCTGATGGACCAGCTTGGTGGCTTGTTCGGGCGTCTGAAATTCTTGGGGTACCCTGGTGATGGGGTGTGTAGGAGGTGGGTCCTTGGCCGGGCAGGTTTCTCCACTGCTCAACAGTACCTCCTGCACAATCTCAGCCGGTGACTTGAAGATCAGCGGCCTGGCAGGGCTCTGAGGCTGCCCGTTGTAGCTCCTGGCCTTGGGGGGGTGATAGCTCTCATCTTTGGGGAACCTTACGCGGGGTCCCACCTTGGAAAAATCAGGGAGCGGGTAGTTCAGCTGCCCCCGCCCATACTTGGAGGCATCAGAAGATGAGTGGCCAGCCAGAGTGGCTCCCTGCCTGGGTGGTAGCCTGTCTTGTCGGCCTGGCCTAGGTGGATTCAGCGGGCTGATGGAGCCAGTGAATCGAGAAGGGAGTGGCTTAGGGGATGCCCGTGTCCGTTTCCAGGCTTGGTCCCCCAACTGAGGGCAGGAGAGGTTGGTACTTTCTTTCCACTTATCTGCCGGACACTGGAGGCTCTGGGCCTGGGGTACTGAGGAGTCCTGGAATTCCGTGGGGGTTGCCGGAGCAACACTTCCTCCAGTTCTGGTGTCTGGGTTTAGGAGGTGGTGGCTGGAGCTCTGTGGTAAGGTTTCTGCCAGCGCGACGGGCTGGGGGACATCAGTTTCTCCTTCCCAGGTAGAATCAAGGTTATCATTAGGGTGGTCGAGGCTCACGGTCCCACTGCTCCAGGACCTTGCAGAGCTGAGGTCAACAGTTGGGTTGTCCTCAGAATGTTCTGGAAGTTTGTCTCCACTGGCTTGTTTGCCAGAGGCTACCCAGCCCATGTCCTGACCCCACCCCAGAGCGCTGGGGCTGGTATTTCCATTGTCCCCTGAGCTGAGACCAGTCTCATACTCCAATCTTGGGGAGCTCTCTCCAGCTCCCCCCACCTCAGGATCTCCAAGGGCTTCCTCCGGATCCTCTTCAGTCATGGCCAGGTGAGGATCCTGCTGGGGGAGCCAGTTGAGAGGCAAGTTGGAACTTTCTGGGCTGTCCACATCCTCTGCTTCAAACTCTGGAAAGACAGGTCATTGCTCAGGATATACCAGGTCTGGAGTCACTGTGTATCATTACCAGAGTCATTTCACCCCTCTGGGCTTTCATTTCCTCATCCTGTGGTGACGGCAAGAATCCCAGTGATCCCCCCCAATATGGCCAAGTACTCACCTAGCACCTCCTCTAGTTGTCTCCAGCCCTCCAAACCTGATCCTCAAACCTGGTTGCCCCTCAGTATTTCCTGTCTCAGCAAATGGAAACACCATTCCATCCAGTTGCACAAGCCAGAACCTTGGGCAGCACCTTGGCCACCACCCCACCACCCCCTCACCTCCACCCAATCCCCATTATCCATTCTGTCCCCTGATCCTGTCATGATCACCTACAGAGCTCTCAAACTCACCTAATGCTCTTAATCCTGCACTACCTTTGCTCGAGCCAGCATCCTCTCTTGCCTGGACTATTGCCTTCATCCTCTATCTGATGACTCAGCATTATCTTCCTGTTCCCAGGACAGAGTATGGTCCTAAGATCCGGGTTTCCATACCCCGTTAGCTCTCCTAAATCCATCTCTTTCCTATGGTCCCCCTCAGTCTCTCCCTGCTCTACCCATGCCACATTGCTCCAACCACAGGGCCTTTGCCCATGCTGATCTCTCTGCCAGGGTCCTCTCTCCCTCCCTTTGCCTAGTTAACTCCTAACTGTCCTTCAGGCATTAGCTCAACCTTGACTTCATCAGGGAAATCTCAGATCTCCTAACTAGGTCAGATTCTCCCTTCTACAGGTTTTCATAAGACTGAATACCTCTACTTTGAAACACTTATCATAGCCCCTGTTTTCCATTTGTTTTCATGATCATTTCATTAATATTTGTCTCCCCCACTACACTGTAATCTCCATGAGGGCAAGGATACCCTCTGTTTTTGTTTACTATTGTATATGCAGAGTAGGTGCTCAATATTTGTTGACTGAATGGAAGGAAGGAAAGAAGCAAGGGAGGGAGGACAATATGGTAAAAAAATATCCATCCACCCATCCATTCACTATCCTTCCAACCCCGTACCCATCCAACACCTGTTCACCCATTGATCCAACCATCCACCATCCATCTATCCATCCACCTGTCGACCACCCACTCACCTATCCGTCACCCACTCACCCATCTATACATCCAACTATCCACCCATCTCTCCCTTCCTCTATCTACCCACCTATCCACTCACCCACTTACCGACCTAGCCATCCATCTATCCATCCACCCATCCATCTATCTATCCACCTATTCACCACCCACTCATCTATCCATCACCCACTCACCCATCCATTACCCACCCACCCATTCATGCATATATCTATGCATCATCCATGCAGTCAATGTTTATTGAGCACCTACTTTGTCCTAGAACCTATGTCAGCCTCTGGGATAGATCCAAAGTTTCATGAGACACAGTCTGGGACCATCAAACACAGACTCTCCGCTCTGGGCAGATACACCTTTGTCATCACCCTTGTATCACTCTCTGCTCCCATGTGGCCTTTCCCCTGGCACCTCTACATCCTTCAACTCCTTCAGCAAGTCTCTCTTCTTTACAGCAGCACACGTGAAGCCCAGAGAGGTTAAGTAACTTGCCAAAGATCATGCAGTGGCTCACAGCAATCCTGGACTTGGGACCAAGGTCCCAGCCATGCTGGCGAGTTAGTCTCTGCAGCTGGGGGTCATGCAGCATGGTGAGGAAAACAGGCTTTGGAGCCAGGGATCCCTGGGTTCAATCTTGGCCCCTCTGATCCCTTCCTGGGGCCCATGGGCAAGTTGCTGCCCTCTTTGGCAACCCTTACTTGGACTGGAGGCTCACCTCTCATACCTGGCAGAAGATGGTGAGGAGAGAAGGAAACACGGCTTGCACCCTGCTCAGCCCTGCGCCTGGCACACAGTAAGGGCAAAGGACATTGGCAGTGGCTATTATGTCATAGCAAGGGGTTACCATGTGACCTTAGGAAGGGATACGTCTGCCCTCTCCTCCCAGTGTATGTCGGTCACCTCTCCCTGACAGGCTGGAAGTGGCTCCTGAGTGGGTAGCTGTGAGCAAGCAGACCCGGCATAAAGAACTTTGGGTCATGGCACAATCTGCTTCCAGTTTACTGCCTTCGCCACGATGCCCGGGGGCCTGCCCGATTCACAGAATCTGAAGTCAGGGCATTTCGTGTTCATGTTGTAAGCGTAACTGGCACCACATCACCAAGCTCGTGCTATTCTCAGTGGTATTACTGCTCCCATTTCACAGATGGGCAAACCAAGATTCAGAGACAAGGGACTTCTCAGCAAAACTAGGAATTTAGTCTGAGATGGGCTCCATGCAAAGGAAACACTCATTTTAGAAAACAAGGCATGGCCGCATTGTCATTGCTAATTGGGATTTTTAGAAAATCTTAAAACTGGGCATAACCCTGGGACCAAGCAGTTTAAATGACCAAGGTTATTATCAAATCACATGTGCAAAGATGTACTAATGATATGCATCTCTGTATTATCTATAATAGCAAGAGATTGGGCCCCAGATTACAGACTATCCACCCCATGGAATTGCTTTGCATGCATTAGGAATGACTTGTGGAGGGACATACGACGAGCTGGGAAGATGTTCATGTCTATTAAGTTACAAAAAAGCAGGTTATCCTAGCGTTTGTAGAGTACTGTTCCATATGCATATTACATTTGCATATTTATAAGGAAAAGAGCAGTTATCTGGGTAATAAGTAATTTTTCTCTTTCGCTTATATTTGCCGATTTTTCTGCAATGAACATTACAACTTATGTAATTCAAATCATTTAAAATTTTAAATTATAGGCTTTATGGATTTTAATTTTAAAAAATCGCTAAAACACCCTCCACTCCCCGCCTCCCACCAGAAGGTGGGATGGTCAGGGGGCACCCTGTGGGGTGGGGTTGGGGGTCAGTCTTACCCTCTCCTGCAGACTCTCCCGATTCAGAATCCTGGCGTTCAGCGGCCCGTGGGTCCGGGTCCCACTCCAGTGGCTGAAGGCGCTGCTGGGCCAGCCGGAAGTCCTCCAGGAGCTCGGGGCTGGTGGCATTGGGAAAGGCCACCTCTTTTCCCCCGCTCCCCTCGGCATCCTTTTCCTCTTCGGCCCAGGCCCAGCGCCGCCGCTGGGGCCCCCTCCCCAGGCCCAGCTCGGCCCAGTGCACCTCTGTCCTGGAGCTGGCCATTGGGCCTAGCCTGCCCTTCACCTGGGCCACTTCATCTTCAGGAGACAGAGCTGCCACTGTGGGCACCCAGGTCACCACCAGCTTCTCTCAGTACCAGCCATCCTGCCTGCTGCCTGTGGGGGACACAATCAAGGGACAGCCTTACTCCTCCAGTCCCCTCCCAGCTTCCGAGCAGGTTACCAGCAGGAACGCTGGAATCAGACAGGCCTGGGGCAGCTCCTGACTCCAACCCGAGGAAGCTGTGTGACCTTGGGTGAGTCACACCACCTTCATTTTCTTTAGCAAAACCAGGAGCCTAATTCTTCTCTCCCTCAAGACTCGTATAAATTACTTGAGATACAGGGTAAGGAGTAGGAGGCCGGCCCTGGCGAGAGTCCCTTGTGTGTTAGCGATTGTCACTGTGTCCCAGGCTCTGTGCATGAGCCCAGGAGGAAGCAGACAAACAGGCAGCGACTACCAACCAAGGTGAGCACGACAGGGAAGCACAGGGCGGGGGCTGGTGGGGGGCACGGCCGGCCTAAGAAGGAGGCAAGGCTTAGTCCAGGAGCTACTTCCTCTGGGAACCTTCCCTGACCCCCCTCGGGTAAGAATGCAGACTCGGGGGGGGGGGGGGGGCGGCGGATGAAAAGAACATTCCAGTCCTCCAAATAATTGAAAACAGGTACTCAAACCAACACCCATACACACGCGTTCAGAGCAGCTCTACTCGCAAAAGGCGAAAAGGGGAAACGGCCTGAATGCCGATTGACAGATGAGCGGATAAACACTGTGCGGGGTACACGCCATCGAAAGGAAAAAGGTGGTTGTACAACACTATACATATACTAAATGAATGGTTCCTTTTGAAATTGTTAATTTTATGGTATGTGAATTTCACCTAAATTAAAAAAAGAGAGAGAGGGAGGGAGAGAGAGAGCATGTCCAGGCAGGGGCGCCCCAGGCACCATGGCGGCAGGAGGGGGCGACACGGCAGTGGTGTCCCCGACGGCTGTGGGGTTGGGGCAGGGCCTGGGGGCTCTGACAGCAGAGCGTGGGCAAGGAGAGGTGGTGGCCAGAGCCAGGAGGACCTCTCGGGTCCCCTTCAGTGCATCCCACGCTCAGGACAGCACAACCAGGCTGCTGCTTAGAAGCTTCTCTCTGAAGGCTCAGGGAGAAGGAACCAGAAGAGAGAGTCTGGCTGCAGAGGGACCTTCTTCCTTCTATCCTCTCCTCCTTTCCCTCTTTTCCTTCGCTCTCTCTCATCTCCCGTCGCCTTTCTTTCCCAGCCCCGTGCCATGGCCAACACTCCCCAAGCGCCCAGCCGACAGAGCAGCGGCCTGGTCCCCCATAGTCGCTCTGGGTTAGCTCATACAAAAGCTTGACTCTGCAGGTGGGAAAACTGAGGCCCAGACAGCAGCAGGCTGGCGCCTGAAGCCACCCATCGGGCAGGACAAGGCTGGGGTGACAGGTCACCTCACAGCCCAGGCCCGGGCTCTACACCCCATGCAGTGGACACAGTGGTCTATAATCCTAGGCCTCCCTGGAGGACAGACAGGTCTGTGTCCCTGCAGCCTCGTGAGCACTCGGGGCTTGGTCAGAGCCTTGATTTATACGGTTGAGAAAAGTCAGCAGGCAACTATTTCTGGATAGAAAGTTCCCCGGGGAACTTTCATCACAAGAAAGGCTACAGCCTTCTCAAGGGCTGGGGTAGGGACAGGGGAGGAATCACATTGCACGGCTTCTGGCTGCAGCCCCTGTGCCTGCAGCAGGCCTGGGGTGCAGGGGCTCATCCCCTCCCCCATACCCCGTCTTCCTCTCTCGCCCCAGAACTGCCCCCAGATCACCCTGCGGGCCTCCCCACCACCCCCACCACAGATGCCTGCTCTGTGCCAGCCTGCGTGTTCTCCATCTGCCCTCACCCCAAACAGGGAAGCAGGTCACAGGAAAAGCCTGGCCTGGAGCAGTGACTTGGCCAAGATCACCCAGCTGGTGAGTGACAGAGCAAGATCTGAGACCATTCATTTGGGCCAGTAATCTCCCATTTTCTGTCGTAACACTCATCAGAAACATGTATTTGCTCTCATGCTCTCTCGCTCTACAGATATCTTGAGACCTTGACACAAATGCATCCTCATGCTGATGTATTAGAAAAAATACATGTATTAGGAAAAATATATCCAAAACAACTTTTTTTAAAAAGATGCAATAATAAATAAATCTTTTAAGGAGAAACTCTAATCCTTGCTTCCCATATCCTCTGGGGGGCCTGCATCCCTCTCGGGAATCCCTGCCAGTGGGCCTTTAGCTTGAGTGTTCTTAAGAATTCTCTAAGAATGCAGGGACGCCTGGGTGGCTCAGTTGGTTAAGCGTCTGCCTTCAGCTCAGGTCATGATCCCAGGGTCCTGGGATCGAGTCCTGCATCGCGCTCCTTGCTCAGCGAAGAGCATGCTTCTCGCTCTGCCTGCCATTCTCCCTGCTTGTGCTCGCTCTTTTTCTCTCTCTGACAAAGAAGTAAATAAAATCTTAAAAAAAAAAAGTTCTCTAAGAATGCAGATTCCTAGGTCGACCCAGAGAGAACTAGACTCTGTGGCCCTGGGATAGGGCTCAGGAATCTGCATTAAGCAAATGCCCCAGGCAAGCCCCACCTTCTGGGGTGGACTAGGCCTCTGGGCCCTGCTGCTTGGGGAGGTATGGGAGGTGCTAGGGGCCACTGCTTTTCTCTTCCTGAAATCACTGAGGAAGGGGCTGGGGAGGCATGCGGTTTTTTGACTTTTTAAAGGGCTTTTTTCTAGCCAGGCCGCAAAGCCGGCTGCCCAATCACAGGGGCCCCTGGGTGCACAAAGAGGAACATCCTGTCTCCTGGGATGACTCAGTCCTCGCCAAAACCCAGTGAGAGGCAGAGGCGGCTGCGGTCACCAGCTGGAGTTGTGCACATGCTCCCCAGGCCCTGAAGCCTGGGAGCCTCTCCTGAACAAGGCCTCTGTCTTCTGTGCAAGCCACAGCCCTTAGGGCCACTGAGCCCGGGCCCAGCCAGCCAGTCAGCGGGTCAGTCAACAAACACACTCAGGTGCCAACCTCAGGACACGCCCTCGCTGGGCGGCCGAGAAAGAGAGGTCACTGGGTATGTAGAGACCAGGTTCCAGGTTTGGTGTTCTTGTTTCATCGTCAACGGCTGTGCTGAACCTCCCCTCACCGGAAGATGGGGGAAGCACGACCTGCTCTGGCTTCTGCAAGGAGTTACTGTCCCGTGAGCGTGGCCTGGGTGGTAGCTGAATGAACTTTGAGGTTCCTGGTTGACCATGGCTCCCGAGGGCAACAGCTTCACAACTGTTAACTCCCTCCTCCATCCTGAGGACCCACCACAGAGTCACAAAGATGTATATTGAACACCCAGTGGGTGCAAATTAACTTTAAAACACCTATGACTTTCTGCTGTGTGCCAAGCACTCTAGAAGACACAAGGAATACTGAAATGGGCCAAAGTGTCCCAAAGTTTCAACTTGGGGAGGTCAGTAACAATATACAGGGTTATATGAAGGAAGCATTGAGCTGGGCAAAGAGGATTTGGGGGAGAAGAATGGGGAAAGGCAAAGGGAAGAGCATAGGCAAAGGCACGGAGGTCTGAACCTATGAACAGAACTTGACGAACAGCTACGGGCAGGGGCTCTTGAATGGCAGTCAAAGGCTGGGTTTCTCCTGAAAGGCAGTGGGGTTGGGTGAAGGCTCTAGCCATATGAACTGGGGGCTGAACCCAAAGAAGTCCTGTGAGCACTAAATTCCCCCAGGCACTGGATTGTCAGGTTCAGGGTCCCTGCCTTGAGGAACCCGCCCAGGGAAGCACCGACTACTCCCTCCTCCTTTTGTATGGCTCCTCTCTCCCCACCATTGGCCCTGTCCCCGGCTCTCTCAAGGGACTACGAGCCCCTTCTGGTCTCTTTCTCCGGTTCCCGAGTGGGTCTGCCCCCCGCCCCCTAGGGCTTCTCTGCCCCCCTCAGCCACTCCAAAATGAGGACCCTTGTCTTTGTGGCTCCATCTCTCAGGTTGTCCTATGCCAACTACAGCCATGGAGCCTGGCTTCGTCTCCCCAGGCCTTCTGAAGCCAGGGCTGTGCAGGGGGCCCCCCTCCCCGCTCCCGCCTTGACCCTGACATCTCCCAGATGAGAAAACGGAGTCGTAGAGAGGTGGCTGGCTCTCGCAAGACCTGGTGGACAGGAAGTGCGGCCCGGGGATTCAAACCCAGGGACCATGACTCTGAAACCAAGTCCATCAGACTTATGGGAAGGACGTGAGGAAGGGGAAGGAAGACTCCCCATAGCAAGTGTCTGGGCCCCTCCAAAAAGGCTGAGCTCAGAGCCCCAAACTCGGCCGCCCTCCCTGAGCAGCTGGCTGGGCACAGACCTAACTGTGCTCAAGGGGTTCCCGCCAAAAACTAGTCCTTTGAGGAGGCCCCAGCTGCTCCCCCCTCCGGATGTGCCCCCTCCTGCCCCCAGCTGTCTCCCAACATCAGAGGCCGAGGAGAAGGAGGGCAGGTGCCCTGGCTGCTGCGGGCTCTAGTCCTGCTGGCCTGAAGAGCTCCCCTCAGGGCCCTTACATGTGGCAGAGGGGGCCGCTCTTTAGTGGGGACCCCCCCCCCGCTGCCTCCTGGCCTGCCCCTCATCCGAGCATCATCTCGATGCAGTCTGAGGACCAACTCTCTGTGTGCTGAGGAGGACGCCGCAGGCCCAGAGAGGGACCAGCGCGTGCCCAGCTTCATAGAGATCAGAATCAGAGCTCGGACTGGCATCCAGCGCCCGGAAGCTCGACGAAATCCCCCGAAAAATCCACCCATGGCCCCGGGGGGCCAGACTCCCTAAGAGAAGTAGGAACAGCTGCTGAAGCTGGAACTTCCTGGCTGGGGGGCTCTAGGTGCCCTGACCGTCCCGGAGAGTCTGACAGGCCAGCCCAGAGGGCCAGCGGCCTCCCCTGCCCGCCTCGCTCCCTTACCTCTCTTGGGCTCCAGCACCAGCCCGCCGGCCCAGGCTCAGGGTACCTGCCTGTGAGGTCTTTGTTCCAAACCTGGGCAGCCCCCTGCCTCCATGGCGCCCTGGCCCGCCTCCAGGCCGCTCTGCCGGCCCGAGCTCTTGCTCACACACAAGCATCGCTCCCCACTTCTCCCCGCCCCTGCTGCGGCTGAGGCCGCCTCGCCTGGGCAGGAAGCGCCCAGCCTGATTTCCTACAAGTGTGTGTCAGAAGGAGGGGGTTTGTCTGCGAGCAGCCTGAGAGTCAGCAGGAGGAGCTTAACCCCTTGCAGGCGCTCTGTGGGTCTGGCTGCGCAGGGAAGGACTCGCAGGGACTCCCAAACGTCAAGGATCGGGACCATCTGGGCCGAAGTACTGATTGAGGAGACTGAAGTCCAGGGAAGGTCAGAGGCTTGGCCAAAGTCACACAGCATGCTGAGCCTGGAAGGAGGCCTCCAGCAGCTTCGACCTTCTAGGAGCTTTTTTCTGCAGACTCTACCCTCTAAGGCATGGCCTGGGCTGAGGCCCCCTCCCTCACCAGGCCTGGGTGCCCATCTGCACAATGGGAGCTCAGACCGGATGCTTCCAGCTCTTTCTATCCTGTCTGCCATCGTGAAACCCAACATCTTAGGGAGGCTGCAGTAATCCCTGCCGTCCCACCCACTGTCCTCACCCCAAGCTGGTCCTGTAGCTCCTGGGGGGATTTTGTAGGCACCACCGGAGCTGGGGGTGAATGCCTGAGGAGCTGAATTTCTCCTCTTGTCCCCAGGACTTATCAGAGGGCAAGCTAGCTTTTCCCAAGCTTCCCTCATCCCATTCATTCACTGGACAGGTACTTGCTGACTACTCTGCTGGGTGCTTGTCAAGGTGTTGGGAACATGGCAAGGTACAAGATAGGCCGAGTCCTTGCTCCACTCTCAACAGAACACAGGACAATAAAACAAACGTGGAGAGAGGTAGGGACAAGACCCACAAAGGTGGGATGGAGTGGTGATCCATATCCCAGGCTGCTTTTTGTGATCCTGACGCCTGAGGCTCACCCAGACCAACAATCTCTGGGCATTAGCAACTTTAAAGTATCCCAGGTGACTGGGATGTGTGGCCCAGGTCGAGAATCTGTGGGTCAGAGAGTAGCAGGTTGGGGAGGAGGGTTTGGGGATGGCTAGGAAGGTCTCTGTGGGAAGGTGACATTCGAACAAGGGACAGAAGGAAGAGAGGGGCAGGAGCAAGCCCCAGCAAGAGCTGGCAGCAGTCTTCTGGAAAGGCAAGTGCAAAGGGCAAGGTGGGAACCTACTGGGCCTTCCCTGAGAACAGCAAGGCTGTGTACCCAGAGCAGAGTGAGCCAAAGGGAAGAGGCAGGAGCAGGGGTGGAGGGGCAGGCTCAGGGTCTGGGTCCCCTTCTCCCGCCCATGTATGCAACTCCTCGCATTGGTCCTGTGGGGGATCCAGGGGATCTGATTCAGGAAACAAAAAGAAAAAGGAAAAACTCTGGCCTCTGTATTGTCCAAAAAGCCCTCCAGGCAATTCTGACGAGCAGCCAGGTTTGGGAACCAGCAGTGTAGGAGAAGAAAATGGATCCTGAGTCAGTGTAGACCTGGGTCCCAATCCCAGCCCCACCTCTTGCTAGCTC
The DNA here is from genome assembly GCF_011800145.1 of Mirounga leonina. Taxonomy (NCBI): domain Eukaryota; kingdom Metazoa; phylum Chordata; class Mammalia; order Carnivora; family Phocidae; genus Mirounga; species Mirounga leonina. The sequence goes on along the minus strand of NW_023270433.1, from coordinate 19,122,776 downwards.
TGTGGCCTTGGAGGCTTCACGGCTCTAAGGCTTTCTTCATCTGTAACACGGGGTAAGAAGGGTAGCCATCCCACAGGGCTGCTGTCTGATTCCATGAGGTCACACCTGCACCGTGCAGAGCTGGGGGCCCGGAACATGCGTGAGCGAGTGAACAGTTTTTCTCAAGGTCAGCTTGTGAGTATCTGTCAAAGCCAGGGCTGGAACCAGGTGCCCTCATCAAACTGTCAACTCATCCCCCCCGCCGCCACCTCCCTGCCTTCTACCCACATCTGGATGGCGAGGCTCTACCCACAGCCCACAGCCCAATGTGGAGCAGAGCCAAATCCTGAGGAGGCCCTTCCCTGCCAGCTCTGGTGACCATGTGGGCCATTGTGCAAGGGGCGGGCTCCCCTGATGGGCCTGTCACTCACTCACCCTCCCTCCCTGGTCATTAACCCAGGCAGCACCACCATCAACCCGTCAACGCCAGGTGGCTGCCACTGCCAGGCACGCCCCACGGCCACTGGATCACCCCAAACCCATCTTAGGGGCAGCCACCTAACACCAAGGAAGACAGCCTCCCAAGCATCTCCTTGCCCCCTGCCCCCCAAGCCTTACCAACCCTACTTAACCAAAGCAAGGCGTCCCAAAGTGACCGCAGGACATCGCCGCCCTCCAAACCCACCCCTCCATAGTTTGGCCCATCTCTTGCCCAGGTGTGCAAGCCACAAGCGACCGTCATTCTGGACCTTTCCCTCTCCCTTACACCCCACAACAATCCATCACCAACTCCTCAATCTCACCAGAACCTGCCCCACCTCTGCATCCACGCATGGCTCCTGCAACAGCCTCTCCTGAGAAGCTCTGAGGTCCCTCCAGTCCATTCCTCACACTGCCCCACAAGGATGGTACCAAAACAGAAGCGTGCAAACATGGTCCACCTGGGCTTAACACCCTCCGATCCTGCCCACTGCTCTGAGAAGGACAGTGAAGAAGGCGCTGCTCCAGCTTCTCCCCCACTCTCCACCCTCCTCAGGGTGCTCCCTGCTGTTCCTAGGACAAATGCATGGTGCTCCTCTCATTACCCAACCCCACTTCTCCTTGGGAACTTCCAGGCGACCTGTAGATCTCACCCCAAGGGCCCTCCTCGGGGATCGTTTGGGAATTAGACCTTGGGTCTTTCTGGCAATTGGGAGCTCTAAAGCATTCACCATTATACTCCCAGTGCCCAGCAACAGCGCTTGCTACACCGTAGAAGCACAGTAAATACATGCTGGATCATCTACTGATGCTAGCCAGTCACCCAAGCCTGGCTGGGTGACAGGCAGGCTCGTGTGACGTCCCCATTTTACAGGTGGGTAAACAGAGGCCCTGAGAGCCCGAGAGACTTGCGCAGTCACAAAGCTGGGGAGTGCCAGTGGAGACTGAAGCATGCAAAGATCCGCCTCTTAACCACAATGCTCACACCATGGCGGCCTGCAGAGATAATTAATACCTGTGCATGATAAAATTGGGAGTGGAGCTTATTACCAACTAATTGCAAGTCACTAAGCCAATGTTCTACCTCGATAATGAAGCTCCGGTTCCACACAGAGCCTTTCAGGGGCTTTTCTAAACTGCTTGCTTGTCCTTGCACCAGATGCTTTAAGAATAGCCTTGGGAAGTGGGCAGGACAGGAGTGTGATCGCGTTTACAGGTAAGGAAACTGAGGCCCAGAGATGCGGAAGGGATTAGTTCCCGGTCACCCGACAAAATGAAAACAAACAACAACAAAACCCAGGTTTGAGTACTTTTACCAGAAACACGCCCACATCCTGCTGCCTTCGCAAACCCTGCCTTTCTGACCGCAGAGGCCCTGTGAGCCTCCGGCCACTCGTTCTCTCTAGCCCCTGGGTCCTGACGCTCCCGCACGGTAACAGCATCCTCACCCTCTCTCCCTCTGCCCACCACTCAGCCATCCCCTCCGGCCTCCCTCCACATTCCCTCTTGAGCCCCACCTAAGTGCCCGGCATGGTAACCAGAATGGAAGGTAGGTCAGCCTTTCTTCAAGCCTTCTGGTGCAGCCCAGCACATGGGCCGGGACCGAGGATGGGCACTGCTTTTTGGCATGATGTGCCCTGAACACAACATCCTGGGGCCCAGGGGTCAAAGGGGCCCATGAGGCTACCCAGCCATCAGGGGAGAGAATAGCAGCTCCCTTCCTTGGGAAAAGAAATGAAAACCCTCTCTAAGGTCACCCACTCCTTCTGGCCCATGTTGCTGATTTTACCCTGTAGTTAAAATCCACAGGGAATCTGGGGGCAGGGGGGCAGGTGAGGATTGCAGAGCCGGCCAAGAAGAACTGGGGAAGTGGAGACCCAAGTTATAGCCTGAGTGATAATGAACACGTGCCTTCCCCGCTCTTAGCTTGGGAACCTTGGGGCTTAATGAGATGATCTCTGAGGTTATCAGAAATGACCTTCTAGCACTAAATCTCCTGGGTTCTTGGATTCCACTTGCCAACACAGGTAGAAATGCCAGGGTGATGGGAGGCTACAGGGTACAGGGGTTTATGGAACGTATGCTTCGTGGGCAGAGACCTCCAGGTTCTCTTTGAAAGCTGTGTGGCCTTGGGCAAGCAACTTAACCTCTCTGAACCCAGATTTTTTTCCCCATAAAATGAGGGGTAATACTGACTTCACAGAATCATTGGGATGATAAATGAGACTACGTACCTGAAGTCCTGGCCCATGGCCCAGCTGGCTCACAGCTCATGAATAAATGACTTTGGCCAGATCTGTGAAACACCCATATGGCCTTCTCCCTGAAGGACCGAGTTTAATTTTCCTGGCTCTGGAGCCTCCCTAATATCAGTCACAGCCCTCGCTCTGGGTCTTGCACAGAAAAAGAGATGGCTAGCTCTCCCAAGTGGAGAGAAATGCTGCCATTTCCCTGTGACCCTCTTCCCTGTGGCCTCCAAACGATTCCAGGGGTCACCAATCCAGATTGACATCGTGTCTGCAGCCTGAATAGGGAAGGAGGGGAGGAGGCAGGCCTTCCTCAGCCAACCAAAACATGGGTCACGAGGAGAATGTGGCCATATGGAGGAAAACACACACATGCACACACACTTGCCCACAGACACCCACACTCTTAAATTCATGCTCCATGAAAAGAGTCCAATGACAAAAAAAATGCCTATGTGCCAGGAATGCACTGCTAACATTAAAGTAAATTTTATTGTGCACCTATTACGTAAGGCCTTTCCATGGATTCGGATGTCATTATTTAATCCCTGTGCCAATCCAAGGATGCAGGATTTAGTATCCCCATTTCACAGGAGAGGAAGCTGGCTTTGAACCAAGCTGTCTGAATCCAGACAGTACGGTCTTCATCATTTGCGACTGAACCTTGCAGTACGTGAAAAGATTGAAAGCAATCTCAGTGTCCAGTAACAGGAGATCATGGAAATAAATCATGATAGTTCCACTCAAAGGCATTTACTTATTTATGCAGCTATTGTTAGTCTTACTGTGGCAGAAGATGCCGTCATGTAAAAAAGGGTGATATGCTGAGTGAACAAGCCAGTTATAAAATATCTCTAGCCAGTTTGAACCCCTTCAAGAAGAAATGAAACAGTAAAATAGGGAGGAAGAGAAGGAACTGAGGGAGGAAGGGAGAAGGGAGGCGAGAGATGCTCCCAAATGTTTACAGTAATTAGTAGCAAGCAGTACAATTATAGCAAGTTTACTTTTTTGTTACAGTGTATTTTCTAAAAATAACAGTTGCTCTACAAAAAAGAGTAAAATGAATATCTACTGTTCTTTTTTTTAAGATCCTGATTTTTTAAAAAGATTTTATTTATTTATTTGAGAAGCGGTGAGAGCACATGAGCAGGGGGAAGGGCAGAGGGAATCTCAAGCAGAATCTCAAGCAGACTCCTAACTGAGCTTGGAGCCCGACAGGAGGCTCAATCTCACCACCCTGAGATCATGACCTGAGCTGAAATTATGAGTCAGCAGCTTAACTAACTGAGCCACCCAGGAGCCCCAAGTATTTACTATTCTTAAAAAAAACAACAACAAGCAAAATAAACAAAAGCCCCCACTGCACACCCGTGTAGTGTTTCGTTCTGATGAGACCTTGGGCATGCCCTGCCTCAGTTTCCCTGCCTGTGCAAGTCAGGAAGAGTGGGTAGGCCCTTTGAGGCCCTTTGGAGCGCTGACACTCTGTGACATTCTGTAATTCCTTTCCCACGCTTTCTCTCTTCCTCTTTCCAAACTCTGATACTATGTGCTCTTTTCTGCACATATAGCCATTATGCAACATGTGGGAACATACGAAAAATCACAAAAGGGAAAGGAAGTGATCTTAGCCTTAGCCACGCTTCACATTTTGGGGTACAGCATGTGTTGTCTGCTTGGATCCTCATAATCAGGCATTTAACAAATGAGGAAAGGCCCAGAGAGGTTATACAACTTGCCCAGAGTCACACAGCACATTACCGGCAGAGTTGGATCTGCACCCACAAGTAAAGCATTATCCTCCAAATGAATCCTTGACCTAGGGGGGCTGAGTGCAGCCTCCTGGCCCCTGAGGCCCTTCCTGGTCCTTGGTCCTTGGCTGTGGACTCCAGACTCCGAGAAGACTGCCTCTCCCCCAGAACAGGGAATGCTGGGAAGCATCCAGGGGCTGGTGGGGGGACCAGGCCTGGGAGCCAGGGGTCGCTCTTGACAACCGAACTGGCATTTGGCCGGCACTTGGCCGGCACTTGGCCAGGAGTCGGGATTGGAATGAAGGAGGGACCCAGGAATTAAAACTGTAAGGGGTTGAGGCAGAAAGGCCTGGGTCCCGATCTGGTAGCTCGTCTAAACCCCTCTGATAGCCTCATCACCAGAGGGTAACACTTTCCTCAGGGGTGTGCCTGTAAAGTAAGGGGACAATGTGCCCACACCGCGCACTTGCGCGCATGCGCGCACACAGGAGGTACTCAAAAAACACAGGAGGGGCGCTGTGAGCCTCCTCCTGGCTCCCAGGTCATCCTGTGCCTCTTCCCAGCCGCTCCGCCCCTGGCTCAGCCTCCCCTCCCTTGGGCACAAGCTGCTGGATAAATCTTCCCAGAGCATCATTCTGGTCAAGCCTTTCCCTGCTTAAAGAACACTGATGGCTGTTGTCACTTTCAGGTTCAAGGCCGGACACTTTGGCCCGGAATTCAGGCTCACACTGATCTGCTCCCAAGTCTGACAGCAGCTGCACTGCACGATTCACATGACGGACTAGGAGCCTCCTCTCACAAGGGTTTCCTTCCCCAAATCCCACACTTCGGGGGAGCTACCGTGGGGTGTGGGCCTTCTGGCCTGGCACCCCTGGGGCCTCCTGCACTGTCAGAAACCCTCTACCTCCTGCTGCCATGCACAGCAATGCTGGCCTTCCAGGCCAGCAACACCCTTCACATGCAGCTCTCTTAAAAAAAAAAAAGAAAAGAAAAGAAAAGGAAAGGAAAGGAAATGCCCGACTTGTGGCTTGATTTGCTGATTTCCATAGTGTAAATAGCCGTCTGATGGCCAATTTCAAGCTACCAATGTGATATTCACTAGCACAGCCCTGGAAAGAGATGCACACAATCAGCTCTCACAAGATGACGCACCCCAAAGTAAGGACCAACTAACCCCCATGAAAAGCTGTGTGGCCTCAGGTGAGTGACTTAAACTCTCTGAACCTCGGGCTTCTCTGTAAAATGAGGACAATAACAGCACCCACTTCGTGGCAACAATGTGAACACTAAGTGCTAGGACCTAGGAGATCAAGGACAGTGCACGGAACACCTGCTATGTGCAGGGCTCTGTACTGGGCACCCGGAAGGTGACTGGTGACAAAAACTCCTGCCCTCCCAGACCTCAGTCACTGCAGTAAAACCCTGGGCGCCGTGGCTAGAATACAGCAAGCAACAACCAATAACTGGTGTCAATGTTATTGAAACTTCCTTTCTCTGGGCCTGAGATTCCTCCTCTCCAAATTTGGAATGTGGGCTGAATGAAACTTTCTATGATTCCACGTCACTTCAGCCTTAAAGCCGCACTTGAGTGGGTGTTACCACGCCCATTTTACGGAGGGGAAAACTGAGGAGTTCAGAACGCACGCTGGGCTGGGGATTCAAACCAAGGTCTTCTAACTCCCGAACCCCAGATCTGTCCCACCCTCAGGACTGAGGAAACATAAAAAGGACCCGGCATTTGCCTGGTGATTCAGCTGGATGCTTTAAAAAGACTTTCTTTCCCCCCTCCTGGGGGTAAATTGAAATGTCCTTGGCAGGCACCAGTTTCCAAAATACGCTCTCAGCATGACAGCACCAGTGCCCGGGAGCATCCCCAGCCTCCCTGCTAACCCCAACCATGGTGCCTCTCTGGCAGGATGTGCGGGCTGGTGGGAGCTGATGAAATCCCCTCGCAAGAACGGCTCACATCACATGTTTCAAATGCAAACCAACTGGACTTTGGGAGGCGAAGTCCCCACGTGGGCACCTTCTCCCTCCTGCAGAAGAACTGAGACCGCCTGTGAGAATAAACTCAAAAAGCACCCAAAACACCATGGGATCCATCCTCCTAAGCCAGACTTAGGCCCCCTCAAACAGAGGGGCAGAGATTCTGTTTTCTTGACAAAACAAAAGCAACAGCCAAAAATTAAAACCCACCAACTCCAAAGGTGGTGCCTGGAAAATTCTCTTGGGAAGTCCCTGTTAGGTGTCTAACCTCAGTCCTTCACGCTTTGGTTTCCACAATTTCTTCTCCTTCTGTTCTAGAGGACAGAAACAATGTCTCTTTTCTCTGCAACCTGTCCCAGCAACTCTTCGCCGCTCCAAAATAGCCCGGGTTTGTTATCAACAACCTTCCTTTCCAACTTTATCACTGAGAAGTACAAGCTTTTGAAACGTAGGTAATGATCCTCTCCAACCGGTCACGGCTTTCAACAAAAGCCGGCGAAAGGAACCGGGAAGAGTCTCGTCCAAGATCGCCCACCGCCCGCGCCAGCCCCATCACACTGGGGAGAGGCCCGCTCTGCGCCTGCCTTGCTGTGCGCTTCGGGCAAGACGCGCCCCTTCTCTGGGCCTCGGTCTCCCCATCTGTGTACCAAGAAAGGCTGGCCTGATTTCTCAGTCCATTCCAGTTCCTACCACTGTCGGAGCTGCCCACCCTCACTGCTGGCCCTTGCTCGACCTCCGTCCCCTTGCCAAAAAGAGGAAAAGAAACTTGCGGTAGGCGTACGGGGAGGCTGTGCGGCTCGGAGTTGTCAGGCTACGCGGGTTGTTGCCGGGTGAACGAACCTCGCACAAATCCCAGGACAGAGAAGTCCCACCTCCCCGGTAACCACAGCTACCCGGGCCACACCTCCAACCCAAACACAGCCCGAGGCCCCGCCAAGGACCACCCCCGGATTCCCTCGGGACCCCTCCCCGCCCAGAGACCAGCCCCAGCTGGAGAGAGAGAGAGAGGGAGAGAGAAAGCCAACGCCCCCATTGTGCGGAGGTGGAGACTGAGGCCGAAGGTGGGGACTGCGGCACCCCGCAGCCGGCGGGGTTAGGACTGGACCCTAATCGCCGGTCCAGGGCTCCCTCCCATTCCGGGAGTGGCGGGTCTCCTTCCCGCGCGCGTGGGGTTTCCACGTGGGAGAGGCCGAAAGCAGCGCAGTCCCTGTGGATCGGAGCCCGCCGGCGCTGTCCACTCTCCTCCCCATTCCCCAGACCGAGAAACTGAGACCCAGCGAGGGGCCGGCACCCGCCCGGGACCCACCGCGAGCCCCTCCCCGCGCCTCACCTGCTGGCTGTCGCCGCGCGCCGGTGGTTTCCTGGAGTTGAGCGGCAAACAAAGGCCTCCAATCCCGGCGCGGGGCGGGGCGGTGACTTTTTGCTTAATCCCCGAGGCGGGCCTGTGACGGGCGGGGAGGGCCCCGGGAGGCGGGGCCTCGGGAAGCTCCACCAATCACAGAGAGGCGGCCGCGGGCGGCCCGCCCTCAGGGACTCGGACTCGGCCCCGGCGCTGAGAAGCTCACATCTGGGAGGTTCGTGTCCCTCCTGGAACCCGCCCCGGTGCATAAAGGGGTCTGAGGCCCAGAGCTAGGACATTTGTGCAAGGTCGCATGGAGCCACAGTGAGGAAGAAACCACAAACGTTCGTCGCTGAAACGGGCTGCTCCGCAACAGTAATAAGAACCTTAATAATAAACTTTTCTTGAGTTCCGATGGGTCAAGAACTGTCGTAAGCTCTTCCTATGCTCTGTCGTCTCCTGTGAGGTAGGTAGGTGTGGGCGCTGCCCTCCAAGTCTGTTCGAGTCCAAACCCCCATTAGCAAGCGGGAAAACCCAGGTCTCCAGAGGGACAAGAACTTGCCCGGGGTGCCGCGGGGAGTGCAGGACAGAAGATCCGTCGTCCGCTGAGAGCTCACCCTGAAGGAAGGCGGTGTAAAGTGTCAACCTGACCTCGGCTCCCGCCCCAGTTCTGCCACTGAACTTCGGGTAAATGGGATCCCTGAGGCCAGCCTCACAGAGCTGCAGAGGGGAGGGGTAAAATAAACACAGAGCCAAGCCCAGAAGAAAGAAATCAATGGCCCTCACTTCAAGAGCTCCTCCACCAACCCTATTTCACAAGGGGGTTGATAGGCCCCAAGACAGGAAGACTTTTCCCCCAGGGACCCGCGCCCCGTTGTGTTGCAGCCAGTTCTCTGTCCTCCCGGCAGAATGCTCTTCCGCTTCCCCAGGGGGCCCGAGGCTCCTACAGGCACCCAGTAATAATCACAGGGGCACTTCTGTGCACTGGACGTGTCATCTGTACCAGCAGCGAACATTTTAGCAAATCCTTATAATAACCTACAAGCTAGACGAATACTGTGCCCTCCATTTCAAAAATGGTGAAACTGAGGCTCAGAGAAGTTAAGTGACTTGCCCCAGATCACACAGCCAGGAAATAGTAGAGGTGGAATTTGATTGCAGATGTCAGACTCTGAAGCGTGGCCCCCTTGAGCGGGGTCTTGTTCTCTATGCTTGTACTCCTCACATGGGGCTCTTCTATCCCTCACCCTGTTTTCTCCCAAGCAGAGCGAGCTCCAGGTAATCTGAAGGCCAACTCAGCCCTTGCTTGGGCAGGCCCTGGCTCAGGCCAAAAACACACGCTCTTCCTGCCTTCTTGTCTAGCAACAGACCCTGAGATTCTCTAGCAATACCGTCCCCTCACCACCCTCTGCCCTAATTCTGGCATCATGAATAAAGTCGTGAGGGCCACAGGTATGTGTGGCCAGGGTGGACCTCTGACCCCTCCCTCCTCCATTATTCAAAGTTGCCTTAACCCATGGTATGGGGTCCCTTCAGAAGACAGCAGGACACAATGCTTGTCCTTGGCTTTATGATGTGGACTTCAAGCAGCCATGGGTCCAAATTTGGCCTCTACTACCCACTAGCTATGCAACTTTGGGCAAGAAACTTGACCTTTCTCAGCCCACTGGCAAAGGAATATTTTTAAAGTTTGTTTAAAATTCCACTGGGAGGGGGACCCTAACGCCCAATGGGCCACAGCCCAGAGTAGGGCCCAAGAATTCTAGAAACGACAGCTCCAGAAACTCATTCTTGCCCTGCTTTTTCAGAGTTCAAACCTGGAGCAGTGGGCAGCAGCTGCTGGGAGCTTTCTAGTCTCCTGGAGTTGGACCCTGTGGAGAGTTGGCTGGTTCAAGGCACGGATGGTCACGAGGTCACGACCTGCCCAGAGTTCATAGAGTGGGTCAGCAGCTGGGCTGAAATTCACTGTGGGCTGGTGATAGACGAAAACCTCTCAGTTCAGAACAAGATGCATGAGGACTTGAGACTGCAAAAGGTGTGGCATTTCTAAGGCCAGAGGGCCCTTGGTTCACCATCACCATCATCCTGACTGCCATGGTCTTCCCCGGGGCTGACTCTAAGCCTGACTCTGAGCCTGGTGTGGGGGGCCCATGCCCAGCATCCCAGCCTCCATCAGAGGCAAGTAGTCGTGGCCCCACTCCATTTGTTTCCTGGGGTGGTTGTAACAGATTATCCCCAGTTCTTGGCTTCAAACAGCCCTCATTTGTTCTCTTACAAAGAGAGGTCGAAGTCCAAAGTCAGTCTGTCCTCATGGTGTCAGGAGGGCGGGTTCCTTCTGCAGGCTCTGAGGGGAGAATCTCTTTCCCTGACTTTTTCAGCATCTAGTAGCTGCCTGTATTCCTGGTCTGGTAGGTCCCTCCCTCCATCTTCAGAGCACATCCCAACCTCTACTTCCTTACCCGCAACACCAACACTTCCCTCCTCCCATCAAGTCTCCCTCTGTCTCCCTCTTACAAGGACCCTTGGGATTACATGGGGCCCGCCCACAAAATCCAGCTCAAACTCCCCATCTAAATGCCTTAATCCCATAGGCCAAGTCCCTTCGCCACAAAAGGGAACATCCACACATCGCAGGAACCTGGATACCTTTGAGGTCATTATTCAGTTTACCACAGCCATTTTCCCTGACTCCTCCCATGCCAGGAGATCTGGGGCCTGACAGCCAGGTGGGAGTTATTCCCTGCAGGGGTATTAGGACTGGGAAGGGGCATACAGAGTTCCTGCAGGAGAGGCTGGGGTTTCAGAGATAATGGCTGCTTCAGAGGTCAAGTGGAATCCTGGGCCCTGGCCTCAGGTCGTCTCCTTGGGCTGGGGAGAGGGCAGGGGCAGCTAAAAGCAAGATCTGGTGCAGGTCTGTGGAATCAGCTGCCCTAACCCACCTCTGGCTGACCTCTGAACACAGGGGCTGCACAAAGCAGGACTTCTCAGAGTCTTCTTGTCCCAGAGAAACCCTGGGGTTGAAGGAAATGGGCCTGGGGGCTGTGCAGAAGACCATTTTTTGCCCCCCTCCCCTCTCTGCAACCCCCCCCCCCATGTGTTTTTGCCTCTAACACCCCCTGCCCTTGGCTCCTGGAACAGCTTGGCCTGCACAGGTGAAGAATGGGAATGTGATTGGGAATTTACTGCCTCTCTCCCCCTTCTCCTCCCCAGGCCTTATCCAAAGACTGACAGCACGAAAGCCCTGTCCCCTTGCCCTGAGTGGGGATGACTCTGGGCTCAATTAGACTCCAGAGCCCCCTGTGGGATCAGGTCGCTGCCACCCTCCAGGGACTTGCCCTGAAATCCCCCCCTGCTTGGCTTCCTCCCTTTCCCCATCCGGATTTCTCCACTCCCTACGGGTCTAACTAAAGCGCTGCCTTCATGAATCACCTGCATACGGTGACTCATCACAGAGTCCGATTCTGGGATCCCCCTGAGGCAGGCCACCTCCCTGTGTCTGAAAACCTCCCTGCACATTGTGCATTCGGTCCCACGACACACCTGTGTGTTTTAATTTAAAAGTATTTTCTGTGAACGACCTTCAAGTAAGGCGCTCCAAGATGTGGGTGTGGCTCGGGTGCCCCCACATACCTGCTGTGTGTCCCACACGGAGCCGTGGGGGGCGGGGGAGAGGCCGGTGGTGTGTGTTGCTCTGTTCTAACCCCCCTCCTCAGGTGGAGCAATCAAAACCCAGCCACAAAGGCAGGCCACACAGCACGCTGGACCCTAACCTTGTTCAGGTTTCTTTATTGAAAAATTAAAGACATAAGCTCTGTATATAAATACACTGACATCACTCGTCCCCTGCAAGGCCTCTGGGTTAGGCTGGGCACGGGGTGGGAAGCTGGGGTCTTGGGGTCCCCAGGGGTGAGGAGAGGGAAATAAATAATAAATACTATGGGGGGATGAGGAGCCAGGAAGAATGGGGGTGTGAATAGGGGGGGTGCTTGATGCTTATTTGTGGCACTATAGGTCCTTCGAAATGCCCCCTGGGTTGGGGGCCGTGTCCACGAATTCTCGCGTGGCCTCACTCCACATAAAGGCTCAGACATCTGGAGGATGGGCCAGGTCCTAGCTGGCGGGGTAACGGGGACCAGTGCCCCTCCCCAACCCAGGGGAACAGGCCCTAGCAGGCCTCAGGTGGACTTTCTCTCCTTCCTGACACCCGCTGCTTATACTGAGCGCCTACCGTGTACCCCACGCATGGCACCAGATCCCGACCTGACCTTCTGTTTGCCTCCCCCGGCTTTCTTCTCCTGGTTCCGGGCCAGTGGGCCGGGAAAGAGTGGGGGGACGTCTTCTTGCTCCCTGGCTATGCAGCTCGGGCCCTCAAGGAGCTTAACAGTGCCAGGAGGGAGGAGGGGCCGGGGCCGGGGACTGGGCAACAGTGGGAGGCCTCCGGGCCTCCGCCTCTAGAGCATCACATTGAACTCGGTGACCAGAAAGTCGACGTAGTCTCGCTCCTTGGTCTTGAAGGCCTCCGCGATGACGCGCGCCGCCTCCCGATGCTCCTTGCCCCGAAGTGTCCGCCCGTTCACTTCCAGGATCACGTGGCCCACCTTGAGCTGCCCACAGTTGTGGGCTGAACCACCTCGCTGCAGGGGCGAGACACAGGGCAGGGGCACTCGGGGCAGCTGAGGGCGAGGCTGGCCTGCCTTAAACACCCGCCAGGTCAGGCCCAACACCGCCAAGCAGGCTACAATCTGGGTGTCCGCTGCCCTGACGAGGAAAACAGGCTCAGGGAGGGCAAAGGGCCTGGGTCTGCCTTTGGCGGCCGGGTCATCCCCGGGGGGTGGGGGTGGGCGTCTGTGGCAGAACCCTGGGGATGCTGAGAGAGGGGCCCTCAGGGGTAGGGAGAGATGGTCGAGTGGGGCCCACGGAGGTACCTGAATCGTGACGATCCGAGGCAGGGGCTGGCGGGTGTTGGCACCACCCTCGATGGCAATGCCCAGGGTGGCCGCGCTTTTCTTCACGCGGACCAGGGTGGACGTGGGCTCCAGGAGTCCAGGCTGTGCGTGTGAGCAAGGAGACCAGTGCTGAGGCCTTCTCAGTGGACAGGCCTGGCTGGGGGCGGGGGGAGGGGGCTGGGCTGGCCATGACATGCCACTGGGTCAAAAGGGCTCAGACTCCAGCCCCGGGCTGGGAGCGCCAGAATGCGAGCACTAAGCTAAGAACTGGTGTTCCCAGCTCTCTGATTGCTACAATAACCCCCGAGGCTCGGGAGGTTAAGGGGAAGGCCCAAGGCTGCCTGGTGGTGGTACTAGGACTCGGACCCAGGCCTGACTGCCTTAGCCAGCACGCCAACTCAGACCCGAGCTGGAAGACCCTCAAGGCCAAATTTTAGTGCTTGGCTTGTCAATGTCAGTGGCCAAAGTGGGACCTAAACTGGGCCTCCAGACTCCTGATCCAGTGTTTGCTCTGGGGACCCACATCCTTCTGGTGATGGGGGCTCACTTCCTCCCCATGGTGGTCACTTGTCAAGCTGAATCCTGCTCGGGGACCTGCTGTTCCCCACCTGGGGCTGCCCTCCCCTCAGTCCTCTGCATCCCCTCCTCCTCACTCACCGGTTTGGCAGCCCCCTCTGTGGTCCTCTCGTCCCGAGGTGGCTCCTTGCTACTCCTACTCTTGGTGGGTGCCGTCTGTCTGCCTCGGCCCGGGGCGCTGGCTTCTGCCTCACCGGCGTCCACACCGCTGTCCTCGCTCAGGGTCTGCCCGCTGTCCGAGAGCTGGGAGAGTGTGGAGCCTGCTGGGAGGGGGAACGGGAGGAGAGTGGCAGTTTATACCGCTGGGGTCAGGGAGGGTTTCCTGGAGGAGGTGATGGGGCTGCAGGCTGGAAGGCTGTGGGGATTCCCCAGGCATGGACTAGGGAGGAATGAAGGGATCACAGGGCCGGAGGGAGGCGAGACTCCCCACCACCTTTCCACCACTGAGATCTGCCCTTCCACTCGGGGCTGGTCCCGAGGCTGCCAAGACTTCTGCTCTGACCACCCAGTTCTCAGCCCATGGCATAGTGATGAAAACAGAGGTCAGGAGGCAAACCCAGCCTACAGATGTGGGTTATTATTATTTTTTTTAACTTGCACAATGCTGTCAAATTTTAATAATGAACCAACACATTCAAATTAGGGTATTTCACAGAAAAAAAAATTTCTAGCTTCTCAATAAAACAAGGGAAGGTTTGTCATGCCTAGTCTGTACCCTCCACAACCCCACTGGCCTGAGCTGAGTGGTGGGCACATACCCTCATTCACCAGTCAAACCCCAGCTGCTTTGCTGTGTGTGTGACGGCTGGGCCCCTGAATCTGAGACAGTCTAGAGACCAGCAGGTCAGGTCTGAATCCTCTGTGCCCAGCTCGAGCAACGCCAGGTGAGTTACATAGCTTCTCTGAGCCTCCCTGGTTTTGTTCCAACATAGGAGCAATGATGCCCATCTAGAAGCATTATCATAAGGACTTAATTAGATACGATGTATAGAGTGAAGCCTGCAAGAGAACAGACTTGCGCAAGACTGCCCCACAGTTAACTTTCTGTGACTCAGCTTTTTCATCTGTAAAATGGGGACAACAGTACCAGCCTCACAGGGCTGCTGAGAGGGTTAGGCGAGTTGCTAACAGAGGCAGGGCCCCCAGAACCGTATCTGGTGCCCAGGAAACCCTGCACAACAGGCGGATTTTATTATCGTGTGTTGGGCTCAGGGCCAGGTGATACCTCCGGTTTGTCTCATCACATCCTGCCTGCTGTCCCCTCAGCTGCCTTCCCTCACCGAGCTCCTGAGCCCAGGGACCCTGCACTCTGCATCCTAGTGTGCCCACTGTTTGGCATACAGCAGGCACTCAGTTCACAGCCCCTGGCCACGGCTGGACCTATACATCCCATTAGCCACAAGATGGCAGCAGAATCCAGCAAAACGCACACAACTTGCTAAGGGGAGGGAGGCGATCTAGAGCCAGATCTAGGGCCTGCCAAGGTTTCCGGCTTTCTGTGAGGGAAAAACCGGCCTTATACTGCTGTCCACCTCCTCAGCTGGACACCCTCTGGAAACTCTGGGGCCGCAGCCTCGTCCCAGGTGTCTGCAAGGCCGAGCCTGCACTCTGACCCTGCAGCCCCCCGGATCTGGAGACCTCTGGGGGTCCAGGGACAGTACTTTCCATACCTGCTTTTCTCCCAGCCCTCGCCTTATGCCAGGTCCTGGGAACAGAGATCACAGAGGCCACCCCTGTCCTCAAGGAGCCCAGTCTCACTGGGGAGATGGAGACTGCAGGGTGGCCAGGACTGGGGGCGCTGGAAGAGGAGCCCAACCCTCCCAGACACCCGGCGGGGCTGTCACCGAATCTCCATCCCATGGCTTGTCCGTGGTCACACAATTCTTAAGTGGCAGAGCTAGGGCTCACACCCACATCCACACGGGCTCAGGACCCTGTTCCCGGGGCACTCTGACCCTGCGCACACTTCCACTCTATGCGGATGGGCAGATCGGCCTGGATGGCCCCGGGACGGCTCAGGGGGCGCCCCGAGCCCAGCCCCCGCGGGGGCGGCCAGTACTCACTGCGCGCCTGGGGCAGCGCCCTCACTTCGTTCACGTCCGGCTCGCTGTCGGGCTGGTGCACCTCCACCATGACAAAGTGCTGGTTTGTGCCCGCCGCGTCGGGCTGGCCGGAGGGGGAGGGTGGCGGGAGGCAGCCACCCTCTGCAGGGGGGCTCTTCAGGTGCGGGGGCGACTGGACTCGCGGGAAGGGGCCGATGCGGTGCTGGCTGACCAGGGCCAGGTGGGCGTCCAGCGGTCTCTTAGAGCCGGGCTTGGCAGGGGGCACAGAGGCATAGATGGGGGAGGAGGGCGAGTCTTGTGCTGAGGCGGCCCCCGGGGCAGGCGCGGTGCCCGCCGCTGGGCTGCGGTTCCTGGGGGCCGAGAAGACGATGCCCGAGTGGGAAGACGCGGAGGACGGTGGCTGGAGGTCCTCTTTCCCCGGCTTCCTCGGCTGGGCGGGCGGCCTGTTGTGGCCTTGGGACAGAGGCGGTGGGGGAGGCGGCGGCTTGGAGCTCGGCAGCGCCTCGGAGGCTTTCACATCGTCCTGCCAAAAGACCCAACAGGAGTGGAAGGAGTCAGAGCCCATTGCAGCTGGTGGAGGGGAGCCCCGAGTGGCCCAGGCCGCGGCTGGAATGCTGTCCCGCTCTATCAGCTCTTGGCCACGCTACTCTGAATAATGCAACACCCCAATGGAAAACTGCTCCCCCCATCTCGGCAGCTGATAAGCGTCGGCATCTTGGCGTGCATCTCCCTGGATGGCAACGTTACCTGTGGGAACTGAAGCTCTTGGCATCAGCCAGGCCTTGTCACAGGGAACAAGACTTAATTAGAGGTAGATGCGGAGAATGGGAAAAAACAAAACAAAACAAAACAGAAAAAGCATTTCTTTGGCTTTTCTTTTGGGAAGATTATCGTGGCTCCTAGAGACAGGAGATGCACGGGGCTGGAGGGAGAGAGAATGGACGGAAGGGGACAGTCACATGGGCTCGGGGGGCTGTGTGGCCCTGGGCAAGGCACAGAGCCTCTCGGAGCGCCTCTCTGGGCAGTGGGGAACCTGCACCTGCGCAGCGGGAGTGTGGGGACGTGAGAAGCCCCGTGCGCCACGGGTTTGCAGGTGCCTGCCGTCCAGCAGGTGCACGGTGAGCAGCAGTGGCGGAGACGGGCATTGCCATTTTCCCTCTGCCTAGGCCAACATCCAGCACTTGAAAGCTCTGACATCAGAGCAGGCACTGTCCCAAACGCTTTACTTAAATGGACTCATTTACCCCTGGCCACAAACTGTGGGGCGGGTACACAATTATTATCCCCATGTTACAGAGGGGAAAACTAAGGCACCGAGAGGTTAAGAAACTTGCCCGAAGTCACAGAGTCAGTGGCAGAGGTGGGATATGAACCCAGGCAGCTGGTTCCAGAGTCCAGGCCATTCAGAAGTTATTTGGGTCAGAATCAGAGTGATGCTGCCCAGGCTGTGGATGTGCACACAGGGGTCCAAGGTCACATTTAACTTCCCTTTCCGGTGTGGTGTGGTCACATGGCCTCTTCAGGGAGTTCACACACTCCGTGTGTCAGTTATGATAACATTCAGATAACACATCAAAAGTAACACCTACTTGGCAAACAAACAGCCTGACTCCCTGCCTGAAATCCCCAGAAAGGGATGAGAGTAGTCCTGGCTCCCGCCGCCGGAGAGGGCTGAGCGACGCCCTTGTGCACAGGCCTGGGGCCGGGTCTGAGAGCCTCTGTCCCCTCCCCATGGCTCTCACTGAGGAGCCAGCCCCCCAGGGCCTCAGGCAGACCAGGGAGGGCAAAACTCAGGGAAAGAGCCAGAGAGGGCCTTACCAGGGAAACATCTGGGAGGGTGTTCATATTGCCCTGGACAACCTCACCAGTTTCCTCCAGGTCCAGAGTGTTCTAGAAATGAAGAAAGCAATCTGAGCAAATATAAACTGAGAGGGAGAAAGCAGTTTTGCCCTCCGAGATACCACAACCCATGATGGGCCCCGTGACACCTTCTTGTGGTTCTGCTTGTCCTGACATGCCCCGCTCTTGGGAAATTTACACATTAAAATTAATGTCAATTTTCCTGCCGGTCATTTTGAAATCAATTTTTCTTTGAGGCTTTCCAGGCCTCCCCTGAACTATCTGTGGGGTGGCTCTGGCCTGGGCTGGGAACTCCCGGAGCTGGGCCCCAGGTGCCACACTCCACACGCTCAGAGCCTTCCAAAATCCAAAGGTGCTCGCAGACAGAAGCCCAGGAAGGTGTGACAATGGCAGGATGCAAGTGAGAGGTAGAGTCTCTCTCTTTTTTAATTTTAATGGTTTTAATTGTGAGGCAGGTAGTTAAGGTTTAAACATACCTTATTTTGCAAAAATGCCCATTTCTTGCTTCCTTCTCTAACTCACCGGAAGAAGCCTCACGCTCCCTCAAGTGACACTGAGCTGCCGTTAGGTCATGTGCAGGCCGTCCCTGGGAGGCTGAGCAGCACCCCTCTCTAAAGTAGCTCTCTTGAGGGCTCAGGGGAGCCATTTCTCCACCCCACAGAGCCCAGGATGGCAACGAGCCTCCGCCACCAACACCTGGTTCACGTCTCAAGTGCAGCCATCAACGCTGGACTGATGAGGGCCTGGGGCCACAGAGGAGGGGAGACACCACCCCTGCCTTCAGGAGCCTCGAGGAAGTGGGTTCAACACAAGCAAGCAAGGAGGAGACTGTGCACAGAGTGAGGAGTTACAGGCATATAAACAGCTGGGGAGGGGTTATCAAGGAAGGCTTCCTGGAGTAGGGAGCATGGCTTAAAGTTGATTCTTGTGGGTGAGTTGGGCAGGGGAGGCAATGATGGTGTTTCAGAGGGTAGGGCATGCATAAAGCAGGAAGGAGGTATGAGAATCTTCGAGCTGTTCCACATGACTCAAGCATGGAGCTGCTGGGACTTGAGGCTGAGGGCAGTGGGTTGCCATGGCGACATGGTCAATTTGTCTTCTGTGAAGATTCCCTTTACTCACTCCCTCTCCAGCCACACGGGAACAATGCAGGCACGTCAGGGCCTTCACACTGCCTGTCCCCTCTGCCTGGAACATGCTCCCACTCAGCTATCCACAAGGCACACTCCGTTCTTACCTCCTTCAAGACCTTCCCCAAATATCTCCTCCTCCAAGAAGTCTACCCTGACGACCCCACCTAAAATCACAACCCCTACGCCCCGCCCTGGTTTATTTTTCTCCTTTACACGTCCTTCACCCAACAGCCAGGATGCAATCCTTGAAACATCAGTCAGATAATATCTCGCCCCAGCTCCTAACCCTCCAGGGTCTTTCCATTTTCCCTGGAGAAAATTCCAAAGCCTGCACTCATTGTGCCTCGTGACGGGGCCTTTTCTTGCTACTCCTCCAACAGGATGGGATGGTTCCTACCCCAGGGCCTTGGCACTCACTGCTCTCCCTGCCCCCACAGACTCATTCCCTCACTTCATTTAGCTCTGACCTCAGTGAGGCCTTCCTGGACCAGCCCTGTCTAAAACAGCACCCCTCCACACCCCCACACCCCCGTCTAACCCCTGACCCTGCTTCACTTCTCTGTATAAGATTTACCACCACCTGAGGTTATATTATTGATTTGCTTCTTGTTTGTCTCTCCTATTAGGGTAAAAACTCTTCAAAGGCAGGACTTGTGACTACCTGGTCCCTACTCTATCCTCAGTGTTTAGCACTGTGGCTGCTTGATAAATATTTACTAAGTAAATGAATCGTGAATGAATTGATGGGTGAATGAATCCATCAATCACTCAGGCTGGCATGAAGGGGGCCCCAGCAGGCAGAGAATTAGGCAAGGCAGCTACTGCAGACCATCGTGGAGAGCAGTCATGGTGGCTCGGATTAGGGTGAAGGCAGTGGGTAGCGAGGGAGGGGTCCCCTGACACCATACTCCCTGGGACACAGGCTGCCAGGTCACTCCACACTGATCCCCATCTCGAATGATGCTCCTGGAGCCTTGAACATCCTGGGCAGGCAAAGGACACGTAATCACGAAGACCAGTCATGGGAACCCTCCAACCCTCCCGGCTTAGAGCCTTTTGTACCCAGGCCTCTTCATCTGGTCCTGTGATGTCAGGCTGGGACACCTGCCTCATTTTACCAACAAAGCTGAGGCTTCCATGCAAACTTCAGCGTCCCGACTATCTCCAACCCTGTCCCCTGTATACTGGCTCACGGGAAGGTGCTGCCGGCAGCCTCAGGGATGCAAAGACAGGAGGGGATCCTCGGGAGGGGCAGTGATAGGGCTGCCCTCCCATGCACTGCGTAAGCGGCACCACTCCTGGCTTCTCTGAGATCACCCCCAGCTCTGCCCCTCACAGCCAGGGGACGGAGGGCAAATCCCTGGTCCGCTCCATGCTGGTTTCCTCATCTGCAGAATGGGCTCACGGCAGTCCCTCTCGCGTGGGCCTGACGTATTAACACCTAAGGAGCGCTCAGGCAGGAGGGGCCTCTGCCACACTCAGATGCAGCCACTGCCGCCTGTCCCTGGGCTCAACCTGCAGGCACCCGGGGGGGCTCAGGGGACAGTCCACGGTGGGCCCAAAGACACAGCATTCTGTCCTGTTCTGGTACATTCAGAGCTTTGGGCACTTATTTAGTCAACAAGCATTTACCAGGCAGCCCTGGCTCACGGGGGTAAATGATGGGCAGGTCACTGCATCCCCAACAGCCTGCAGAGGGCCATGCACACAGCAGGTGCCCACACACTGTTGTTCAGGATCACTGATGTGGCCGACAGTGGCAACTGGGCCCCTGGGAGAGAGAGAGGAAGGATCCAGAGCCCTGACAGCACAAGCATGTCTTTGCCACAGACCACAGAGCAGGTGTGACTTTCGCTTAGAGGTACGGCAGAGAACTAACCACCAACTGGGGAGCACCAGGCCTCGGCCGGGCGTTTTACTTACAGGATCTCATTTGATTCTCCTTGTGAGGCAGGCCCTGGCATCCTCCCCGGTTCACAGCTTCTACATTTAAGCTCAGAGAGGGAAGTGACCTGTCCAAGACCACACAGACGTTCTACAGTGGATCAGGTTTCTAACCCGGGTGGGGGTAGCCCCAAAGCCCGTGCAGCACTACCCTGACCCCAGAATGAGATAGGGCCCCGATATCGTAGGAGCCAGAAGGCCCTGGGAGTCAGCTCCTTGCTGACCCGAAACAATATAGCCATCACTGGCCC
This sequence comes from Mirounga leonina, assembly GCF_011800145.1. NCBI lineage: Eukaryota > Metazoa > Chordata > Mammalia > Carnivora > Phocidae > Mirounga > Mirounga leonina. Next base: position 19,102,225 of record NW_023270433.1, on the reverse strand, counting down.
CTGGCCTCAGCCTGTCCTTGCTATTAATAGCATCCTGGAGCCGACTCAGAAGGCAGGGATGGAAAGTCTGGAGGGTGAGGATGGAGGGGCGGGGAGGAGCGGGGAGAAATCTCCAGCCCTGGGAGGAAGGCCTGAAGTGGAGCAAATAGCAGACGGGTCAGAGCCAGGCCCTGCCAGACCCCATCTGCCAGATCCAGACGCTCAGGAGCCCCGAGTCCCCGAGCCATGTTCCTTGTGCATCTGAAATAGCTACAGACAGCAGGCTAAGAACCCTGGGGATGCGTCAGCAGAAACGCTCGAGGAACAGGCTTCGAGAGGAGGATCAAGGTCAGAGCTCACGCAGGAGCCAGCCTGTGCATCCTGGCCTCCTCATCGTGCCCCCCCACAAAAGCCAGCTGGTTGGGGCCCCCCTCTTCCTTCACCCACTGAGGCCAGAGACCGGCTGAGGGTTTAGACTCAGTGGCTCAATGAGTCCTGCTAGAGGGAGCCCTTCATCCGTTCTACAGCTGAGGTCACTGAGGCTCAGAGAGGGAAGGCCACCTGCCCAAGGTCACACAGCAAGGATGAGGCGGGAAGCAGAGCCATATTCAAGGTCTGACTCTGCTATTCAGACTGCTTGCTGCAAGAGCCAGGACGCCCTCAGGACCAGCTGCTCCCTCCATCTCCTTCCTCCGCAAATCAGTGATGGTTCAGAAAATCCCTTCCTCTCAGAGAAAAAAACTTCTTTTTGTCTGAGCTGGCCCAGTCTGGACCCGGATATCCCAGGAGTCTGGTCTGAGGGAACTATGGGGCCAAAATAAAATGAAATGATGGAGGGCAGCCACCCATGCTGACCTCTGCCAGGGGGACTCGTGATTCTGGAAGTGGTGATGCTTCCAGGTGATTGCTGGCCCAGGTGTCACCTCAGCAAAACGAGGCCCTCCTCTTCCTTCCCCCCTGCTCCAGCCCAGTTCCCTGGTATCTCCTCCTTCATCCCCTCATTACACAGGGAAGGCTCTTATATAAAGGTGCTATTTTCAGCTCTTTGTTCTTCTGGCTTCTTTACTCTGATGTCAGGACAACAGGCTCCCCCCCAACTCTGCTCCTAAATGCACCAGAGGCCTGAGGCTAATGGGCCTCCCCTCTCTGTAGATGGGAAATGGAGACCCTGTCACAGAAGTTCTTGGAAGGTCATCATGGGGTTGAGATTTCTGCCCGAGGCCAGGTGGATGGACAGAGGAGGGGAAAGCAGAGAGGGGTGTGGGAGTAAGAGAGAAGGAAGACAGGAGGGGGAGGTAGAGAGGGAGAAAGAGGAAAGAGCTGGAGCTGGGGGACAAGACCATCACCCCAGGAAGGTCCGGGTGGGGGAGGGGACCAGCTAGGTAGAGCCAGAGTCCTGGCATTCCTGGGGGGGGGGGTGGCAGTGGGGCTGCTTGGAGTGAAGGGGACAGGACTGGGATCCAAAAGGATCATGGAGCCAGATCCTGGGCTGATGGCCATGCTGGTGAAGACTGGACGGTCTTGCTCCCGAGCTCCCCAAGCATGGGGTGGGGCCGGAAGTCTGGAAGCTCACAGGGAAGGGCAGAGGGGTGGACCGGGAGAGACAGGGTCCCCAAACAGAGGGCTGAACCCACACCCACTCGCGTGGCCGAGACCATGGGAACTGCGCCGGCTCCTGGCTGGCTCTGGGCACTTTTACCAGCTGTCCACTCCTGCCATCATGTTTGCTCACCAAAGCACAGAAGTCCCCCGTAGGCCTGTGCGGCGCAGACAGACCGTGCTACCTTCTGCCCCCATGCATCTCCCTCCCAGCGGTCTCAGGAAACGGACTTCATTCAGTGGACAGAGCGCATGACCCAGAATCTCCAGGTCAGGGCTGGAAGGGCCCTCAGGACAGGCGCAGGAGAGCAGGGCTCCAGGAGGGGTGCGGTGACCCAAGAACCCAGCTGAGGGAAAACACTGCCTCTCTCTTTTCGTGAACCTCCAGCCCATACGTGACATTTCCTTCCTTATAAACGGAGGCGACGCCGCCCAGCAGAATCAGCAGCGCCGGAAACACTGTCGCCGGCAGAAGTCCTAGGTCTTTCCCATCACATCCCGGCTGCTGCAGATTCCACCAAACCCCACTTGGGCTCAGCCCGGCTTCACAGTAACAGGCTCGCTGACCCGGTCAGACCTTGCTACTGCGCGGGCTCATCAGGAAGCGCCCGGTTTCCAATCGGTTTGGTATTCCGAAAACGGCGTTCTGCTATATGATTTGGTTTTTTTTTTGGTAACCCTTATGTATTTTCTTTTAAACACTTAAGACTGTTCTTTTGAGAAGGGGTGCCAGGGCTTGCCAGCCTGCCAGAGGGGGTTCATGGCACAGGAAAGGTAAAAACCCCCGTCTTAGGTCAATGCCTGGTCTGACCCGTTTTATACCCCGGGGACTGCAGGCTCCGGAGGAGCAGGGCTGGCCTCTGTGGACTTGGTTCTGTTTGCTGGAAACAGCTTCCAGCACTCCCCCAAGTCCCCACACGGGGAGGCAGATGCACCGCAAAGGGCTGGCAGCGAGGACTGTTGCTTATTTCAGACACCCTGAGGCTCACTGAAGCCTCTGAGGAATTTATGGTTCTGAGGATGCGGGGCGCTCGTGCTGAGGCCTCTTAGGGGGGGAATGGGCTGTTCTACTCAAGCAGAAAAACGAACTCCAGCCGTGCCGTGCCCCGATCTGGGCACCGAGCAGCTTCCTGGGACAGGGGCTGCAGGGCCAGTCTGCCCGACGACAGACCTGCATGCCCGGACCGCAGCAGTGGCCCCGCCGAGTCACCCCATCCACCCGCGCCCCTGAGCTCTCTCCACACACAGGGGAAGCATCTTAAAAGATGCAGACAAGATCATGTCACTTCCTGCCTGAAGACCCTCAGTGGCGTTCCACGGTTTCAGGATTAATGCCCGAGTCCCCGGTGCCTCCTGCTACTAATCCTGTACCCTCTCCCTTTCACCCCTGGCATTCTGGCCCTCCTGACCTCCCACGGTTCCTTCCAGGGTCCACAAACCTTGAGCTCAGGGCCTTTGCAGATGCCGATCTGGCCCCCTCAGCTCCTTGCCTTGTGGATTGCCCGGTTGATGCCAATGACTTTAGATCTCAGCTCAAGCATCTCCTCCCTGACGGCCTGCATTGGTCAGGGCCTGAGTCCTCGACCCACTTCTCAGGGCGTGATTTATGTAGGTGATTTGATCTGAGGCTGCCCTCCCGACAGGACTTGCTAAGCCTCCTGGCAGCAGGTGCGGTCATCTCAGAGCCCGGGATAGGGGGGTGGGGGTGTTTGGGGTGCTCAGTGAGTGCTTGTCACAGGACTGGCTGATGAATGAGCCAATAGTTGGGCTCCTTCCTGCTCCCCCACTGCGGGAGGGCTCGCCCAGCAGAGGACTCTCTAAACCCATCCAGTCACAACACGGGAGGTGGGAAAAGGTCCTCTGATCGTTTGCTCCCTGTTTCTGGGAAGAGCTACCTTCACTAGGGGTCCCTGCAGCCGGAAGGGCCTGAGGCAGGCCTGAGCTTCTCCACCCTCCTTTCGTCCCAGATTTTTCCCTCCTCAGATGAGGAGGAAAGCATAGAGGCCATAGGGGAGCAAAGCGCTGACAGCCATGCTGGGCCAGCACCCACTTCTCACCTTACGGCCTGGGGACAGGGACAGTAAGGCTTTTAGAGGCAGGGCCCCGGGCCCAGCATCCTTTGGTGGGCCCAGGGTGCCCCTTTCCAGACACACGAGAGGCTTGGAGTGCAAACCTCTCTATTCCAGGTGGAAAGGGGCTGAGGTGAAGGTGGGGCCGTCCCAGCAGTCACCCCTGACCTCAACGACACCTGCTTCGTAGGTAGAAGGCTGGCCTTGGCCTCTACAACCCCCTTTCCCCCGCAATCCCCCGCAGTGCCCTATGCCAGCCTTTAGTGTCAGAAGAATAGGCTCCCAAGTACTCCACGCCTGCAAGTCCACTCCCGAGCTCACTGAATTTTCACGACAACCCACAGATGACTGGTCTTATCGGCTAGTGTACAGATGTGGAAACTGAGGTTCCAAAATCTTCAGTCACCTGCCCAAGGTGACAGGGCTAGCACTTGGGGAGAGCCAGCCCCGGTCTGCGGGACTCCCCAGCCTGTGCACTCAAGCCCCTCTGCCCCCGGCTGGCTTGTACCACCTGAAGAACTCAAGAAATGGCAGGCAGGCCGTGCTTCTGCTAAGCTCTCCCAGCTGACATCCATATGGGAAGGAATGACATTGTTGGGAGGCAGGAAAAATTCCCAGGGCTGGCTCTCATTAGACAAATGGAAAAGAAACACAATTTGTCAATGGCGGAAGGCTGCATCTGATCTCCTCTGATCGATTCTGTCTGGTTTAAGGGAAAACGGCTGCAGAATGAGCCACGCTTAACCTGTGATCGCTAACTGCACAGCGTGGCCCGCCGAATTTGGGCTAAATGGAAACTGGCTCCATTTGGGGCCACTGTCTGGGGCATCTGGATCACGTGAGCCAGCTGCCTGCCGCTCTGCCCGTCTGAACGCCAGAGCAAAGGACATTTGCCTACCATGTGGGAGGTAGAGGGTTAGAAGGCTGGGATGTTAGAAGATAATCCTGAGTAGCCAGGGCGGGCGGATTCATTTCAGTTTCTGCTCCACATTTCCTGGGCCCCAAGTCACTTCCAGAGCCTGGGCAGGCACTGGGCATACAGATGGGAGAAAGACGTTGTCCCTGCCTGGTCCCCGGTCCCTCCTGTTTACCAGGGAAGACAAACCCAGGAAGAGGTGAGAGCCAGGTGACAGGCGTTTGAGCAGAGACAGGAAAGCAGGTGAGCTCCATGAGGGACAGGATTTGGGTCACAAGAAAGAAATGCTTTGGATTATTGTCCATCCAGATTTGGGGGTCCAGCATCATTGCAGTGAAAGCTCATGGACCCGTGCTGGGGCCGCAGACCAGTGCCTGGCACTTGGTGGTGAGCAGATGAATACCGAATCCTGACTCCACCACTCACTAGTTGAGTGACCTGGACCAAGTCGCTTCTCTCTCTGACTTTGGTTTTCTCCTCTGTGCAGTGGGGATCGTGGCGGTACCTGCCACTCCTAGCTACTGGGAAGGTCAAAGAAGACACAACTGGAAAGCATTATCACAATGCCACGAAGACCTCTTGACAAATGCCAACAATGATGATTATTAGGAAAGGCCCCAGTTGCTCCTATGGGCCAGGCTCTGGGCCAGACACTAGGGACTGGAGAGTCATTGGTGACTCTAGACACAATCGCTGCTGTGGTCAGGGGAGTAGCTAGCCAGGCTGGTACATGTTATTAGAATATAATGAGACAAGAGTCAGGACAATGGGACACCCAGGGGGCTAGAGGAGCATAGGGAAGTCAGAGAATCAGGGAAGCCTTCTGGGAAGAGGTGGCATGTGAGCGTAGGGCTGATGCACACGTAGGAGACAGCCAGGCCATGTGAAGTGGGAAAGAGAACACTCCAGACAGAGTTTATAGCATGTGAAAAGACAAGAGGTCTCTCAACAGCTCCACAGTGCAGAAATTGTCATCCTCATCTGTCAGATCCTAAAACTGAGCTGAGAGAGGTAAAATCCCTTTCTGAGGTCACACAGCAAGGAAGTGGTAGGGCTGAGGGTTAAGCGGAGAGAATTCTCACCCCAGAGCCTGAGGAAATCTGATGGACTGGCCAACAGGAGGGACAGTGAGCACCAAGAAGCATCCCAGTTCCCACCAGGGCTGGGCGCAGACATAAGGGGGTGGCAGGAAGGCCACGGCCCCCTACCTCCACCCTGGCTAAGGGACTCCCAACGGCCCCGCCCGGCAGGAAGGACGGTACCTCCATCAGGTCTATAAGCCACAGCAGCCGCTCCTGGGGAGGAAGGGTGGGCAAAAGGCAAAAAGAAAAATACATCGAATAAATATTAGGGATGGGGCGGGTGTAGCAGCCACCCCTCTGCCAAACATGCACGCATGCACACACACACAGAAAGGCAAAGTGAGCACGATTCTCCAAGATCCCTTTTCTGTTTCCTCTAGACGCTTGGGGCGAGCATAAAGGAGGGATGAAGTAAAGGTCCTGTTGCCACAACCAGCCGTCCTTCATGATGACTGCCTCCTTGAAGGAAAGCCTGGGACTTGCCAGCAGGCGAGGCTGGGATCGTCACTCCCATTTGGCAGATGGAAAAATGGGAGGCCCGGGGAAGAGAAGTGACTTGTCCAAGGTCACACCTGCTAATGGAAGGCAGAGCCTGAAGGAGGACCTTGTTCAAAAGACTGGATCAGAGAAAACCTGCATTAAAGAGAGGCCCAAGCCTTGTGCCGACAGCGAAGCTCTGAGTCTGAGGGATGGAGCCCCAGGCTGTGCGTGTGAGGGTGCCAGAGGCAGGAAAAGAGTGAAGGAGGGTAGCAAAGCCTCAACCTAGTGCTTTCCAGAAGCCTCCAGGTGTCTGCAAGGCCCCGGCTGCAAATCCTCAAGGTGGTTTTCTCCAGCCAGGTTCGGGGAAGTCAGTGAGAGCAGAGGCTTCACCTGCCCTCGGGGTCTGGACGGTATTTCTGGGATGCTGGCACCAATAGGCAGGTTACTCCTCATTTAATTCTCCCAACAAGCTGGGCATAGCAGCACCGCTGCCCAAGTGCAGGTGGGGAAACTGAGGCACTGGCCAGTGAAGCATAGGGCCGAGACTGGTGGGGGCCAGCACTTCTCAGGTTTGGGGGAGATCCCTGGGCTGGGCAAGGTCACGGCAGGCCAGTGCTGGGCTGGACATAATCATTACCCTGACTGCCATCAGAACCTCGGGCAAAGACTTTGGGCCATTCTACTCACGGGGAAACTGAGGCCCAGAGAAGCCAGGGGTTAAACATAAAGGTCCTGCCTCCCAGGCTAAAACACACCCCATCCCCCCCACCGGCTCTCTCATCCCCCATTCTAAAGGGACCTGCAGTCCCCCAGGTCTCAGAGCAGTGGCTCACGGCTCCTGCAGCCCCACATGGGCATTACCAAGGCCAATCTCAGTGAAGCCGGACCCAGAGAGAACTGGCCCCTTGGGCCAGGTCCCTGCAACCCAAGTCAGCTCACCACCTGCGTGCCACATCAGAGCACATGCACAGAGCCAAACACGCAGGCCCAGGTGGGCAACGCCCTCTTCCCTGCCCCAGAAGGGACCTGCTCGTCCCGAAGTGTCACATTACCTCTACCACAGCCAGAGCCCTAGAGGACTGCCTGGCCGCTGCCCGACCCCCCCGACTCCCGCCCCAAGGCGGGGACAAGGACTCCTGGGGAGGACGGTGACTCAGAATGGTAGGGGTGGAAGGCAGAGGCATAGAAGTGCCCCAGAAACTCAGATCCCCAGAGCTAAGAAGAAACCAAAGCAGACGGCAAAGGAAAGGGCACTGCCCCAGGGCTGTCTCCTGCTGGTCGTGACTATCTGTGCCCACTAACCACCGGCCTGCAACCGTGGACGTCGCCACAGCCCCGGAGCTCTGCTCCTCCAGCAGGACAACTGACTGCATCTGTCCCAAGTCTACTGAGATTCCACGTGTAAGATCGCCCAATTCAGCGTCTGGGAGCAGCAGGGCTTGACAAATGCGGCTCTCCCCCGCCCTTTCCACAGGAGAGTGGAGATGAGTGATCTAAAGACAGGAGAGGAGAGCGTGAGCCACGCCAGCTCTCCTGACCTCCAGCCCCGGCTCTTCCTGCCACACGGACGGGGTAACAGGTTCCCATACCAAGCAGCAAGGCATTTCCTTTGCTCCTTCCTTGCAAAGGTCCCCTGGGGTTAATGTGCCTCTGAGCATCTGAGGGGCAAAACCCAGGATGGACCGCATGGGGAGGCTGGGGAGGCTGGGAGAAAGTCCAGGTGGACTCCAAAGACAAGAGGGTGTGTCTCGGCTAAGAGCCCATCACGGTGACGCCCATGAAGGCAGGGCCATGGCTTCTGGTGGGATCCTGCCACGGAATGTTACTATGTTTTCTATTTGTCTCATTACCTGTATTTTTCACCTTTCTTCCTGAGCCTGCCCACCCCCCCCCCCCCCCCCCCCCCCCCCCCCCCCCCCCGCAGACTGCGAGCCCAAGAGGCAGGGCCACATCCGTCTTGGTCACTAGCTGTCTCCTAGTGCCTTGCTGGGCACGCATCAGGCCTGCAACGCCGATGAGGTTTTTCCAAGGGAAGAACTGGAAGCTCAGAAAGGCGAGGGACAGAGCTGGTAAGGGGTGGGGCTGAGGTTCACGCCTAGATCCGTCTCACTGCAAAGCCACGATCTTGACGCCCCACCCCCTGGCCATCAAGCCAGGGATGGGGCAGGGGCAGCTCACCCTGGCCGAGCTCACGGTGGTGGAGGTGCCATGGCTGCCTGTCGATGAGCCCATGTCGCTGTAGGAGACCATGGAGTAGGTGTCCCCGGCCCTGGGGCCTGGGGGCTGCCGTGCCTTCATGGACTCGATCTCCCGCCTCAGCACCAGGTGGTCGAAGCGGTCCAGGTCTTGGGGGAAGATGGTGCCTCTCACCTCAGACAGGAGCGAGAACTGGGGATGGGGACAAACAGGGCACTCAGGGGGGAGACCCATCCCCTGCTACTCCAAATGACCTGCATGCAAACTTGACCGCTGGCCTCTCCCTCCTTAACCCCCTGTGGCTCCCCACTGTCCTAGGAGGAGTCCAAGCACCATGGCCTGGACGCTGGGCCAGCCTCATCTGACACCAGCTTCCCTCTCACCTCACTGGCATCTTAGCAAGCACGCACAACATGCCAGGAAGCCCGCGGCTGTCCCTCCCACCTGGAATGCCCTTCCCTACTTCTCTCCAAATCGCGTCTCGTCTGTTAAACCTCCCCACACGCAACCACTCCTCTGGGGGTTTAATCACGTCTTTCTTTATGCAGCTTCTGGACCCCAGACCTCCTCTAGAGCAGGGTTCTCAAAGCTGGCAGCACCTGGGGGCTTGGGGCAGGCTCCCATCCACAGATGTGTGTGGAGTTAACCAGCCTGGGGCGGGGCCCGGGCATCGCTTTTGAAGAGCAATCCAGATGATTCTAAATGCATGCTCAGCATCAACAGCTACTTCGTTAGGGCCCGCATCACAGGGGACTTTAACCGACTATTTCCCCAGCAGTCTGTGGGCTGCCTTCCCTGGGACAAGGGGCGCCACCTCGGTCACTAGTCTCTCCCCAGGGCCATTCCACCTGATTTCTTTGCCGGTTCTCAGGAAAGGAGTGGGGGACAGAGGGAGGCAGGGAGGAGGCAGAGCCCTCGGGAGCCGCTGCCTTGCCGGACGAGGGGCTCCGGTCACCTTGCCGTGGGTGTTGAGCAGCTCAAACAGGGCCATGGCCAGGGCCTCCACAGAGATGCTGCCGCCGCGGTATTCCTCCAGGTAGTAGGCCATGGTGGCGCACTCCTGCTCCGTCAGCAGGTGGCGCGCCTTCTCCTCCAGCAGCAGGCGTGTCTGGTTCCCCAGGCTGCTCAGCGTCACCTGGGAGCCCGCGGGCCCCTTGTAGAACCCCAGCTGAAAGACAGGAAGACAGGGGGCCGGGAATTCTGAACAGCTCTGGGGCCACGTGGCCGGGCCACGCCAGTGACCACAGTGCGGGGGCGGGGGGGGGATCCTCTGTGGCCTCGGCCTGCACGGTGCACCTGCAGGAGAGGTTATGGGTCCCTTCTCAGACTGTGCGGCCTCGTGCGGTTGTAAAGGGCTCCATGCCCTACACAGCACCGGTCCATGTCATCTCAGCTCTAATTGTTCAGAGTTGAGCGGTTTTATTACGGTTTCCAATTTATTCTCCGGGTTTCAGGATCTCCCTCGGTAAATCGGGGATAATGGTAACTTTACTTCTGAGATAGGGCGCAGATGTGCCTACAGCCCCTTCCCCTCTCTGCCACTGCCTCTGGCATCATCCGGAGCTGTGGCTAAGATGCCACCGGTGTCCCCTCTTATCCCCTCTGCCTCCCCCATCACCTACGCAGAGCTGCTGAAATGATCTTGTAAAAACAGACATCCCCTCTTCTTGCTCCCCTGATTAAGCCCTTCCATGGTATCCCACTATTTTCAGTTAGAAGCCAAACCTCTTCGGCGGCCGACAAAGCCCCGTGTGATCCAGTGACTGGGCTTGTTGTCACTCTGTTCCCACCTCCTGTTCGCTCACCACACCCCCTCGTGCTCTCCTTGCCACTGTGGGGCTCTGGCACGGGCTGCGCCCTCCGACTAGACCATCCCGTCCTGCCCCTGCACCAGACGCCGATGTGGCTACTTCTATTTAACATTCAGTGCACAGCCCAAGCATCGTGTCACCAACTCAGAGAGCCTTCGCCCTCCCCTCTGCCTCTCACCCCGCCTAAATCAGATGTCCCATCTGTTCCTCTCTCTCATGCTACCCAGCACCTGGCCCGATGGCACTGAACATCTTCTGTGATTAGATATATGGGCAGGTTTTTTTTCTGTGTGTCTCCTTCACTTGGTATAATCTCCATGAGGGCAGGGATCTGATCGGTCTGTTCAGCGCCATCTTCCCTGGGCCCTGGGGTGTCGCCCAGAACCTGGTGGTGCTCACAGACATGTGCGGAAGGGAGGATGGACGGACAGTCAGCAGACTGCCCAAATGAAATGAGAGCATGCATGTGGATGGCTGCACACCCTGCCAGGCCTGGAGCACCCCACCCCCCAAGGGATGCATGAAGAAGCCAAAGATAGCCATGGATGGGGAGCGCCCTACCTTGTTTGTCCCTTCCGTGGGAAGATCCCCAGGAAACCTATGGAGAAAGACAACTGTGTTCAGCTGCCTGACTGAGCAGTTCGGATAGGCACGAGCAAGGAAGAGGCTGATTTGGAGCGGGAGGAGGGAGCCCTGGCCTCCACCCGCTGGGGCTGCTCAAGGGGACGTGACCCCCTGGACAGCCGAGCAGCTCTGGCCTCCCAATCGACCCTGTGGGCAGCGCTTCTCAGCCGAGCAAGGTGGACTCATTTCCAACCCTACAGGACCAGGCAGGTAACACAAGGACAGGAGACAACCCATGGCCTCAGGGTCAGGCCAACCCTAGGGAGGGGGGAAGACAGGGGCAAACTGGAGACCCAGAGAGGCAACTCACAGGTGCAGCTCAGTTCCAGCCTAATCTCATGAAAAAACATGCGCTCAAGCCACCAGAACTCCTTATTTTAAAGAAGCAGCCAGAAATCGAGTTGTTTTTTTTTTTTTCCATGGGAAACCTGATGCTTTTTAAAAAGTTGGTAGCTAACTAATTTATGATACTGCGCTGGCGAAAAGGAAGGGAGGCAGGAGAGGAGGAGGAAAGGAAGGGAGAGAGATGCTGTGAGTGGATCTGGCCTGGGAGGCCACAGCCAGGCTGAGACTCCTGTTGGAAATCCAAAGGCAACACGTGACACTATCAGCAACTATAGTCACTTTATGACTTCCAAGACCCTTTTCCTCAGGTAACTCACAGGGTCCTCATTCCCAGAGGTGGATGGAGGCAGGGGTGATGATCCCCACTTTTCAGACAAAGCAACTAAGGGCCCAAGATTAAGTTAAGTGATTTGCCCGAGATGATGCAGTTTGGCTTTCCACGGGAAACAGGCCAGGAGAGGAGAAGGGATGTGCCCAAGGTCATGCCCGCAACTGCAAAGGACCCTGGGATGGGGAACCCAGACTCTCAGGATTGTTACAGATCAGAGTGAGGAGTGCAATCAGACCCTGCCGAGTTCGTGCTGGTGTCCCCAATCCGGGAACTGGCAATCCACTTGGTCTCGTCCACAGTGGTGCGGGCGTGGGGCAGCCTCCCGACGTCCTTCACCGTCAGGGTGAGGTGCTGCGAAGACTTGAGCAGCTTGACCGCCTCGTCGTGCAGGATGTTGAGAAAGCTCCGCCCATTCACCTCCAGAATCTGGTCCCCAACCTGCCGAGACCACCAAATGACACAGTCACCTGGGCTGCTTGCAGGACACCGACTCATGCCCGGGGCTTCAGAGCCCTGATCCCAGCCTGCTCAGGAGGTCACTGAGGCTCAGAGAGGTTATGTGGATGCCTGAGGGTCACACAGCAAGTCAATGGTAGAGCCAACCTTCCAATCCTAAACCTGAGCTCATGCTCCTGTTACTAAAAAGGGCCACCTCCCCTCAACCTAGCAGTGGTTTAGAGAGGTGTGTCTACAATAAGATTCCCCAAGGGTCCCCTTATCTAGGCTACAACAGCAATCCCAGAGGCCTGGTTAGGGGTGGCAGAGGGGGGGGACGAGGTGAGAGACGTGAAGGCATGCTTCCATTATTTCCCTTTTACCCTTCTACAGGGTTGAAATTTTTACCTCAAGCATGCACGTATTTCCTTAAAATACAAATAACATATTAATTTACTCAAGAAAGAAGCAATAAGTGAGAAAACTAGCCTCCCATTAAAGCAATAACATATCGCCTGGATTCTTGCAACAAGTAGGCAGTTTTGTTATGTAAAAATATTTTTTTTTTTTTTAGTGAAAGGATTAAAAAACAAAAGGAAAAAAGTAGCCTTCCCATAAAAATAAACCTGTGACAGAATCCAAGAGGCGAGAAGGACGATGCCTCAGAGTGGGATGGGGCCTCTGACAGACTCCCATTGCAGTTCCACTCGGAGGGTCCACTGCTTCTCTTCCTTGCTCTTCCTGGAGGGGGCGCTAAGCCCGCGGCGGGGAAGGGGCTGCCCAGGGCTGTTCCCCACCACGGCCTTGCAGGGCACCCTCAAAATGCCAATCGTCCCTGCCTGCTTTTCCTTCTCCCCAGCTTCCCAGCCTGCTGATGGCTCAGGATCAAGCCCCAGGGGGTTTTCCCAGCATTTTTCAAAGCAGAACTTGGAAAAGGTGAGCTACGGAGGAATTTGGAAGAAAGAGAAGATAAAAGAAGATGTGTTGATGAGATGGAGAATCAGAACCCTGGTCCCCACTTTCTCGTCTTTCCTTTAAGGCCTGGCCTGCAGGTGGGGGAGTTTCCAGGACAGAAAGCAGATGCAGACACAGACTTTGCGTCTCCCCTCTGCACCAGTTTGGATGTGCTCTGAGAAGTCCCGCGGCATCTTTGCCTCCATGAGCCCGTACAACATGGACTGCACACCTAGCAGGTGCCTCGCTCTGTGCCAGGATGCCATGCTGGGCGAGACAGCCCCGCTCCGCTCTCATGCCGCCTGTACTCGAGAGTGGGCTCCAGTTTGCGCTGTAATTGGGTTTTCCCACACTGTGTCTCCAGGGCCTGGCACACAGTGGGAATTCAACAAAAATCCCTCACATGAATGAAAAGTCAGACACCTGGTCCTTGCACCAGGACCATCTCCGCTGCAGCCCACTGGGGACCAGAACATGACACCAGCCTGGGGCCCCAAATTTCAAGCCGCCTTTTACCGGACGCTGTGTGCCAAGTACCTTGTTCATTCCTTTACACATATTTTTTCCTTATTTGATATCCTCAACATCCTGCAAAGGAGGTATCCTTGCTCTCCACTCCACCAGAGAGAAAACAGAGGTTCAGAGAGGTTAATAGTTGGCGGTCACAGAGCCAGTGAAGAGGACAGCCAGGAGACAGACCCAGGTCAGCATGGCCCCAAGGCCCTCCTGCTTTCTCCTACTGAGCTGTCTTCAGGAGCTCTGCCTGGGGACACATGGCATTGCTTCAAACCCAGCATGTTCAAAGCCATCATCCTGCCATCACTCCCTAGCCCTGCCCGCAGCACCCACATCTGAAAACTCGCCCCATCATCAACTCCGTCTTTATTCCCCGGGTAACACTTCAACAGGTCTCACCCAATCTTCTCCTCCCTCCACCCCCAGGGGCCCCCCAAACTGGGTCTCCTCCTCCTCACACGGAGGTTCCTGAGAGAGCATCTCCTCCTTGCATTAACTTCTAAACCGGCCTCAGACCTGGCACCTGATTAACTTTCCCTCAACTTCTTGTTTACATGACATCCTTTCCTGCTTCAAAACCTCAATGACACGCCCCGCCCCCAACAATCCAGGAGGTTAAGGGTTTCAAAGACATCAGACCTGGGTTCAAGTCCTGACTCTGCTACTTCTGTGCCATGTGAGCTCAAGTGAACCCCCCAAAAGCTTTTGTGCCTCAGTTTCCTCAGGTGTAAAAATAGGGTGCTGGCCCAGGATTGTCCTCCTCCAAATGTCTCCAGTCATCAGCATCTGTTTCCCAGTGCTACCAGCAATACCTACAGTTCTGTCTCCTTCCGCCTCTTTGAGCCCCCTTGTTGAGAACCCAGGCTCCTGGGAACTTCAGCGGCCCCAGCTGGCCTCCTTGGGAAGAGCCTGAGACGAGCCCCAACCCCCTGGTTCTGGGCCTGGCACACAGCCAGGGCTCCATAACTGCTTATGCATTAAGGTATGGATTTTGCCACTTCTCATCTTGCCTCGGCAGCCCCGTCCTGGCCTCTCTCCGGGTTGGCTTTCCCCGGTGTGGAGCAGCAGGGCCATGCATGACACAGGAGAACTTCCGTGGGCACGTGGGCCTCCCTGAGGGTGGAGGGTACCTCCTGCCGGGCCCCCTTGCACCCACGTCACGATACGGCCTCCACCCCTGCCCTCTGCCCGGCACAAGCCCGCTCCGCCACCCCCACCCCGCGGCCCCCACAGCTCCGGGTTGTAGCCCAGCCTGCACTCCCTGTCTGCTCAAGGGCTCCGCTTCCTTAAGTATCTCTCTCAAGAGCTCTGGCTTTTGTTAAGCTAAGGGAATCAATTTTAATCTACCCCACACACTTTATTTCCATCTCAGCAGTTTAATTAAAGGAACTAGCATCTGAGAGACCTGATCTGCCAGGGCATCGTTTTGGGCGTGAGCCTCTCCTCCAGGTCCTGGGGGCTGGGGAGGCGGGGGGAAGCCAGGGGATGGACAACCCAATTCCACCAGCAGCCACCTGGCCCTCCGGAGAGGCTTGGCGGGGAACATCTCAAATACCACACGGCACGTGGGTACCCTAAAATAAGTATCCGTTGTTTATCTGGAACTTAAAAAGGACATCCTGTATTTTGATTGGCTAAATCTGACAATCCTGGGGTGCGGTGTCAGAAACCATGGGGGGCAATGGGGTTTGTTTTGGGGGGGGCACTGATTTAGCACAGTGGTTTCCAAACTCCAGTTCCTCTCCCTGGGTCCGGAGCCGGGCACCTGTCATTTACACAATCACGTGAGTTACCCACGTGCCACTTACTCCAGCCCCGTGCTCAGCAGTAACGGCCCTGAAGTCCCAAGGCTGCTGTGCTCCTCATAGTTTCCCTTCACGCCTGCTGCATAAATACATCTCTACTGCATTTGTGGGGGGCAGCGTGGGGCTCGTGTGCAGCCCACCTGCGGAACGGGCGTGCAACGGGAGTCATGCTTGGGAACCCCCCGAGTGGGGGTACGTGCGCCCGTCTTCTCAATCTCCTTCCAATCTTCTTCTGTCTTTCTTCTTCTTCCAGCGTCTGTTTTAAAACCCAGGGTCCAGGGACGCCTGGGTGGCTCAGTCGGTTAAGCGTCTGCCTTCAGCTCAGGTCATGATCCCAGGGTCCTGGGATCGAGTCCCGCATCGGGCTCCTTGTTCCGCGGGGAGCCTGCTTCTCTCTCTGCCTCTGCCTCTCTCTCTCTCTATCTCTCATGAATAAATAAATAAAATCTTTAAAAAAATAAAATAAAATAAAAAATAAAACCCAGGGTCCAGACACGGCTGGCTTCGGGCCCCCACACAGCTGCCCACAGCATCAGGCTTGGTCTGAGATGCTCCCGCGTCTCCGAGTCCGGTCCTCTCCCCTGCTCGCCGGAACAGGGGTCTGAACGCTCACCGCCACTGAGAGTCCACAAGCCCCTTCAAACAAGCCCGGCGTCTCCCCGGCTGCTCAGAGCCCCGTGTGGCCCGCGGGGTTGTGGAGTCCCGTCCCTACAGTGCAGCAGCAAAGAAGCCCCCCGGTTCCGAAGCCAGGCAACCGTAAAATAGTAGTGGTGTGGCCCTGCACTGCTCTTGAGCACACTCTGGGTCTCAGTGTTGTCTCTGCAAAATGGGCTCGATGCTACCAACAGGGCCCAGGAGGCCACGAGAATCCAACGGGACCACCGGCACATGAGAGGCTTCTGACAGCTTTTCATTCGCCTCCCTTCCAAACGGAGGGGACTGGTTCTGAGATGTCAAGCGACTCACTCAAGGTCACACAGGATGGGAAAAACAGAGCCAGCATTTGAGCCCAGCTGTTTGCACAACCTTCCCGCTGTTGCCACCTTTATCCGGGCATGTGCTGGCTCACAGGAGACATTCAGTAAATGGTGAAGGCAAGGGAGACACCCATCCTCCCCACCTCCCACCTGCCCCCTTCCCCGGGTCTGGGCAATGTGCAGCTGGAGGTGGCAATGTTCACAGGCCTTGATTGGGCTCTTTCCCCCAAGACGAAGAGTTCGATGTGTTTGTTCCTTTCTCTGAAGCTAGCCCTGAGTTAGACGATGTGGGTAAACAAGGCAACAAGTAGGAAGGCAATGAAGCTATGACCGCCAGGGTCTTCCCTAGTCTCCTACAGATGGGGATACTGAGGCCCAGGCTGCACGGGGACGTGTCTAGGGCCACAGAGCAAGGCCACGGCAAAGCCCAGCCTCTGAGGCTAGCTGAGCAAGAAGACAGCCACGCCACCCAGAGCTCACAGGACACGAACCCCTGGAGAAAGGAGAGACAGACGCAGCGTGATCGAGTGTCTGATGGTGCTCAGCTTGCAAACAGGATGCCGGTGGGGAGGACACAGAAGGATAAACGAATAAAGGTGGCTTTATTTTATTTGTCACCACGGGCACCCTATTTATTACCAGCGATGGAGGAGCTGGGGGCGGACCACAGGAACGCCCTTTACTTTAAGGGAGAGGAAAGACTCCTCCATCATCCACAGCCCATCAAGTGACAGACTCAGATGTGGGACACTCTGAGGAGGGCACAAAAGACACCTCAACAAGGACAGGACACTGGTTTCCCCTGAACTTGGCCAACCACCAGGAAGCAGGAGTTCCCGCCCTCTGGGTCTGAGGCGGGTACAGGAGCACCGAGGGGAAGGCCCCTTGGACAGCCCAAAGGGCTTGGCAGGCTTGGGAGTGACCCACCTCGATGGGTGGTCCCCTCTTCCTCCCTGAGAGGCCCAAGGAAAACAAGTTTACTGTTCTAAACATTTCTTCCTTCAAAACAGGAATAAGGCCACCAAGTGCTATAGAATGACACAGGGCATGCTATAAGTGACAGGGCATGAGGCGTGCGGTCAGGAGAACAGACAGAGGAGTCTGCCCGCTGGGTCTAATCCCAGCTGTGTGACCTTGGGTAACTGCCCTACCCTCTCTGTGCCTCAGTTACCTTCCCTGGAAAATGGGGACAGCATCAGTGCCTACCCTTGTGGGTTTCAGGATTGAATGACTTAATAAGCTCTCCTAACCCTAAAACAGCATCTGGCACATAGTAGGTGCTCAATGAACACTTACTGAATGGACACATATAAAGCAGGGAAAACTGTATCTATAGCATCCAGTAAGTGCTCAATAAATGTTAGCTGCCATTTTTGAGAAACCATGCTTACATGGCTGAAGTGACCCCCTCCTCTGAGACTCTCAAAACTATACCCTACCTTTTCACCTGCCTCCTCCCTGGGCCCTGCCTTCAGCTTCCACTGAGTCACATTTTGACCACATCTATGAGGTACATACTTTTACCCCATTTTACAGATGAGGAGACTGAGGCCAGGAAGTGAAGCGACCAGAGCTGGGATTTAGCCCTCTTTCTCTCAGCCTGCAAAGCCCCTGCTCGAGCCAGTCACAGCTCCTTTAAGAAAGACCAGTCTATCCTTCTGTCTTCCATCTCTCAGCCCCGGGCTTCATGTCATGCACGCAGTAGGTGATCTGTTCCTGCCTGGGGAAGGGAACCGAAAACAAATGAGCCAAAAGAACCCGTGGCAGGATGGCAGGAGCTCTGAGCTCCCTTCCCAGAGTCACTCAGGAGAGAATCCTGCCAACAACTTGATCCGCGCACTGAGCTGGGAGACCATCACCTCGGGACGTGCGCCCCAGTGCCAACCGCTGGGCAAGGACCCCCCTCCATGGAAGCACTTTCAGGGCCTTCTTCACCACCTTCCCCAGCCTTTATTGAAATGGCTTTTGTAGCTTCAAACGAGGACCCCCCTGACTGTAGCATTACCACCATGAAAATTCAAATTCTACTAAAGGATTTTATTGCAATTATGAATCTTTAATAGTCTTCCATGTCAGGTATGAAACTTTAATAGGCTTTTGGGGGGTTTTTTGGGTACAAGTGAGCAATGCAATTTTAATGAGACAACATTAGTTTTTTCCAACAGTTCAGAAGTCAGTAAACCTTGTCCATATTAAAAAAAAAAAAAAAAAAAAAAAAAAGGACCAAGATAAATGGTAAGAAGGTTTCTGAAGCAAGCTGGGGGAACGGGCCGGGCCGGGCCAGGGGTGGGCTCTTCACATCAGCCTCTGGTTAGCGCTCTCACAAGGCAGGACCCCACCAGAAATACCACGGACAGCACTGGCAAAGCCGATGTACGCTGACTTCTGGTAGGTCCCCCTGCCTCCTTCTGGTGCCTTCTTCAGACACTAGCTCAGCTGCTGTCAGCACTTGCTTACTCTCTTCAGGACATGGGCCAGCCCTTAGGGAGGGGCTGCTCTAACAGCCACATCACCAGTGGGAAAACTGAGGCCAGAAAGGAGAAAGGACCTGCACAAGGTCCTACTCTGCATCAAAGTCAGAGCTAGGGTGGAGAAGCCGCTCCGGAGTTCTTTCGCCCAAGTAAACACATCAGAGCAATTACAAAGGTCAGACCCAGGGGGAGTACCAGGGATCCACCCCCACTGAGTGCCTCTCAGGGCCAGCTACCCCCCACAATTGAGCTCTAGGCTTACGCAGCACCACACAAGGCATGGAATGCAATATCCTATTTTCTAGGTAAGGGTAGTGAGACTTGGAGAGGTGAAGTCACTTGTCCAAGGACACCCAGCAAGCAAGCTGCACAGCAGGATTTGAACCTAGCCCAGCTGCTATTCTGTGCCCTAGACTTACATTTGTCCACCTAACATTTCCACTGAGATACTTAAAGGCATTTGAAACCAGCGCTGTCCAAAAGAACTTCCTGCAATAAGGCAAATATTCTCTATCTGTACTGTTTGATATAGTAACCACTGTCATTTAAATCTAAATTAACTGAGGGCGCCTGGGTGGCTCAGTTGGTTAAGCGACTGCCTTCGGCTCAGGTCATGATCCTGGAGTCCTGGGATCGAGTCCCGCATCGGGCTCCCTGCTCGGCAGGGAGCCTGCTTCTGCCTCTGACCCTCCCCCCTCTCATGTGCTCTCTCTCTCTCATTCTCTCTGTCTCAAATAAATAAATAAAACAAAATCTTTAAAAAAAAAAAATCTAAATTAACTGAATGTAGAATTTACATAAAATTAAAAATGCATTTCTCTACTCACACTAGCTTCATTTCCATAGGCACCTGAGCGTGGTGGCTGCCATATTGCACAGGACAGCTCTCCACGCTGGTGCTGACCTTCTCCAGGGCTCCCATCCCAGGGCTCAATCCCCAAACCTCCGAACCTACTAGGCCCATCATCTTCCCCTTCAAAATATTCTCTAATCCATTCACTCCCCTCCATCTCCACTCCTGCGCCCAGGTCCTGGCCGCCGAAGACCCTCGCCTGGACCACTGTCATGGCTGCTAACCCGCCTCCCTGCTCCCACCCTCAGCATCCCCTCCAACACACTCCTCTGATGGGTAATTGGGTATTTTTATGTGTCAGCTTGACTGGGCTAACAGATGCCCACATAGCTGGGAAATCATTCTTTCTGGGTGTGTCTGGGAGGGTGTTCAGGAAAAGATTAGCATCTGAATTGGTTGGCTGAGTAATAATGAAGTTTGCCCTCAGCAATGTGGGCAACAGTGTCCAATCCACTGAGGGCCTGAGGAGGACAAGAAGGCATAGGAAGGCTGAATCCACTCTCTGCTGAAGTGGAGATAGCGATCTTCTCCTGCCCCTGGAAGGCGGAGCTGCTGGTTCTCAGGCCTTAGGACTCAGACCAAGATTTACATCACCAGCCCCTGATTTTTGAGCCTTCAGACTTGGACTTACATAATCGACTCCCCTGGATCAGGCCTTTGGACTTGAACTGAATTACACCACCAGATTTCCTGGGTCTCCAGCTTGCAGATGGCAGATGGTAGGACTTCTCTGTCTCCAGAATCACATGGGTCAACTCTTATAATAAATTACATCTCTACCTACCTACCTACCTACCTACCTACCTACCCACCTCTCTCTCTCTCCTCTTGGTTCTGTTTCTCTAGAGAACCCTAACTAATATACCTCCCTATGTAGCAAAGGGATCATTTAAATTGTATTTTTTTTTTCAAGACTGTATTTATTTGAGAGAAAGTGAGATAGAGAGAGAACATGAGCAGAGGGGAGGGGCAGAGGGAGAGGGAAAAGCAGACTCCCAGTGGAGCAGGGAGCCCAATGTGGGACTTGATCCCAGGACCCTGGGATCATGACCTGAGTGGAAGGCAGATGCTTAACCAACTGAGCCACCCGGGCGCCCACAAAGTTATCAATTTAAACTGCAAATCTGATCTTGTCATACCTTCCTTAAAACTCCTCACTGACTTCTAAGATCCTTTATCTAGCCTGAGAGGGGTCTTACCTTGCTAATCCATCTCACACTTCTCTGCCCCAGCATTTTCTGATCCATCTGCACTTGTTATCTCTCAGTTCTATGAACAGAGGGAGCCTCTGGCCACCTCAGGGCCTTTCCATATGCTGTTTCTCTGCCCAAAAGATTTTTCCCTCCATTCCCTACCTGGATAACTCCTATTCGACCTTCAGATCTCAGCTCAATTCACACTTCCTCCAAGAAGCCTTCTTTGACCACCCCCTCCAAGGCAGGTATACCTGGTCCCCACCGAGAGAGCCAGGAGGCACGCCCCACAGCTCTTACCATGGCTTGCGGTCGTACTGAGCCGAAAGCATTGAGTTCAAGGCCTGTGAGCTGCATCTGCCTTGCATGGCATGGGAGAGGCACCCAATAAATGCCTGACAGCCTCAGGGAACAAATAGGTAAACAGTTCAGTGAACGATGAGCAAATACACACAAGGAGGCTCGTCCCCTTGCCCTTTCCGGTTTCTGCAGGCAGGCAGAAGACATTTCCCATTTCTGTAAAGGTTGAGTTTGACAAGGCCAGGGCATGTAGGGAGCTGGGTGCTTGCAGCAGGCCCTGTACCCTGCAGCAGGGAAAGAACGTCCATTTTTTTTTCAATCAAATGGAAGGCAAAGAGGTAAAAACACCAATCACAACTTGGTTTCGGCTGGAATTACACTCTGGGAAATGGTGCACACTTATTCAGTCCCTCATTTTGGAAGAGAGAACATGGGGTGAGGACTCGAGATGTCACAGGCCCAAGGCCTCGCAGGACCCAGCCCCATCACCTGCTTTGGGCCACTCCGCAGACCTGCAAGAATCAGAGTTATCAAGTTCAAGCCCACAGCCTTCACACACATGAGCAGTGACCAGCCAGAAGATGTGCCGGCAGGAGAAGCCCCATTTATAGTAACAACAGAAGAGAGGAGATACTTAAAAACAAACGTAACAAGAAGTGTGAAACACCTAGGTGATGAGAACTTGAAACACTCAAAATGAACTTGACAGAGAGAAAAAAATTCTCCTGTTCCTGGAAATGATTCAGCATCCCTAGGATGTCAGTTCTCGCTCAGTTGAAAGTTGAATATTATCCCAATGAAGATGCCAACAAGCTTTTGTTGGGTAAGCTGATATAAAAGTCCATGTGAAAAAATAAGTCTGCAGGAATCTTCAGTGAGTATAACTACGTGTGAAAAGGCTACGCACTGTACATTCCAACTCTAGAACATTCCAGAAAAGGCTAACTATGGAGACAGAATAAAGATCAGAGTTGCCAGGGGTCCGGAGAAGGAGGGAGGGATGATAAGGGAAGCGTGGGGGATTTTCCGGGCAGTGGAACTCTTCTGGTATGAGACTCTGATGGTGGATGAGTAACATCAGACCTTTGTTAAAACCCATAAAATGTGTACAACGCCAAGAGTGCACCCTAAAGTAAACTAGGAATTTAAATAGCAACGCATCAATATTGGTCTCAGCATGGTAATAAGTGTGCCACACCTAAGATGTTAATAATAGGGGGACTGGTTGTGGGAAGGGCTGCGGGGGAAAGACGCATACGGGAGCTCCATACTTTCTGCTCGGTCTTTCTGTTAATCTGAAATTGCTCTAAAGATGAGTCTATTAACTTTTACAGTAAAAAAAAATCAAAATGCAAAAATGTCTATGAAAACCCTGATACACAATGGCTATGAGAAGACGTGCCAGATACTAAAGTCTGCTCTAAGCCTCTATAATTCAGATGGTGGGGCATGGACTCATGAATAGAGAAACAGACAGGAGAACAAATCAGAAATAGTCCCACGGACACATGGGATGGAGTATATGATAAAAGTGACATTGCATACCTCCGTGGCAAAGCTGGGTCTTTTAATACGTAGTACAGGGATAACTATGTTGCCATTGGGAAAGAGATAAAACTGAATCTGTATCTCATACCCTACACAAGAATAAATGCCAAACAGATCAGAGATCTACAGGGAAAAATGTACTTAGGGGTATTAGAGGGGGAAAAAATGGGTACAATCCTCTCTATTTTGGGATTAAGGAAAAGTTTTCTAAAGAGAACTCAGATTTCACAAAAAAAAAGGATTGATAGGTAAGCCAAATGATGATTTAAAAAAAGCCCTTTACACTGAAAAAATGCTTTAAAAGCGAAGTAAAAAAAAAATGACAACCAGGGAGAAAAAAACATCTGTAATATAGATCATAGATAAAGGGCTAATTAGCCCTAATATATAAAGAATTCTTAAATTTTAGGGGGAAAAAATCCGAAACTCTGATCGCAAAAGGATAATGAAAGACATGAACAAGTTACAGATATTAAAAGTGGTCCTTAGTCCTATGTAAAAAAGATGTTTAACATCACTTATAAAGAAAACTGCAAGGCAAAGCTACATCAAGGTACCATCTCTTGGGGGAGCCTGGATGGCTCAGTCAGTTAAGCATCTGCCTTCGGCTCAGGTCATGATCCCAGGGTCCTGGGATCGAACCCCGCATCGGGCTCCCTGCTCCACGGGGAGCTTGCTTTTCCTTCTCCCTCTGCCTGCCGCTCCCCCTGACCTCTCTCTTGGTCAAATAAATAAATAAAATAAAAATCTTTAAAAAAAAAACAAAACGCCATCTCTCCCTTATCGGACTGGAAACAGTTAAAAACCTGACAGCACCTGCCCGGTGAGCTGTGGGGAACCCTGGGGAGCAACACTTACGGAGTGCAACTGAGCACCAGTCAACAAACTATCGATGTATTTACCACTTGACCCAGAAATCCCACTTCTAGAAATTTACCCTGAAGGTACACTTCCAAGAGTAAGAAAATACATATGTGCATAGTTATTCTTGCAGCGTTGTTTGTCATTGTGAAACACTGAAAACAGCCTAAGTGCAGGTACAGAGGACAGGGGCTGCATGAGGCACTGGTGCAGCTGCGCAGGGGTGGGGCGGGGCGGGGAGGCTACGCAGCCGTGGAAAACAATGACCGAGATTTCTGGGCACTGACAGGCAGGGATTGCCAGGACAAGCGATTCTGGAAAAACTTAAGTGCAAAAGAATCTCTGTAGCATCCTACCTTTCAGATAAGAAAGGAAGTATGTAGGTATCTGCCTATTTTTGCACAAAGACACAAGGACAGAACACAGCCTGGTTGAGTTAGTGACTTCCCAGGAGCAGGTGGGAACAGGTAGGAAGGAAGTGGCGGGGAGAAGCGGTACCCTGAGTATACCTCTTTGGGTATAGCTTTGATGTTTCAGTTACTCAAAAAGTAAAATTAAATCAACAGAGATGGGGGAAACCCTACTGAATGCCAGCAGAAACAAATGAACCCATGTCGAATGGATAACAGAACCCAGCAGCAGAAGAAAAACAGGGGAGCGTGGGTGACTCAGGTGGTTAAGCGTCTGTCTTCAGCTCAGGTCATGATCCCAGGGTCCTGGGATCAAGTCCTGAATCAGGATCGCTGCTCAGTGGGGAGTCTGCTTCTCCCTCTCCCTCCACCCTTCTTCCCTGCTCGTGCTCTCTCTCTCAAATAAATAAAAATCTTAAAAAAAGAAAAAGAAATCACCCAAGTAACACAGTCCTTTGCCTACAAGCCCTCAGTTTAGAGATAAAAGGAACTGCAAACATAGCAAAAACTCCACCTAGGAGGTTTGCTTTGCACAGGGGCACACATGGGGGCAATGCTAAGACCACTTTTTGTGTCTTGTAAGATTGGGCAAATGAGTAAACACTGAACCATCTGGATGGGAATGAAGCAACTCCTAAGGTTCAGCACGATGCTGGGTGTCAGGGATATAGTATGCACCGTATTCGTTTCCTTTACAAATTATAGGTGAAAAAATTACCCCCAAGTTAATGGCTTAAAAGCACACGAATTTATTATCCTACAGTTCTCGTGAAGTCTGACATGGATTTCACTGGGCTAAGATCAAGATGTCAGCAGGGCTGCATTCCTTCCTGGACGCTCAAGGGCACAATCCATTTCCTTGCCTTTTCCAGCTTCTGGAGGCCACCCCCATTCCTTGGCTGGTGTCCCCATTCCTCCATCTCCAGAGCCAGCCTCTTCCAGCCTAGTCCTCCTCTCACGGCCATCTCTCTGGTTCTCTCTTCTGATTTCCTCCCCAACTTTTAAGAACGCTTGTGACTCCATCGGGCCCACCTGGATAATCCAGGATCCCTCCCCCTTCTAGCTGAAGGTCAGCTGATGAACAATCTTAATTCCCCTTTGTCATATAACCCAACATAGTCACAGGCTCTGGGGATTAGGATGCAGACATCCTTGGGGCCCTTTATTCTGCCTACTACACGGATGGTACTCGAAACAGGGCAGGCACTCAGCCAAAGAGAACTGAACACTAAAGAGGTTCCTAGCATCTCAGCTGGGTGAGGAAGGGTTAACAGGGCTTCTGGCACTTTGCCAGCTGGAGGCACCTTGGGTTCAAACTTGCTAAGAAATATTTGACCAAACGGTGCAAAACCTTTGCAGCTTTACGTCTAGGAATTAACCCCAAGAAAGTCATCGTGGCTACGCAAAACAAAAAAATTACCAAAAATAATAACAGTAATTTAGATTCCCTCCTAAATGTCCAGGAATCCATCAAATACTATATGGCATATCTATACAGTGAGAGCATAAAACCATAAAGAACAGTGTTGTAGAATATTTTCAATTTTTTCCAATGAAACTTTTTAAAAATTACAAAACCAATGTAAAAAACATAGTGGAAACAAACAGTAAAAAAAAAAAAGCGGGGGGGGGGGAGGTATATAAAAACTGTACAAATTATGCTCCCTAAAGCCCCCTACTCTTAAAACCCCATCTCAGGCCCTCAGACAGAGACTAAAAAGTAATCATCAATGACAGTGTCTTGTGCATTCTCCCAGGACTTCTCTCCATCTATGTAACTGGGGATCGATGAATATGTTTCCCTTCTCCTAAAAAAAACAAAAACGAGATCCTGTAAACACCACTCTGTGCCTACTGTTCTGCAAAGGTCTTCTTGACACGGAAGAATCTTAATGCTCCACCGTCACGGAGGGTGAGGAAAAGCAAATAATCTGATCCCGGTTTTGTGGAACTACTTTTATCTGTGTGAGCGGAACGCTCCGGAAGGGTGTAAACCAAAATTGTTGCAGTGGTTTTTCCTTACGTGCGGGATTTTCTACATCTTCTCCAGTGGATGTGCTTTACTTTTGAATCCAGGTGTTAAGCTATTATCTTAACATTGCCATCTCTTGGGGTCTTCAACTGTATTAAAGGAGCAGGGAAGGAATTTGCCAAAATGTTCAAAGGAGCTGCCTCTGAGTCGTGAAGTCCAGGCGAGTTTATTATTTTTTTTTCCTAAAACATTGTACACCTTAAACGTACGCAATGTTATATGTCAGTTACATCTCAATGAAAAAGTGTTTTCCCTTTTATTTGGGTGATGCCCAAAGAAAATGTCCTAGGAAAGGCCAAACTCTAAGGTTTTCTGCTAATTCGAGAAATTAAGTTGCCAAAGAATAAAACCTGATTGCGTTAACCAGACCGTATTCAGAGATTAAAAACAAGTCCTTGATATTCTGGAATCATTCTCAGGTTAGATAAGGCAGGCAATTTTCATTTCAAGCTCTTTATTCGCTTTCTGTGCTTTCAAGATTGTATGTGCAGGCCATATTGTTGAGGAAAGAAAGAAAAACAATCCTAAAAAGAAAAGTAAAAATTATGGGGTGGGGGGGCATGGCATAACATCTCCCTCGGCATCTGGGGGTCTGGGGAAGAATGCGTTGGGCCCTTGGCAAGCCTGCTCTACCACTCTGGAGAAGAATCTTCATTTTACCACCCAGTCCAACCCATGTCTCTTAGTAATTCGGGATAAATCATTCCCATTCCCCCACTGAGCTCAGCAGCCTGCTGGCACAGATAGGCTTGGAGGCAGTTTAAGCTTTTCTGGAAAAATCCTCTGAGGTTTCTCTCATTTGTTGCTCCTTTAAAAACCTTATTTCTATTGGAAACAACTAAACAGCTGACTTCAAGGGAATAGTTAGGTAAATTATAATTCAGCCACAGGATGGAATATTATCATGCAGCTATTACAAATTGTGCTTCTGGGAAGTTCCTAATTGCGTGGGGGAAATGCAAGTGAAAAATATGGGATGCACAATAGTACATGCCGTGTAATATCGATCGTGTAGAAGCATACAGAGAAAGGGATGAAAGAGGCTGCATCGAGGGGCGCCTGGGTGGCTCAGTCGTTAAGCGTCTGCCTTCGGCTCAGGTCATGGTCCCGGGGTCCTGGGATCGAGCCCCACATTGGGCTCCCTGCTCGGCGGGAAGCCTGCTTCTCCCTCTCCCACTCCCCCTGCTTGTGTTCCTGCTCTCGCTGTCTCTCTGTCAAATAAATAAACAAAAACTTAAAAAAAAAAAAAAAGAGGCTGCATCGAGATGTAAACAGATGGAGACAACCCGAGTGTCCACTGACCAGCGCATGGACAGACAAATGTGCTTTAGCCACACATCAGAATATTATTCAGCCATAAAAAGGCATTTACTGAGATATGCTACAACATTATGCTAAGTGAACCAGACACAAAGGCCACGTCATTATGATTCATTGATATGAAATGTCCCAAATAGGCAAATCAGAGTCAGAAATGGGGAATGACTGCTTAATGGGTATAGGATTTTTTTAAGATTTTATTTATTTACTTGAGAGAGAGAAGAGAGAGCGAGTGAGCACAGAGGGAGAGGGAGAAGCAGACTCCCCGCTGAGCAGAGAGCCTGATGTGGGGCTCGATTCCAGGACCCTGAGATCATCACCTGAGCCGAAGGCAGACACTTAACCGACTGAGCCACCCAGGAGCCCCAGGATTTTTTTTTTTTTGGTGAGGGGGATGATGGAAACTTCTGGAATTGGACAGTGGTGATCGTTGCACAACCTCGGAATATACTAAAACCCACAGCTTTGTACACTTTAAAAGGGTGGAATTTATGGTATGTGAATTATATTTAAAGAAATAAAAGGTGCTGGGGCGCCTGGGTGGCTCAGTCGCTTAAGCGGCTGCCTTCAGTTCAGGTCATAATCCCAGGATCCTGGGATCGAGCCCCGCATCCGGCTCCCTGCTCGGCGGGAAGCCTGCTTCTCCCTCTCCCACTCCCCCTGCTTGTGTTCCCTCTCTCGCTGTGTCTCTGTCAAATAAATAAATAAAATCTTAAAAAAAAAAAAAGAAATAAAAGGTGCTAGTAAAGGCTGTCTTTAGGAGGTAGGACATCTGGTCCTACTTTCCGCATCTGTTTGTGTGCGTGTCATGTATTAAATCTATTACTCCAGTAGCTGGAGAAAAAAAAAGAAAAACTAAAAAAAAAACCAACACAGTTCCCCAAAGGATTTGGGGTAATATCTCCAGCACACAGCCCCACCGGGTCTGGGGACACCCAACCCTCTTGAAAGCTTGGGTCTTCTGTCTCCCTTACAGCAAAGAGCTCCTTGACTTTGGATTTAACACACTCAATCCAAGTGCTATGTGAACCTCTAGGTTTGTCTAGCCAACTGCTGAGGTCTGCGAAAAGCTGTTGGAAACTTACCCCGTGGCCCCCTCACCCCGCCTCTCCTTTCTGTCAGCTCCTCCTTCCCCCCAGCACACGAGCCCACGTCTCTGTGCCTTGCTCCTTCCAGTCCCTCCACGAAGATCCCTTCCTTCACTTGTCTGCCTGGCCTAATCTCCCGCAGTCAACACCCTGGCCAGACCACACACTCTGCAAGGGCAGAAAGCCTGGGTCTTTGGGTTTCTGCTTGCGTGTCAGGTGCACGCACACGCACTTAGCAAGTCAATGCTGACCTAGTGAATGCCCAGCAGGACCCAGCTAGAGTGGGAGTGTTCTCTCTGCAGCCACAACTGGTCCTCCTCCCTGGACTAACGGTCCCCTCCCCGGCTCCCAGTGCAGGGAGGGTAGCGCGGTGTTACCTGCGAGGACTCTGAGTCAGCCTGCCTGGGTTCAAGTCCTGGCTTCACCATTTCCTGGCTGTGTGACCTTGGGCAAGTCATTTAACCTCTCTGAGCCTCACATCTGTGAGCAAGGATAAGAATCCTTATCATAAGGTTGCTGTGAGGGTGAAAGGAGCTCATACATGCAAGGTGCCCAGAGCGGAGTATGGGTCGTGTTCTTCTAGTGTGGGGTAGTCTCAGTCTTCGGAGTACGGTAGCTAGTTTGCTATTTACCCTTCCTTCTTCCTCACTAGCCTGTCAGCAATTTTAGAGCAGCACTCTGCATCTCTGCACTCCGTGTGTCAGCCGTGGATCCATACAACCTAGGATAGGAGCTTGTGAGGAATGCAGCATCTCAGGCTCCCCCCAAATCTGCTGGGGCAGACTGCAGTTCCCCCCGATGACCGCAGCAATATCCACATCCCGTGTCCTCTCTCAGAACCTTGCCCCTCCCTATCAGGAGGCTGGCGTGGACGGTACCCCCAAAAGACATGCCCAGGCCTTAACCCCTAGTATTTGTGAACATGTCACCTTATCTGGAAAAAGGGTCTCTGCGATGTGATTAAGTTAAGGATCTCAAGATGAGATATTTTTGGACTTGGGGTGGGCCCCAAATCTGATGACTGGGACCCTTAAAAGGGGAAGCAGAGGGATAGCTAGGACACAGAGACCCAGGGCCACCTGCAGGAAGACCATGTGAAGACGGAGGCAGACCCTGGAGGGGTGCAGCCACAAACCAAGGAGGCCAGGACTCCCCCCTCCCCCAGAAGCTGCAAAAGGCAAGGGAGGGTTCTCCCCGGAGCCTCGGGAAGCAGGCGACTCTGCTGACACACCTCGATCTGCAACTTCTGGCCTCCAGAACTGCGAGAGAAAAAGTTTCTGCTGTTTTAAGGCACCAAGTCTGTGCTCCTGTATTCGAGCAGCCCTAGGCAACCCATCAGGAAGTGAGAGTGACCGCCCTCCCCCGTGAACTTGCATGGGCTCGTGCCGCCCTGAACAACAGAGCCCAGCTGAGCGCGGCTTGCTGCCTTCTGAGGTTGGGGCGTAAAAAGAGGACAGCTCGGCCTGCCTCTCTCCCAGGACCTGTGCCCCCAGACGCCCCGCGTAAGCCACCATGCTCGGAGGAAGCCCGAATTAGCTCTGTGGGAAGACGGCGTGGGGAGGCCCCCGCAGGGAAGGATGGGGACCCCAGCCAGAAGCCAACACCAACCTCCAGACACAAAAGGAAAAGAGCCTCCTAATGGCTCCAGTGCCCCGACTCTGAGCGTTCTGGCTGTGGTCTGCGACATCTTGGGGCACAGGTGAGCCGCCCCGCTGTGCCCTGTCCACCTCCTGGCCCTCAGTGGGGTGAGCTCAGTGGGGTGAGCAGCGCTGTGGTCAGTGCACGCCCCTCCCGGTTCTGCGTAGTTCTGCAGCCATAATAATCGCAACCCTTGCTGAATCATATTCTGCACTTGACAAAGACCCTGATGATTCGTGTGCATGGTCAAGTGCCCAAAGCACCGCGCAGTATGGTTACTGACCTCTCTGCAAGCCTTTCCCCTGTGCCCTATTCCACAGCAGGGGCTGAGGAGGTGCCCACTGATAATGACTTCCTTAATGAAATGGGGGAGCATGCTGACCTCAGAGTCAGCAAACCATGCACATCCTCCAGGTGCAGGCACTGAACTTGGCACAGCATGTGGGAAGCCAGAAGGGCCACGGATGCCCCTCCCCTGCCAGTCAGCTGCCACTCAGCAACTCCAGGCCCTTCCCTCAGCCACCAGGAAATGAGGGATTAGGAGACCTGCAGCCAGACCCTGTTGGCCATCTCCACCCGGTGGACAGGACAGTTTGGGGTGGGGGGGTGGCTGGGCACTTGAATGAACGCTCTCGCCTTATCCTGCGACCAGGGCAAGCCGCAGCCGGGCTCCTGCCCTGACAGGCCTCCCTGAAGAAACTAAGTGTTTCCCTTTTTGACAGTAGCCTGCCTGGGAGCAATCATTGCCCTAGCAGGGGCCCCTTTAAAGGCCAGGCAACTTCAACGTTTGCAATTCATTAACCACCCCTTCGGAGGCCAGGTCACAAACCCTGCTAAGAGAGCATCCTAAGGGAGGGTGGAGAATGTGGCACTGGCGGGGGAGGCTAAAACAGCCACCTGGTATGTGCTGGGTTTCCTGGGAAAGCAATCACCTTCCGGCTCCCTGGGAAAGATGTGCATCAGCCCGGGTTCATCAGCTGCCGGAGAGTTTCAGAGGCCAGCAAAGCCTAGTCTCACCCATCAGCAACCACACCTGGAGCGAGTGAAAATCACCCACACAATTAGAGCTACTGTTTTTGGGGTGCTTATCATGTGCCAGGCACTGGGCTTTACACACATTAGCTCATTGCATCCTGACAATACAGTATTAAGGACACAGGTGCTGGTGGTATTATTATTATTATTATTATTTTTTTTATTTATTTACTTATTTATTTACTTATTTATTTACTTACTTATTTACTTATTTACTTACTTATTTACTTATTTACTTATTTACTTATTTACTTATTTATTTATTTATTTATTTATTTATTAATTAATTAATTATCGGGAGAGGGTGTGCACTCGCCAGGGCTGGCATGCCTGTGAGGAACCGGAAGGAACACCCTTGGGGTTATTCCATCGCGGAGAGGCCATGCAGGATCCGTCCTTCGCCTGGGAGGCAGCCCACGGTGGACATCGCCTCGCTGGGGGTCAGAGGAGAGGGCCGGACCCATGGCCTTGGCCGGCCCCTTCCTGGCAAATCACTCCCACTCTCTGAGCCTCATTTTTCTCATCCACAAACAGAACTAATGCAGGCCTAGACTGAAAACCAGAAATAATGTTTAAAGTCAGTGTTTATTGAATACTTTTATTTGTGTTAAGTGCTTTATAAAGATTCTCTGGCTCTGTCCTCGCAACGGTCCAAGAGATATTATCCCAGCTTCACAGACGAAGGCGCCGAGTCCAGGGAGAGAGTGACACAGCCAGTAACTCTGACTCCAGAGTGGCTGCGTCGAGCCACCATGTGACTCGGCTTGGTAATGATGTCACAGAGCCTGGCGCACAGGGGGCCTGAGAGTGTTTGCTATTGCTAGGATTAATTTCCCCTCAAATCACACCTTCGTGCTGAAGTATGGCTGTAGCCATAAGTTCTTTTTTTTTTTTTTAAAGATTTTATTTATTCATTTGAGACACAGAGATACAGAGAGAAAGAGAGCATGAGCAGTGGGAGAGGCAGAGGGAGAGGGAGAAGCAGACTCCCTGCTAAGCCAGGAGCCCGATGTGGGGCTCGATTCCAGGACCCTGGGATCATGACCTGAGCTGAAGGCAGACGCTTAACCATCTGAGCCACCCAGGCGCCCCTGTAGCCATAAGTTCTTATTTAAATAATCTTACAAGTTGAGCTAGGCCTATGGCCTCACACGGGGACAGCATGCATCCAACCATCTGGGCCACAGGTCCCCCTTCCTGACCCACGGCAGACACCGCTCAGCAATCCTCAGCTCAGCTGAGTATTCTTTCTTGCCGAGCTGGGTTAGAACCACACGAATACAAACACGGCGCAGCCATGCTCGTGAAACGGCACTAGGATGCAAGACACCGATCATGTGCTGTCCTTGGGAGCAGAAAGAGCCGTCCGTCAGCAGATCAGTGACAGAGAATCTGGAGGCAGGGAAACGTGACAAAGCCCTTCCCAACATCAAATCAAACCTGCACTGCCGATCCCAGACCTTCGGGCTTCTGGGCTCGGCCAGGCTGTTGGCGACAGTGTGCAGAGGGGAGCACGTGGCCTCCGTGGGCCCCGCGCCTGGAATCGCCCATCCTCTGCCAATTGAGAGCATGGTATGGGGCGGGCCGCTTAATCTCACCGAGCCTCGGGTTCCTTCGTGCATAAAACGGGGATGATGACCATCAGTGCCCCTCGTGGGGCGGTGATGAAGACAGAACAGCAGGATTCAGAAAGCACCTAGGTGGGACTGTGAGTGGTCAATAGGCAGCTTCTCTCACGCCATGGTTGTTGGGCAGACTGCAGAAATATTCCTGTCTGTGCTCCTCCCTCAGTTTGCCTGAGAACCACTCCGCAAGGGGACAATCTCTGGAAGTTCTGTAAGAGCTCCCGGGTTGGCCGGAGGGGAGGGGAGGGTGGGAATGGGCCTTCTGTGACTAAGCCCCAGTCCTGCCTGAGTTCCAACACCAGCTCCTTCACCTCCTAGCTGTGTGACCTTGGGCATGTCACGTAACCTCTCTGGGCCTCGGCTGCCCGTCTCTAAAATGTGCCTCCTACAGGGTCGCTGGGAGGACTAAGTGACTCAGCGTGGGCACAGCGCTCACGGTGCACCCTGGCTGGCCCAGAGAGGGCACTCCCCAAATGCTGGTGATCACTATTATTATTACTGTCGAGTAGAAAGAGCTAGAAGACTGCTCTGCCCTAACTTCCTTCCATTATTATTGTCCCGTTATGATTATTACTAACCTCACGCTGCCGTACCTCCTGCCATTTTCACCACGCTTTTACTTAAACGCATTCTGAATGGCCAGAAGACTCCCCCAGGTTCCGAGTCCCGAGCAGGGAGGGCTGAGTGCCTGGCCCCCATCACACAGATTCAGGGTTGAAGGGTGGAGTAGTTAACAGGGGAGTCCTGGAGCCAATCCCAGCCCAGCTCTACCACTTCCTTGCTGTGTGACCTGGAGCAAGTGACAACCGCCCTGAGCCTCAGTTTGCTCATCTTTCTGTGAAGGATGATACAGCGTGGACTTACTGCAGGGACCGCCTCGGGATTCGTTAAGGTGGAACATGAAAGTCACTTTGGGGGGTGCTGGGCCCAGAATAATCACTCAGTGGATGCCGGCTGTCACCATTTCCCGCCCCAACACCTCTATTTCTCTCCCGTGGGCACCGGGAGTCTCCACTGTCGGCTGTCTCTCACGTCTATTCTGCCCGCTCAGCACAGTTTCCGTGCAATGCACGCAGGGGCCCCAAAGGCAGGTGCTATGTCACACACACCTCACTGTGTTCCCCAGACCGCCAGCACCTGGCGCCCACCTTATTGCCGGCAGTGCTCCAACAACAGGAGAGACCCACGGGGCCCTGGGGTGCTGGGGGGGTGGGGGAGGGGGGCAGGACCCAGCCAACGGGGCTCTCTCCAGACCCCACTGAAGGAAGACGAGAAAACAGGCGCACTCAGGAGACATTCTGCCCTTTTCTCCTTGGCATGTTTTCCCTCTCTCTGACTGACAGAAGAGAGAACACTGGAGGTATTCAATTACAGTACTGAACAGCGATCCTAACGAGGGTGCTAAAATACACCTTTGGGCTTTGATTTTGGGGGAGGCCCATCTCAATGCTCAGAAGCGGCGATAACTGACCCGAAGTCTGATAAATCAGAGATGTCAGGTTTTGAACCTGGGAAAGGGAAGCAATTTTCTAAGAAGCTGATGGTTGGGTCATAAAAGGAACAGAAGGAAAAGAAGAGTCGCTCGCTGAGACATTGTGGGTGCAACAGGCCAGACAGAGAAAGGTCTGGAAAGACAAGCCAGCTGCTGACAGTCGTCACGTTCTGGGGCTGGACGAAGGGAGGGCAGGCTGTCACCACAACCCGAGTCGGGGTATGACTTGACTTTTCTACAACTATCTTTACAAGTAGAAAAAGTAAAGATTTTTTTAAAATACGTATTGCACACGTAGCCGAGCTGCTATCTGCCAGGACTCTCCACGGTAGACGTATTATTTTTCCTTTTACAATTAGGAAATATTCTGGTAGAGGTATTTTCACACTATGCAAGAGAAAGAATCCTGTCTCTGCCTAAATCTCTGCCCGCCGTTTAACACCCCCTGGTGCATCTTGCCTGTGGCAACTGTTAGTATAATGTAATGTTTTAATGGCGATTTCCTCCTCCCTCATTCCTTCTGTGTTTATTAATGGGAATTTTTCCTTAGGGAAGAGTTGTTGCTTCTCCCTCATCTATTTATTCGTTCTTTATGTAATTACATTAGGACGGACTCATGGCTATCTCCTGCATTCTCCGGCCACGGGGAGCTCTTCTGATACTCTGGTGGGTTCAGCGACCGAACTTGCAGCATGTCCTTACTTTGTGGGACCTACCAGAGGATGCCCCGGGCTCCTACCTTCCCTGCCCAAGACCTGGAATCACCATTTCTACAGAGACCCCCAGCTCCTTTTTTTTTTTTATTTTAAGATTTTATTTATTTGGGGGCCTGGGTGGCTCAGTTGGTTAAGCAACTGCCTTCGGCTCAGGTCATGATCCTGGAGTCCCGGGATCGAGTCCCGCATCGGGCTCCCTGCTCAGCGGGGAGCCTGCTTCTCCCTCTGACCCTCCCCCCTCTCATGTACTCTCTCTCATTCTCACTCTCTCAAATAAATAAATAAAATCTTAAAAAAAAGATTTTATTTATTTATTAGAGAGAGTGAGCACAAGCAGGGGTGAGAGGAGAGAGAGGGAGAGCGGGGCTCGATCCCAGGACCCTGGGATCATGACCTGAGCCAAAGGCAGACGTGTAACCGACTGAGCCACCCAGGCACCACCCCCAGCCCCCAGCTCCTTTTATTTAGAAAATAGTATTTAGAAACTAAGATCTGGGCACTAGGTGTACCTATTTTTATTGGGGTTTCCCTGCTTCCAGCCCTTCTCCGTGACTAGAGCAAAGAACTATGCATAGGCGTTTGAAATCACCCATACACACACACAGCTATGTTTCCGTATCTGCATGTGTCCACATTTACATTTTGTCTCTTTTTTTGATAAATGTGTCCATATTGATACCTTTGAGTCAGTCTCACAAGGTTTATTTCCTACTTTCCTTACTTGTAATGTTTTCTGAAAGTGAGAACTTGGCTTTCATTATCTAAAACATAGTTACTTAGTTTTTCAACCCTAGAGTACAAATGAGGTAGTTTCAGAATTCCTAATCTATGTGCTTTTTTTTTTTCTTTTTTGGCGGGGAGGGGCAGAAGGAGAGGGGGAGAGAGAGAGAGAGAGAGAGAGAGAGAGAAACTCAAGGAGGCTCCACACTCAGTGCTGAGCCTGACTCGGGGCTCGATCTCATGACACTGAGATCACGACCTGAGCCAAAATCAAGAGTCAGACACTTAACCAACTGAGCCATCCAGGCGCCCCATACGCTTTTTTTTTTTTTTTAAGATTATATATTTATTTGACAGAGAGAGAGAGAGAGAGAGAGAGGGAGACAGCAAGAGAGGGAACACAAGCAGGGGGAGTGGGAGAGGGAGAAGCAGGCTTCCTGCCGAGCAGGGAGCCTTATGTGGGGCTCGATCCCAGGACCCTGGGATCATGACCTGAACCGAAGGCAGACGCTTAACGACTGAGTCACCCAGGCGCCCCCCCCATACGCTTTTGAGGAAAAAAAAAAACAAACCAAAACTGCCAACTGGAATACAGTGTTTGCGTATAGTTCTCCTTGTCTTTTGCTTTACAACATCAGTCAAAACAATGTTTCCAAAATTACTTACACGAGTGCCTTTCTTCTCCATTCTCTCAGTGTGGTGGTGTGACTCATCGGTAATAGTTAGATTCCTTTGTCTTCATGTGGCTCAGTCTGCACTCTGTCTATACCCCCCACAGCCTAGCTGATTTTTAAAAATTTACATACAGTAAAATCCACCCTTCAATGTAGGGTTCTGTGGGTTTCGACAAGTGCACGGAGTCACGCGTCCACCGCTGTTCATACAAAACTGTTTCCCAGATCTGCTGCCCATTCTGAAAGTCCTTCACAAATTCTTGAGGCAAGTCCTGGTCAAAAACCGCAGTTAGAACCCATTTCCTTCTCCAACTTCATGGCTTGTCTTTCCGTTCTCTTGAAAGTGTCTCCCGCAAAGCAGAAGTTTTTAATTTTGATAAAATCCCATTTGTCAAATTTTTCTTTTATGCAGCTTGCTTCTGATGTTGTATCTAGAAACTCTGACTTGAGGTCACACAGATCTTCTCCTGCCTTTTCCCCTAGAGGTAGTCTGGCTTTATCTTCTCCGTTTTGAGTTCATTTTCATGGAAGGTGTTGAGGTTTGGGTAAAGGTTCATTTGTTTGCCCACAGACATCCAACTGCTCCAGCACCATTTGTTGAAAGGACTATCCTTTCTCCACTGAATTACCTTTGCGCTTCTTGCCAAAAATCAGCTAAGTCTATTTGTGGAGGTTTATTTCTGGACTCACTCCTCTGGTCCGCTGAGCGATGTGTCTGTCCTCCACTAATACCGCCCGCTCTATCTTGCTTAATGCAGCCCTACAGTAAGTCCCAAAGTCAGGTAGTGAGTTCTCCAACAGTGCTCTTCTGTTTGAGAATTGTTTTGGCTTTCCTAGTTTCTCTGTCTGTCCATTTAAATGCTTAGAATCAGCTTGTAAGTATCTACAAAAAAGCCTACTAGACTTGGAAATGGGGATTGCACTGAATCCAGATCAAATTAGGGAGACCTGACATCTCAATCACACTGAGCCTTCCTGTCCACAAACACAGTGTGTCTCTCCATTTATTTACTTTTTTGTTTTATACTTGTCAGCATACAAATACGACACATATTTTGTTATTTATACCTAAGGACTTTTGGGTGCTACTCTAAATTGTATTTATGAGTTCTGAATTCCAGTAATTCATAGCCAGCCTAAAGAAATACAATTGATTTTTGTAGGCTTTGTTATCATTCCACCTTGCTAAATTCATTTATTGGTTCTAGGGGCTTTTTTGGAGATTCTTTGGAAATTTCCATGTAGACGATCAGTCTTTATAAATAGGGTCTCATTTCTTCTTTTCGTATCTGTGTGCCTTTTATTTCTTTTTATTGACTCACTGCACTGATGACAACTTCTCGAATGATACTGAACAGGAGTGGTGAGAGAAGACATTTTTGCCTCATTTCAATCTTAGAAGAAAGCACTTAGTAAAAAGCCTTTTTATTTCTTAGAAGATAGCTTTGTTGTAAATGTTTACAAGCTGATTCTGAACGTTTTTCACCATTAAGTATGTTTAGCTGGAGGTTTGTGTGGGTGCCCGTTATCGAGTCAAGGAAGTTCCCTTTGATTCCTAGTGTGCTGAGAGTTTTTATCATAACTGGACATTGAACCTTATTAAATGCTTTTTCCATTCATATGTTTTTTTTTTCCCTTTAGTCTGCTAATGACAGTGGTTTTCGCATGTTGATCCAGCCTTGCATTCCTTGGATAAAGGAATCCCCACTTGGTCACAGTATATATATCCCTTTTATAGACTGAAAGATTTGATTTGCTAATATTTTGTTGAGTATTTTTGCACTGAATATCCTGAAGGGTAGCAGTCAGTGGTCTTCTTGCAATGTATGTATTTGGTTATGGTATTACATGATGCTGGCCTCATAAAATGGGCTGGGAAGCACAGCCTTATCTTTTTTTTTTTTTTTTAAGATTTATTTATTTATTTTAGAGGAGAGACAGAGAGAGAGAGAGAGAGAGCAAGGGGGGAGGGGCAGAGGGACAGGGAGAGAGAATCTCAAGCAGACTCTCTGCTGGGCGCAGAGCCCAATCCAGGGTTTGATCTCACGACCCTGAGACCATGACCTGAGCTGAAACCAAGAGCTGGACACCCAACCGACTGAGCCACGTAGGCGCCCCGCATTGTCTCATCTTTTATTTCCAGGAAAAGATGGCATAGTATTTCTTTTCCTTAACTGTTCAAAAAGGTTCATTAGTGGGGCGCCTGGGTGGCTCAGTCGTTAAGCGTCTGCCTTCAGCTCAGGTCATGATCCTGGGGTCCTGGGATCGAGCCCCGCATCGGGCTCCCTGCTCTGCGGGAAGCCCGCTTCTCCCTCTCCCACTCCCCCTGCTTGTGTTCCCTCTCTTGCTGTCTCTCTCTGTCAAATAAATAAAATCTTTAAAAAAAAAAAAAAGTTCATTAGTGAAAGCATCCACTTTCACTAATGCGGACCTGAGTTTTCTTTTTTGGACGGTTTTTGAATACAAATTCAATTTCTCTGACACATACACAGAACTCCAGGTTCTTCTAGTTTTCTTTCTTGAGTGTTCATAGTTTACATCTTTTAAGAAATTGGTCTATTCATCTAAGTTGTAGAATTTATAGGCTGCGTATTGTTTGTAACATGCCTTAATTATCTAAGGTTTTTTTCAGCTGTCAGGCATTACATAAATATGAATATTGAATTTTTGCTATCTCATTAGGACTGCCATAAAAATCAGCCACAATCACAAATAAAAATACCCTTAGACGGTCCTCATTAAACAGGTGATACGTGGTAGCCTCACCCCTTCCCCCACCAAGAATAAGCAGGAAGCAGCCTTAGAGAGTTTGCCAAGCTCCTTCTCTCCCAGCAGAACTATTTCGGGAAAGCATGGGGACACAGTCAGCTGGCAAGGTCAAAATCCCTGATGATGCAGGTAGGGGCTCTGTGCGAGGGGTTCCGGCCCACTTCTCCATGACCCTCAGCCAGTCCCTTCCCCTCCTGCTGGCTCTTAGCACCCCCATGTATAAAATGGGAGGTTGGGGGCTGGGATCTGTCCTCACAGATGGATTTCCACCACCTACCCTCCATCAGGGAAGAGCTGGGGGTGGCACCTGAGGCCCACAGGGCCCCTGTGATGAGCAGACCTCACCGTGGGCCATGGCTGTCTCTCAGCTCCTTTCAACACAAAGGCAAGCATCCCTGAGGGAAAGGGTCTGATTGCTCAGCTCATATCCTAAGCAAGTATGACGATCACTAACACTTCTTAGTGGGATTTGATCCTTAAAAAAAGAAAAAAAAAATGCAGGCTCTGTGCTGTGTTCAGGCCAGAACGCAAATCAAACAGTGGTCAAGATCGGAGCTTTAGGGTCAAAAGACCTGGTTTGGGGCCTGCCTCGGCCAGACTCACTCCTTCATTGAAGAAATATTTCCTGAACACCTACTGTGTGCCAGGCTCTGTCGTGGGCAGGGAGATGAAGTGTTTAAAGAACCACCAGGCTCTGCCAAACAGAGACAGTCATGAAATAAATACTCCCAATTTACAATGGAATGAAAGAGTTCTCCCCCACCCCCCAGCTGTGGCGAGGGTTCAGGGGTGACGCAGGTAGATCACCTGCTATTGGTGGGTGCTCATCAAAGGGGTGTTGCCTAGGCTCAGTTTAGAGAGGGAGAGTCGGGAGAAGAGACACTGGCAAAGCCCATCCAAGGAGGGGTCAGGCTCAGCCCATCTGGCTTCACCAACGAAGCCGACACACAGTGTGGGCTCCAGCGAAGCCCAGCAAACAGGGCAGATCTGCAAGCAGCAGGCTGTCCCCAGCCACATGTCCCACAGCTGCAAGCAGCAGACTGATAACCCAAAACGTGGGACACTCTTGGGAACAGAGATCTTGCTTAGAGGGACCCCAGCCAGGATGGCAGCCTACTCCTACTAGCGGAAGCAAAATGGGCCTCCCACCCTGGCATGACCTCAGGGGTGAAGGCTGTGTGGCCGGGCAGGATCCGGACAACCGCGCTGTGCTTGAGAAGCTTGGTGACTTCTAAGAAGAACACATGTCCTTCATTTCCTCTCTCTGCATTCCTCTGTTATCTGGTCAAGTTAGGGTACTAGGGAGGTGACAGCAAAGCACGTGGCCTTTGGAGGGCCTGAGGGGCCAGGGCCCCAGATCCCTGTGTGATCCCAAGCAAGTTATTGCACCTCTCTGAGCCTCAGTTGCTCATCTATGAAACTGCACTACTGATGCCCAGCAGGGGGCTATTGGGAGGATTACGTAGGAGTGTACCCTACAGGGTTGAGCACAGTGCCTGATTTATAATAACTAGTTAATAAATAGCAACTGCCATCATTATTATCATTTTTAAATGCCAGTTGATCTGACTGTCCTCAAAGGAACAAGTAAGGTTTTATGATCCATTCTGTGACTGGGGCTAGAAGCTGGGGCGGGCGGGGGGCAGGTGCAAAGGAACAAGAGAGGTCTAAAGGTAAATGCTGAAGGAGAGTTAGCCCCTCCTGGGAGGGTGGGAACAGCTCCACGCTCCACCCCGGCCACCCCCAGGCTAAGTGCTGGGAAGTGCCTGACCTCCTCCCGAGAGCTTCTCCCCCAGTACTTGACTTGCCCTCCCCTGGACTCAGAAGCGAAGTGAGCAGCTGGAGGCCAGGCAGAAGGCAGCGTTTCCACCCCGGGAAAGCTCTGCCCAGCGGCAAGGAGCCCCACTGACAAATAAAGCCTGTTCTTGGCTCCGCCACCCACCCAGCCAAGCCCCTTTATTCCGTTTCAATATGCCTGATTCCACTGACAGCGCATTGGCAATGAACGGAATTAATCAGTCCTGGATGCCCGAGTGAGTGTGGGCAGGTGTTAGCACATTCGAGGGAACTTGGAGGGGGGACGTGAGATAGTGGCAGGGAATGTAAAGTGCTTTCCTGCGGCGGGGACCGAAGAAGGAAAGGCCTCTTCCGGGGGCGGGCATTTGATGAGC
Source organism: Mirounga leonina (assembly GCF_011800145.1). Classification (NCBI taxonomy): domain Eukaryota; kingdom Metazoa; phylum Chordata; class Mammalia; order Carnivora; family Phocidae; genus Mirounga; species Mirounga leonina. Next base: position 19,061,190 of record NW_023270433.1, on the reverse strand, counting down.
AAATAAAGCCTTTGACTGCCTGCCACTGGGTAGCAAGCCAAAATGACCGGGAAACTTCCATGGAATGTTTTTCTGCGGCCTTGTTTCAAAACGGGCACAGTTCTACTGTTGCTGCTTTCATGCTTATAAAAGTAACATTCACTCCATTCAGACCCTGCGCAGGGACGTGAAGAATAGTGAAAGTCGTCTGTCATCCTACCGCCTTCCGATAACCAGGCTGACATGTTGGTACAGGTCGGTGTGGCTGTTTCTCCGTGTTCTCTGCGCATATTTTTACACACATCTACAGTCTGAGTGAGATCCTGTTAGGTCAGCGGTTTTGCAGCCTGTGTTCCCCACTTAATAACAGACCTTGGACATCCTTCCCTATTACTAACTGCGGATCCTGAGCATCATCTTTTCACGGCTGCACGGTCTTGGGTGAACTACACACCCTGTGTGAGCGGGCTCTGTTCACTTTGTCCGCATCATCTGGCACCTTCTCCCCACCCGGCTCCCTGCATTCAGCCACACTGGCCTTCCTCTGCATCTGGGAACATTTCACTCCCATTGACTTAAGCGTTTGCTATTCTTTCTGCCTGGAATTCTCATTTCCTCCTTTACATCATTAATTTTCTTCTCTTCTTTTAAATTTCAACTGAAATGTTTCTTCCTCCAGGAAGCCTTCCCAGATATCCAAGATCAGAGCCGGTCTCCCCTGTTATATATACCCACATGGTTCCATGTGCTTTGCCCTCTTATTATTTATCCTGATTGTAATTACACAATTGAGTAATTCCACCCCTGACCCGCCCTGTCTTCCCAATAGAAAGTAAGCTCCTGGAGGTCAGAAACTCTGTCTTGCTCAGCTCAGAAGCCACAGGGCAAGCACTGTGTCTGGCACGCAGGAGTCCTCAGTATATACCTGCTGATTAAAAGGAAGGTAGAGAAGGAGGGGCAGCCATGGACACTCACTGCCTTCATATAATGTCCCCTCTCTCCCGCCCTCCCATTCTCCCTTCCTCCCTTCCTTCCTCATAAAACACCTGCCAGAAGGCTACCTGTTTCGCCATCTCTCTGTGGCTATGGGGACCCGCAGGGTTCCCCTGAAGGGGAACGGAGTATGTTCCTGGCGTCTGGGCACCCTCTGGCTCTCTCGGGCCGGGAAAATGTACAAATCCAGGCGAAAGCCTCCAAAATCATCCAGCCCAACTATTCAGCTACTTGCTGTCCATGCAGGGAGACCGAGGCCCAGTGAGGGGAAGGACACAGCCATCCTCACACAGCTGGTCGGCAGCAGGTCCTAGGGCTCCTGTCCTCCCCTACACAAGGCAAGCCCAGGCTCTGTGAGGCCTGGGTTCAAATCCCAGCTCTGACATTAGAAAGAGTTTGACCTGCAATTCCATGAGCCTCTGTCTCTTCAGCTGTAAACTGGAGACTGCGACACCTATTACCACCAGGAGGGGAGGCAGTGGAGCCTAGTGGTTAAGAACATGGAACGGAGGGGGTGGGAGGTGGGGTAACCGGGTGATGGGCATTAAGGAGGGCGCGTGATGGAATGAGCCCTGGGTGTTATGTACTACTGATCAATCACTGAACTCTGTTTCTGAAACTAATAGTGCACTATATGTTAATTGAGTTTAAATAAAATAAAATTATAAAGAAAAAACAAGGAAAAAAAAAAGAACACAGACTTAGAGTGTGCTGGGTGGGCACAGACCTAGCACGTCTCAGCTGGGTGACCTTGGGCAAGTTGCTCAACACTGCTCCCAAATCTGCCACCTGTAAAATGGGGACGAGAATATTCCTTTCTCACACCTTGTTCTAAAAATCACGTAACACTGTGAGGTGTTTAGCACAGTTCCTGGCACGGTGACTCCTCAGTAAGTGGACAACATGATAATAAAACCTGCCATCTGTCAGTGATGAGAGAGACAGATGCAGAGACAGAGACCGGGAACGTGCCCAGGGCTCTCAGGCCAGACCCTAACATGTCCTCTCCCACGCTCCCTCTCTCTTTCTTTTAACGTGGATTCAGTCAGAATGCATCTGCCACCAACAAAGTATAGAATGTGCTCATATGTTTCCTGTCACGGAGGACACGGCTCACGTCATCACAAGCATTCTCTCTATGAGAGACTAGAGGAAAATTGCTCTCAGGCCTCAGGAAGAGGAATAACTGCGCTTCTCAAGCACAGGTGGTCTGTTTTCACCTCACAGACGTCTCTGACCTGCTTCCGTCTTTGAACTGGCTGCCAGGAATCTCAGAGCCAAATCTGCGGCCTGCCTGAAGCGAGTGCTCTGGGAAAAGACCCTCACCCTGGCTTCATCCCTTTCTCTAAGCCCCCGTATTTCTTCTCCCTAATCTTCTCACTCATTTATTTAATAAAAAAAAAAAAATCCTTATTCGGTGCCGAGAAACTGCCACTCATCTTTTTTGAAATTGGGGGTGGGTGAGAAATAAATGGAATTAAAACTGCACACAGGCCAAATGCAACGTGGTCGGCTGAAGCAGACGACATTAGTGGAAAAACTGTTGACCTTGAAGAAAGTGTGTGGTTTGTCGAATAGCATCGTACCAACGTCAGTTTCTTGGCCTTGGCGGACATACCGTGGTTATTATATAAGATGTTGACGTTAGGGGAAGCTGGATGAAGGATAAACGGGAAATCCCTTTGTGACTTCTCAGTAAATCTAAAATTATCCCAAAATAACGAACTTCTTAAACAAAATGTATGCACGGGCTACTGGGAGATTGCTTCCTCTTGGGAGTCCCCCTCTCATTACCTGAGAACACGGCATGCGCTCTGGGGACCCAGGGGCATTTCAGAATCAACCAGACCCAACCAACGTTCGTGGAGCCTCTACCGCCAGCCCAGCTGGCCAGGTGCCGAGCACGGTTCTAGAACCAGAATCCCCATCCCCACGTGGGAGTCCCACTAGCTGCGCGACACTCTGAGTCTCAGCGGCTGCACCTGTAAAATGGGCTAACCCGAGAAGCTGCTCTTACGGGGGTGTTGCGGGTACGTGACTTAATGGCAGAAAGCACGGGAGAAACAGGAGCCTGTCTCAGGCTGCTGGGGCTGCTGTGACAAAGCATGGCACACTGGGTGGCTTAAAACCAGCAGACATTTATTTCTCGCAGTTCTGGAGGCTGGGAGTCTGGGATCAGGGGCCAGCACGGTCGGGTTCTGGTGGGGACCCTCTTCCCGGCTGCAGACTGCCCATTTCTTGTGGCAAGGGAGCTCCGTGGGACACGAATCCCATTCGCGAGGCTCCACCCTCATGACCTAAGCTCCTCCCAAAGGCTCCCCCTTCCTAATACCGTCATGTTGGGGGGTAGAGATTCCACAGATGAATGTAGGGGACACATGGATTCAGTCCCTAACAGCGACACTCAATAAATTTAATCTTCCTTATTAATGTCATCGTCAGCTCGTACCTCCTCTCGTCTTTTTAACAATCCTGAGAAAGAGGTGTCATTTTTGATGCTTATCTGGGAAAGGGAAGGGAAGCACAGACAGGTGGAGGGGCTCTTCAGGGTCACCCAGCTATTCAAGCTAAAACAGCAAAGCTGGGATTCGAACCCAATCTTCCGGACTCCAAGCCCAGAGCTCTTCCAACTGCATCGTACGTCCAAAAAGAAGCTGAGATTGTGAAGACACAGTCTCATCTCGTGTTCCGTTCCCCAGCCACCTGGTTACCCACGGTCAAACCTTCTGGCTCCCTCAGGGACACCCCTTTCCTCCCCAGCCCCTCTACCCCCAACCTGTCTCATTCTGCAAAGCGGGCTCAGACGCCACCTGTGCCCAAGGTCACTGCTCCCATTGCTGCTGCCTTGGCTTCCCTGGCATCAGGATTTAGCCCAAACACAGCCGCCATTTATTTAGGTGATCTGTCTCCTGGGCCCGGCGTCCTTGTCCCTGCCTCGCTCACTATCTCCACTCCGCCAAGCCCTGAGCAAGCTCTGGCAGCGGGGATGGGGCGGCGTAGCGGCTAAGGCCACGGGCTGTGGACCAGACAGTCCTGCTCTGCAACCTGTCGGCGGCGTGACCTTGGAGGTCGGTGTCACCTTCTTTACGTGTCCGCCTCCCCCACTGGAAAACGTGAGGGTCGGAGCCACCTCGCCCGAGCGGCAGCCTGAGGGTTCAATGAGATCTGCGTGAAGTCCATCACCAGTACCTGGCCCACAGTCAGCCTTCTCCAAAGCGTGAGCTAACGATACTATTTCAGCCGTTGCCGGCTGCCCTGATGGCCCGGCAGCCGGGAGCCGCTGGGTGCAAGCCCAGCCCAGCTCCCGCTTTCTCCGCTCTCCCCTCTCCACGCTCCGCGACGAACCTGAGGTCAGGGCCACGGCAGCTGCCGGCGGCGTTTGCAAACGCGGTCACGAACTCAGCTGGCCTGCCGCCCAGCTGCATGTGGGGGAGGCTGCCCTGCTCCGAGGACTGCTGGGAGGTGGGCTCAGGAGGTAGGGGCAGGCCCCTGCTGCCTGCTCTGGGCACGCAGCCAGGGGGGCTCCCGGCTGCGACCAGTCCTCAGCGGGGGCGGGGGGGGCCGGGGGTCCTGACTGCCCCGCTGCAGGTCTGACCAAAAATCAGCTGCAAAGAGCTCCACACACAGCTCCTTCCCTCCCTCAGCCCCGCGCATGCAGCCCTGGCGCCCATCCCCGCCCGTGGGAGTCCAGCTGCTCACCTTGAGTCCACTGCTTTCTGCTTCTGAGCCCAGGTCCACGCCGGTGACGTAAATGCCCAGGCCGTACTCGGCTCCCCCGCGGATTGTGAGACCCAGGGACCGGCCGTCCCCCAGCACCAGGTTCACCTGCAGGAGGGACAGATCGCTATTCGAGGGCCTGGAGGGTGACATGAACGTCATGGGAGGCGGCACAGCAGGCTCTGGAGTCCTTGGCCTACCCCAAAGGGCACGTGGGTTCAGGCCTGGAACATTCCAGATCCTCTGCTCCAGCTCTGCCTCCAACTTGCTGAGTGACCTTGAGGGAAGTCCCTCTCCCTCCTGGGGCCACAGCTGTTAAGTGCAGAAAAAGAAAGGCGATGAAGGAGGTGACCTCTTGAGATCCCCAGAGAGATGTAACATTTCAGGTTCTTACATGTTCCCCACACTGTGGGGGCCACAGACCCCCCAGCTGCCCTTCACCACACCCTTCAGCCAGGGAGAGCCTACTCTGACCCCAGGCTCCTTCACCTTCCATCCTCCTTAGGATCAAGGCTAAGTCCACTCCGCCTCCCTGGAGATCTCCCACCGGCCAGGGGTCCCCTGCCTCCCCCAGGAGTCTCCTGCTCTGCCACCCATTCCAGTGGCCCACAGCAGTGAGGCCCCCAGCTGCCCTTCCTTCTACAAACACAGGAGCACCTGCCGAGTGCAGACCCAGTGCTGGGCCAGGGGACCAAGAGACAGCACAGACCCAGTCCTGCTCCCAAGGGTCTCAGCAGAAGGGCACAGAGACCAGGAAGCAGGCCTTCACAGCACGGTGTGATCAGAGCATGATGGGGTGGCTCAGGGGCCATGACGATGCAGAGAAGATGCAAGGTCCTGACTGGGGGTGAGGGTACTGGTTGGGGGGCTTCCCGGAGAAGGTGACATCACTGATGAGATTGGAGGGTGAGCAGGTCAACTGGGCAGGGGCAGGGCAGGGGTGCAGGTACGGGCCAGCATGTGTCACTGCTTGGCCATAGGGGAGCATGCTTTGCTCAGGATAGGATGGTAGAGGTGGGTTGCTGTGGCCAAGGCGGGGAGTGCTGAGGGGTAGTTGGTGGGGGGGGGCGGCTAGGGAGGACAGGCAGGAGAGGCTGGGGGCAGATTCAGGAAGGCCCCATAATCCATGAAGGTGTCTGCAGGTTAAATGTGCCTTGAGTACGAAAGAGGAATTATGGAAAAGGAGAAGTTGCACCCAAAGAGCTGAAACCTACCCCAAAAGGACAGAAAATATCCCTCAACAGGTTAAGCCCCAGGGACATGGAAGGGACCCAAAGAGAACACAGTCTGCCCGCAGGACAGTGGGGGGCATGGGTACCTGTCAGCGTCACGGGAGGATGGAGGTCATGGAGTTACAGAAGCCACCCAATCAGCTTTCTGTTTCTGAAGTTACTCATCTACGAGTTACCAAGGGCTTGGTGCCATCATCTGAAGCCTTTTACATATATTATCCCATGTAATTTTTCAACCACCCTGGGTGGAGGTGGTGAAGAAGACAGACTCAGGTCCAAACTGCCCGATGGGGGGAACCGCGGTGTGACCTTGGGCAAGTTACTTAATCTCTCTGTGCCTCAGCCTCCTCACCTACAAAAGGAGGATGAAAATAGCCTTATAAAATAGCCTTATAGCCTTATTCTACGGAAAGGGTCACATTAAGAGACAAACACAGGCTAGTTTCTGGCCCACGGTGAATGCTTCATTAGCCACTGTTGGTTCCACTTTGCACATGACAAAACCAGACAAGGTCACATAGCCACAGCAGACTCCTGCAGGCTGACACACATCAGGAGAGAGCCTAACAGATGGGAGTGCCTCTGGGGCGTTTGCTTCTAGGACCGCAGGCTCTGGGGGTGGCCCCAGCCCCTTTAGGCTGGAGTCAGCTCCCCGGTTTGCTCCTCAGGCAGGAAGACCACATCAGAAAGGAGAACATCTGTGAGGCCCACGTTGCTCTCAGGGGGCAATGGGATTGGCCACCTGGAAGTGTCAGAGAGATGGATGTTCTGCAAGCGGCAGGCTCTGAGGACGGGCTTGACAACCCAGCCCTTGTGATCTGCCCCTCCCGGCCCAGTACAGCACCGCGGCTGGGAGAGCTTCGAGGTGACGTGGGTTCGAGGCCCGCCCTGTCTGCGATCACGCGCAGGCCTGGGCCCCCAGGGGGTGACGGTGTGTTGGTTACGGGTGCAGGCTCCGAAGCCAAACCGCTGGGGTTCATCCTGGCAGCAACACTTGCTGGGTGTGTTACCCTGAGTGGATGCCACCGCTTTCTCCTCTCTAAAGACGAGACTTTACTGGATTGTTGTTAGGGAGGAGTGGGTCCCCACATTGGGAGCATTTAGCATCGTGCCCGGCACAGCGGAGACTCTCGCTGTTGTTCTTATCTTCCCGGTGGCCCTCGCCGGCCAGCCACGGGGCTCGCTTGCACAGACAGGGTGTCCTGGAAAGAAGGCCGAGGTGTCCCCCCCGATGCTGCTGCCTCAGAGGCCGGGACGGGGTGTGCACTTGGGCTGTGGCTCGCGTTCGCTCCACTCGCTCACCCAGCCTCCCAAGTCTGGGCCTCGTGCTGGGCGCAGGATCACAGGAGTGGTGGGGACTGGTGGCTCACAGCGGAGTCCCTGCCAGGAGTTGCCTCCTCCCAGAGCAGCTCCCATCCAGGGACCGGGAGAAGACAGCAGGCGACAGCCCCACCCCTGCCTCAATTCAGGACAACCCTGCGGGCCCACTGCACCCCCAGTGCTCCCACGGGACCGGCTGAGGCCTGGGCGGGGCTCATGTCCCAGCCACTGCGCCCCCAGCCCAGCCCCGTGTCCCGTTACCAGCGTCGAACCCAGGGCACTGCCCTGCTGTGATGATAAATGACCACACACTTAGCAGCTTCAAACAGCACAGATTTATTACCTTACAAGTTCTGGAGGTCAGAAGTCTAAAGGGAGTAGACAAGACTGCATTCCTTCTAGAGGCTCTTAGCGGGGACTGTTTCCTTGCCTTTCCTAGCTTCCAGAGACCCCCTGCTTTCTTTGGCTCATGACCCATTCCTCTGTCTTCAAAGCCAGCAGGGTAGCACCTCCCACCTCTCTCTGCTCCAGGCAGCACACCCCCTTTTTCTGACTCGGACCCTCCTGCCTCCTTCTCAGGCACCTGTGATTGCACTGGGCCCACCCAGAGAATACAGGAGACTCTCCCCATCTTAAGAGCCTTAACTTACCCACCTCTGCAAAGTGTCTTTGGCCGTGGAAGGGGACCTCTTCCCAGGCTCCAGGGAAGAGGTGGTGGGTGTCTTGGATCGTCATTCTGTCGACCACAGACACTCCCCTAGAAACCTCCTTAGGGAAATCTTGGTCTCAGAGTCCATTCTGGGGAGCCTGATCTCCGTCAGAGTATCCCAGAAATATGACCTCCGAGCCGTGAAGACCTAGGGGGTCAGCCAGGGAAAGGGGGAGGGAAGACAAGTATTCCGGGGGCAGGAAGGTGTGCAAAAGCTCAGGACCCGGACACAGCACAGCCCCCAGGAATCCCGCAGGGTTCTGTTTGGCTAAAGCAAGACAGGGAAGGAGGGAAGGGACAAGATTAGCCAGTGGGGGGGCCATGAGCCAGGCCGAGAAGACTGGGCTTTAGGTGGAAGAGAGACCTGCTCAGATTCATTCGGATTTTAGGAAGACTACCGGCCAGCAGAGCGGGCCGCTTCCTGGAGATCCTTCAGGAGAGGGTGTGCACCTTGAGACAGTGGCGGGGTGGGAGTGGGGGAGGCGGGGCTCAGATCTGGGGGAGCTCAGTGAGACCGGCTGAGGACGGAGTGTGCAGCTCCCACCCGATCCCCTGCCATGCCCGCACAATGCACCCCTTCCTCCATGCTCTGCCTTCAGGGCCTGGGGTCCACACACCAAGGCTCCAGCCCAGCTCCGTCCCTCCCCTCCCCCACCTGGGCTCTCCAGCTCTAAGCGCAAAAGATTCCGGGAGGAGAGAGCCAAGAGGAGCCCACGACAGCCAGATGGCAGCGACTGTCTGCCCCCTCTGAATGCCGAGGATGGGAACACACCTCCCCACCTCCCCACTACCTCCCCGTAAATCCGTTACGCGGGAATAAAACGGAGCCCGTATCACAGGGCTGTAATAACAGTCCTATCAACCACAGCGTAATCTGCCTCAATCACTGGCTGGAATTCAACCAGTGTTTGGCAGGAAAAAAATTCACCTATGGGAAGGACACTGAGCTGCACAGCAAGAAGAACGCCACCCCCACCGATAATATGAATAACTCATTAAACTAATTATTTGCGAAACGTACTATTTCCTGAATCCCAGGCACTGGTTGCATTACCCCCATTTAATCCTTTCTCTTCCTCTGTGGTTTCTATTATTACGCCCATTTTCCCGATGAGGACACTGAGGCGGGAGGGGTGAATTGACGTGGCCAAGGCCAGACGGTCGGCAGCTGGCCAGCCTAAGGCATTTAACCAAAACGCTGCGCTGCCTCCCACAGTGCTGAGAGTTCAAGTCCTGAGTCTGCCCTTTACTCCTGGGGAACCAGGGGGCAGGGTCCACTTTGTCTCTGATTTTCACAGTTTTCCCCATCAGTAAACTGAGAATCGAACAATGTACCTGGGATAGGCACTGCCGCCACTCCCCTTCCTGCCTTGCCCTAGCACCCTGACCCTGTCCAGGAAGCAACAGAGCAGCCCCCAAAGATGAAGTCAGTCTGGGCCAAGGCTGTTCCCCTCTGCCAGGGATGTGGGTAGTCTGGGCCAGTTCTGGCCAATGGACATGATGGAGGATGTCTGCTGGCGGATGCTGGGAGCAATTCTCCCCTCAGAGAAGAAAGACACATAGGCCCAGGATGAGAAGGGCCTTCTGCGTGCCTGCCCAGCTTCCACTCTGCTTTGGACACAGCTGTGATGGCAGGAGCAGTGGCTACCATTCTGCAACTGTGAAGCAATAAGCCAAAGACAAAAGCCAACAAGAGGAAGGACAGACTCACCAACAAACCACACCTGAGGCCACCTAGCCCCACACTCCTCAAGGCATCCTATAGCCTGGAGATCCAGCCCTGGGCAGGGTGGATATATGCATGATGACTCCTTCATGGACCTCAGATCTTATGTCACCTTCTCAGGGCCCCTCCCTAGAATTATCCCACTAATATACTGCCCCCATGCCCTTTTCTTCTTTTCTTGTTTATCCCATTTACTATATACTATACATCACTATTTAAACACACACACACACACACACACACACACAGGAACATAAGCTTTTGAAGGTAGTCATCCTTGGCTATTCCCTGCTCTATTCCCAATACTCAAAACAGTTTTTGGCCCACTGGAGGTACTCAATAAACATTTCAGGGTAAAAAGATATGAAAGGTACCTAGCACCTACACCTAGTTGGCATTTGATACACGATGGTGGTTACTGGACTTAATGACCATACCCCAGGCACTATGCTCTGCACTTCTGCACGTGGTTGTCAACCCCTGAAACAATCCCACATGGCCACCATGACTATCCCTATATCGTGGAGAGGGAAGCTTAAGTGACTAACCCAAGGGCAAGTGACTTGTCTAAGGTCACACGGTCAGGAAGTTCAGGAACCAGGCTTCAAACCCAGGCCCAAAGTCCCTGCTCCCTCTGTACGAGGTTGGGCCTCAGCCTGAGCCAAGGGGCAGATCGCATCTTGTCTCTGTGGCTGATGTAGTGAGTCTGGGGCAGTTGCCACTCCCCGAGCGGGGTCTGATCACTCAGCCTGGAGTGGGGGCCGAGGGCCAAAGACACCATGGTAGCCTAGGACTTGCCCACTTGCTCAGGGAAAAATGCCCTGGGTGGGTGACCCTTGAGCCTTACGGTTGGCTGCTCCTGACCCATCGTTCTCCTAAGCGAATCCCAGGTGCTGAGCAGCCAGGCCCTGCTGTGAGTCCAGCCAGAGGGGGCCTCTCCTGAGGCTGTGTGCAGACCAGGCCTGAAGAGCCAGAGCCAGAGGACACTGGAAGAGGCGGGGGGAGAGGGGGGAGGCTCTTCCCCCTCAGGCACCAGAAGGTAAGGACGACAGAACTTAGGATCCTAGGACAACTTGGCACCACCACTCATAGGCTGTGTGGCCTGGAGCAATTCATTCAGCCTTTCTGCACCTCCATTTTCTCATCTGGAAAATGGGAATATTGCTACCATCTGCAACTACTCTCAGATTTGGCTTCAGAGTCGAATGATTCTATGCAATCGCATTGAAATCTGAAAATGGGAAGCCGCTGGGAGTCTGGGGTTCTCTTGCGCTGGTTGCCGGCATGCATCACCCAATTCATAACCCCTCTCCAAGAAAAGAGGATGACAACATATGTGTGGCCTGTGGAAACAACAGAAGCGGGAGAAAGAGCCTCTTCTGAAAGCCCTTCTCCATTTCTGTAGGGTGTTCTGCACGTGCCTTCCCAGAGCGACTGCCCCTTCGAACTAAGAACCCAAGAACAGTGCTTGTGCCCAGAAGGTTAGAATCAGTGGCAGGTCGGTAGGGAGGCGCCGACCTAGAAACACTACGCTCATTCCCTCCACCCTGAAGATGGCCCGCGACCCACCTCGCTCTTCCTTCCTTCTCTCCCACCACATCCCAGCCCCGTAAGCACGTTCAAACCACCCTCTGCTTCAAGCCATGTGAAATAATGAGCTTGCCCCCTGCCCCCCCAGCTCAAGAACAATCTTACTCTGAACAGCTCACAGAGAGAAGGCCGTCAGAGCCCTGGAAACTTCCCCAAGACCTATTTCCCACCTTTGAAATTCATCTTCTAGAACCAGAAACATCATGATTGGCTCCAGGGGCTCTTTTGGTTTTATCTTTACTACAACCAGTCCCACTTCCCTTGAAGGTGAGCTTATAGCACCCCTTTTTCCTCCCACTTTTGTAAAGGTCTTTGCAGACCTCTCATGGATGTTGCCCCTGTTCCCCTGCTGGCCAGGAGAACACTGAGTCCCTGCCGCCTACAGGAAAATGTCTCTGAGGCACACACACTCCTAGCCCACCACCCCAGCCCTGCACTCTGTGCCCCAACTGTAACTCTCACGTGACACCAGCGGGGGGGGTCCCCAGACCCACCTGGTTCTTCCTAACCTCCCTCCCCCACTGCCACACCTTTCCCTCTGCCTGGACCACCGTTCCTGCCACTGCCATGTAGCCAAACTCCAAAGGCTACCTCCTCCAGGAAGCCTTCCCAAATCTCTAGCTGGCAGGATCTCCCTCCTCTGCACACCATAGCACCCACCCTGTCCCTTTTTTTTTTTTTTTTTGAGAGAGAGAGAGAGAGAATGAGAGAGAGCACATGAGAGAGAGAAACAGACTCACTGCTGAGCAGGGAGCCCGATGCGGGACTCGATCCAGGGACTCCAGGATCATGACCTGAGCCGAAGGCAGTTGCTTAACCAACTGAGCCACCCAGGCGCCCCCTCCCTGTCCCTTTTACAGAGCATGCATCACACCGGACCTTGGGGCACCTCGGCTTGCCTCCTCTGGGCTCCTCACGCTGGGAAGGCTGCCAAGGGTGATGTCGGGACAGAGGGCTTGGAAAGAGACAGATCTGGCCTTGCCCCTGAACTCCACCCCTCCCAGGCAGGTGCTTTCGGGCACTGCCATGCTCTGCTGTGGCACCAAGGTCCGACGTGAAGACTGGGGAAGAACTCATACCAGCTCACACGCATTAGCATGGCTGCTATCGAAACAAACAAACCCCAGAAAATACCAAGTGTTGACAAGGCTGTGGAGAAACTGGAACCCTCGTGCCCTGTACGGGGGGATGTAAATTGGGCAGCCGCTGTGGAAAAACAGTATGGAGCTTCCTCAAAGCATTAAAAATACAATTACCACATGCTCCAGCCACGTCATTTCTAGGTATTTCCCTGAAAGGATTGAAAGCAGGGTCTCCGAGAAATACTTGCCCACCCACAAATAGCAGCGTTATCCACAAGAGCCAAAAGGATGACACCACCCAGGTGAACAAAATGCGGTCCCTCCGTACAGGGGAATGTTATCGGCCTTAAAAGGGAAAGAAATCTCATCACGTGCTACAACCGGGATGAACTCGGGGGTCGTGAAGGCAAAGTGAAATAAATGAGTCAGAAAAAGACAAAATACCGTCTCATGCGAGGTGCCCGGAGTGGTCCAATTCAGAGACATACAGGAGACTGGTGGCTGGCAGGGGCTGAAGAGAGAGGAAGGGCGACTGTCCTCTAACAGGTTTGAGTTTGGTTAGAGTAAAAGCATCCTAGAGATGGGGTCACACAGCAGTGCGCACGCACCTCATGCCACTGAATTTGGTACCATTTAGAATGGTGAAGAAGATACAATATATGTTACGTGTGTTCTGCCACAATTTAAAAGAAACCCCAGAGCACTGGGATTCTATCACCCTGCCCCTAAGCCACTGTTCAAGGTTTCCCAGCAGGGAGGGCCCCAGTGGGCTCCACCCCATTGGCCCCAGCTAACCAGGAAAGAACCCCAAAGAGGAAGGCCTGACACCTGCTGAGCTCGGATGAGCGTCACCTCCCTTGTGGGTAAAGGAGAGGTGACAGAGACAGAGAACGTGCCTTTCCTCCTTGGACAGTGACGGGTTGGGCAGCAGTCCCCAAGGGCACACGGTGGCAGGTGTTCACGCCCACACAACAATGCCAACTGGGGAAACAGATGGCCACATCCTCCTCTGTGACTTTGCAAAGAACAGTGTGTGAGGGTCTGATCACGCAGGACTCAGATTCACACCCAGCAAGCATTTAACGAGCTGCTACCATGCCCCGGGCTGTTGGCAAGGTGTTTTCGTTTTAATTCAGTTATTCATGTAATAAATACTGAGCGCTTACACGGTGCCAGGCACTGATCCAGGCACTGTGAGTTTGCCAGGGCACAGAATCAACATCCGTACTGCCGTGACACGTACACAGTGCTGGGGAGAGTAGCCCCACCATTGTGTCCATCTTGCAGAGGAGACCGAGGCTCAGAGCAGTTAGGCAACTTGTCCAGCGTCACACAGCTGGCAAGCGGCGGAGCCTGGCTCCGGTGTCTTACCCGCCCTGTCGTACTGACAGTATCCCGTGTAAATAAGCACGTTCCAGTTTATTGCAGCCGTGGAGGCTGAGGGATATTCTGGACTGGGAACCCGGAGTGATGAGCCCTGCTGCACCCTGCCCCTCTTTGCCTCCGAGGATGTGACCGTAACCTGAGAGCTGATGGGTCTGATTCCCAGAGATTTACATCTGTTCTTCCCTTCTGTTCCTTCCTTCAGCCTCACGGGACGGCTCTCACACTTCCGTGTGGAGAACAGCCTTACTATGAACGGCCGTAACGCTAGAACCAGCTTCAGTGGACAGCGTCAGGTGCTTTTCCCAAGTTGCTTTACGACATGTGGGATTTTTACATCCACTGTTGCCCTGGGCACTCTGTCCCTAGAAGGTGTGCGTCCACTGGGGTCGGGCTAGGAGTGTTGAAGGTTGGCACAGGAAGTCTGGGAGTCTGGTTGTGGGGATCTGGAATATTAGACAATTCCAGGACACCAGAGAGAAGAGAGTCAGAGCCCGCCAAGCTCTGGGCCCAGGGAACAGAAGTGCAGGCCCCAGAGACTTCCCCACAACCCTCACAACAGGAAATGGGGGTTTCCAGGCTGCATCCAGCGAGAAGAGGAACAGAAGGGAGGGCAGGGGCTTGTCTGGAGCTGTGAGATCTGTGAAGGCCACTCTGGTGTGGTCCAAGGTATTTCCTGCCTCCTGAGGTCTCTGGTCCTCCCCGGAGCACGATTCTCTAAGTCTCTGCCTTCCACGTTCCTACCTAGGTTATTCTAAGACTTCTAGAGGGCACCTTATCTCCTCCCAGCCCGCCCACCCACTCAATTCCAGCGACAGGGCCCTTCTTGCTAAGCCTTGAGGACGTGAGCTGGTTCCCACCTCAGGGCCTTTGCCCATGCTGTCCTTGCTGCCTGGGATTTTCCGAGTGCATGGCAGCTCCTTCTTCCTCCCCAGGTCTCAGCTCAGAAGTCATCCCCTCAGAGAGGCCCTCCTTGACCACCTCATCCGAAGCAGTGCCTCCCTCTCCGTCACTCTCCACCCCTCCCTCTCTGGATTTTACTTCCTTTCATCACTCTTCACCACCTTAATGATCTTGCTCACTCATGCTCCTTTTTGGATTACGGTCTCACGCCTCCCATGACCTCCAAACTCACTAGAAGCTTCTCCACAGCAGGACCTCATTCTCCTATCCGTTTCTCTGTTCCTCCCCCCTACCACAGCATCAAGCGCACTGCAGGTGCTCACTAAGTACTAAGTACGGGGTGACCAGGGGGGCCTGTGGAATGGGTCCTAGTTGCCACAGTCCTCTGAGTCTCTCTCGGATTCCTGCGCTTTGAAATGTAGACGAGGACAGCTACTCAGCCGGGTGGCCATGAGGATTCACTAAGACGCTGTAAGCACAGCGCCCAACACCCATCAGCGCCATGCCCTCCGCAGGAAAGGGGCTCAAGGGAAAGATAAAGCCAGTTCCCTGCCCAGTTCTGGAAGGCTGGCCTTGAAAACGACTCCACGCCTCAGGCAGCCTTGCTGGCTCAAGACCACTGCGGAGCAACATGGATCGCCTGGCGGGGAGGGGGTCCGAGCCCACCTCTGCCCCACCCAGCGGGGCCACTACAAAGAGGCCCAGGCGGCTCCGGCGGAGGGGCCTACCGCCCGGCTTCCCCGCCACTTCTCGCCCGCCACCTGCACAAAGAACACAAAGCACGCTAAATGGACGGGCGGCCTTATGGACGGGAAAGGGGAGCTGAGCAAGGGTCTCCAGAGGGCAGGCCTTGGCCTGGAACCCCAAGCCACGTGGCCCCCGGGCTGTGGGTGTCCAGGTCCTAGCACACCGGGAGAACTGCACGCAGGACTTACATTCCTGGTCTCCGGAGCAACCAGGGGGGGCGGTACAAACAGCCCCCACAGCAACGCTCAGAAACTCGGGGGAATCATCTCCCGGTGGGTGGTTTTTGTTTGTTTGGTTGTTTTTTTTATTGAAACAGTCACGATATGAGGGGAGGAGGGCTTCGATGCCCCCCCTCCCCGCCCCACCGTCTTCAGGTGACCACACCCCCTGGTGCTCGTGGGCCACAAGCCTGCCTCTGGAAAGAGGCAGAGAGCTGACACGGTGGAAATCCCTTTGCCCTGGGAGGCGCACGCTGAGCTCCTTCCTCCGCTTCGGTTCTGGAACTGCCCACCCCGCCCCGTGAATTCTCACTTGGTACAAGGTGACCAGCACCAGTTCCTGCTCTTGACAACCCGAGACGCCCAGCTGCAGGGGGTTCCCTGTGGAGCCTGGAGTCCGGGCAGCCGCGTGTGGCCGTGCACCTGGGTCCTGACCACTGAGAAGCTGAATCATGCTGAATTTGAAGGGGGGCCCTGAGCTGTCTCTTCTCCCTTTCCCACTCCAGAGGCTAGAATGGGGGACCTGGCATGGCGCAGCTTTAAACATCAGAAGGGGCAAGGGCCCAGGGGATGACGATGGGGGTGAGGGTGGGTCCCAGAGTAAGATGGGGAGCAGAGCTGCCACTCCAGCCCCCACCATCCCCTCTGTTCTGTGTCAGGCAGAAATAAATGATCTGATTTAAGTCACAGTCTTCAGGCTCTTTGGTTGGTAGGACCTTAGGCTGTATCAGAATATACATTGCATGGGTCAAAAAGAAAAGAAGACAAGATGAAACCCTTCGGTAGGGCCTTGAGAGAAGAACAGAACCCTGAAAGAACCAAGCCTCTTTGTCCAGCCTCTAAGAAGTGTCCCTGTTCTGGGTGTGGCAGGGAGAACGGGGTCTCGGGGGACCAGTCTCCCCAACCAGCCCTCTGCCCCTAGCCGGCCTGCTGAGGCCGAGGCCAGGCAGCTCACCTTTTTCTCATCCCCGCCTTGCAGGAGATGCAGGGTGCTCCTCGGGTCCCCCTCGCGCTGCCTCAGGGTGTTGCCGTGGGTCTGGGGCAGGCCTGAGGGCGGGGAGATGCTGCGGCCCTGTGGGTCCACCCAGGTGTAGATGTGGTTGGTGACGTAGCCCCTAGGGATGCGCCCTGCTGAGCACACAGACAGCACCAGCTTCTTTGAGCCCTTCAGAGCCTAGAGAGGGAGAGAGAGAGAGGGATACAGGGGTTAGTAGGAAGGGGGCAGTGAGGGACAACCCTCCCAGTACCCAGAACTTACTTCCCACACCGGGAGCAGGAGGCCAGTCCCTGAATCACCCCCCATTTTTTTTCTCTAGCCCTCAATTTTTATCCTATGGAAACGAGGACATCCGTCCCACCCTATCTTGAAGTGGATCAAACGTAAGAAATCCGATCTCTCAGCACAGCTGTGCAGAGAAGAGTTAACACAGCAGGCCTAAGACTGCATCCTCAAGAAGGCCTGCTTGGCTGGCACCTAGGAACCTGGATTCTGAGTGTTCCTCCCATTCCCTAATTGGGAAGGGTGGCTCACCGTGCCTAGGTTCCTTGTGCAAACTATGTTGGGGTCTGGAATGTGGGTCCAGGCAGAGAGGACCTATGTGACCATACCCCAATAAAAGCCCTGGCACTGATTCTCTAAGGAGCATCCCTGGTGGACAATATTTCCCAGCTCATCCTGGGCTCATCCTGCAGCAAAGGGAGACTCAGAGGCTTGCGCCTGGTTTCCTACAGACTTTGTCCCCTGCACCTGTTCCCTGTGCTCATTTTGCTGGGTATCCTTTTGCTGTCATAAATCTTAAAAAAAAATTTTTTTTTATTTATTTGAGAGAAACAGAGAGCACGCGTGAGAGCACGAGGGACAGGGGGCAGAGGGAGAGGGAGAGGCAGGCTCCCCACCGAGCAGGGAGCTCGACGCGGGACTCGATCCTAGGACCCCGGGATCGTGACCTGAGCCGAAGACAGATGCTCAACCCACTGAGCCGCCCAGGTGCCCCTTGCTGTCATCAATCTGAGCCAAAGTACAACTATATGCTGAACCTGTGAGCCCTCGCAGAACCCAGGGGTGGTCTTAGTGGCCCCGACAAGAGAGTCAAGAGATGAAATGACTGATAATGATGGCCGGACGTTTATAAAGAGCCTGCCTGTGTCACTCAGCCCTGCACCTGGCATGCTTTGTCTCCTCCTGAAATCCTCATGGAATCCAATCTTGTCGGGAGAGAGGTCCATTATCCAGATGAAGAAATAGAGGGAAATCGTCTGCCTACATTAGAAGGGAGGGGTTCCTTTTCCATAGTAACTAATTTTGAGTGTAGACACCACCTTCATTCTACGTTTTCCAGTCTGGGGATGGAAGCACCTCGAGGAGAGAGGAGTCCAAACTCTCTGCCCCGGGGTGGATGCTGAGATCGGCCATACTGCTTTCCTACGGGGCACCTGGAGCTGAATGACGCCGTTTATTGAGGGACAGTCACTTAGCGCGAGGATTAATAGCAAACCCTGCAACTGGGGGGCCGGAGGCTGCTCACACGAAGTCCACGCTGCTGCTAAAATCACATTTATAAATGATTACGAAGAGTACCTAACGCCGTGGATCCGTGATACGCTCTACCGCACAGTGGGGTCAGAGGACACCCATTGAATCTTACAGTATGATCTCAGTGATGACGTTAAGATAAAAATCACACAGGAAAAACAAAACAAAACTGAGGAGCGATGTGCCAACATGCCAACAGTGCAGGATTATGGGTGATTATTATTTTGTTCTTCCTGTGTCTCAGTATTTTCCAAGTGTTCCAGAATGAGGATACATTGCTTTTGATCTCAGAAAACAAGAATATGCCTCAAAAAGGGGGAAGGAAGTACCTAGCTCTCTGCCTCCCCCAAGCTTGCCTGGATGTGCCCCGGACTGCATTCTCCTGACTCCCCAGGACTCTGGACAGACCAAAGGGACCAAGGGAGGAGCTTTCCCCCATAGGGGAGAACCCCGGCTGCATGTCTGAGCCTCTTCCAGAGGAGAAAGGGTAAGCCGGGAGGTGCCGGGGCCCCTCAATTCCACAGCTAAATGCCAGTCCCCGGTGGAGGGATAATGAGAATCTGGCAGCTCTCCAAAAGGCTGCTTTTACAAAAGATTTCTGAGAAGATGAGCAGGGAGAGAGTTGGTGCCCTTTTAGCAAGTCCCCCGGACTCCCCCGATAGGACAGCTGGGAAGATAAAATCTGTGCAAAGTTTGAGGGGCAGGATGGAGAGGCTAGTGAGCAAGGAGGCCTCTGGGGGAGCAAACAGGGAAGGGGGGCGTCACAGGGCGGAAGCAACCTCAGCAGATACCTGTGAGGCCCTCTGCCTTCCTGACCCTTCCTCCCCGCCCAGGGCTCCGCTCCCTCCCCCGTGAGGGCACTGCTGGCTGGAGGCGGTCCCACTGGCCGGCTTCTTCCCCGCTCCCTCCCTCGACAGACTGTGAGGCCCGAGCCCGCCACTTACTCGACAAGGGCTGACTTGAGGGCCTACTGCGTGCCGGGCCCAGAGAGAACAGGTGGGCACATCCTCGTGGCACCTGCAGCCGGTTAGAGATGCTACTTCCCCTGGCAGGTCCTCGGAAAAGTCTGGCAACGCCAGAATCAGGAACAGAGGAATGCAAGTGGTAAGAACAGAAACGGTGGACGGAGGCAGAACTGCATTTAAGCCGTACTTCTGTCCCTTATGAGTCATGAGTCCCGGGGCCGGCGCTTCCTGCCTGAAAGCAGCACCATGAAAGGACAATACCCACTTCTCAGCGCGGTGGGGATTCCAGGAGACCATGCGCAGGAGGTCCAGAGCCTGTGCACACAGGAGGAGCTCAGCGGGGCTGAGCCCACTCGCCGCTCTTCCAGGAGTGTCTGCACTGAGAAGGGAAACCAGATGCAGAAAAGCCTCGTCCAAGGAGCTACACAAGCAAGCAGGTGGGGGAGAGCACGCTTTGTATTCTGTAGGCTGGCCAGAGTGGAACTCTCTTGGTCAGTTCTATAAATAGGCAGGCAGCAACCTTGAGAACGGAGAGGAGGTTAGTGCCTTTGATGAGAAGACCATGGAGACCGGGCACTGGGGAGGGCCTGGGAGCGCAACGAGTCCCCCACGTGCTGCCTGCCTCCAGTATCTTACAGAAGGGGACTGTGGGAGCCCGACATGGGAAGGGACAGAGAGGGAACGAGTATGAAAAGGACAGCCAAGGACACACAGGAGGCCAGCCCTGGGCAGGCCCCCTCCCCTGTGCACCTCGGTTTCCCCATCACAAGACTGAGGGGCCAGAATATCTGACGGCCACTCAAGTGGAGACCCTTCCAGAACCTCTGATGTTGGCGTTTTTGGTAACTGGGGGCTTCCAGTGGGGTCTTGGAGAGCAAGAACATCACCATCCAAAACTGAACGAGCCCAAGAACAAACCCGAGATTCCTGAGACAGCGCTTGCCACCCCAGAGCAGGCTTTCAGGATAGGCCTGGGTGCAGGGGCCGGGAGACGCCGCTTGAATGCCCACTGCCCTTTTCAACTAAATATGTGTCACGCACGGAAGGCAAGGAGGCGGGGGATGGTCTAAGAAGCTGGTTTCTGTCTTCTTACTGCCTTTTTGTCTCCAGTTTCCCAGACAGCCGCTTGCTTGTTGGAAAGAGTGGCTCTGAACGGAGAAGTGAATTCCTAGAGAGGGCTGGCCGGTGCCCCCAGCCCGGCACACAGAAGGCTACCCCCGGGCTCGGGCGCCGACTGCGCCTCAGGTGCACCTGGCCATTCATTTCTCAGAACCAGCAGCTTCTCTGGCCGGAGCGAGCCTCCATATAGCACGCAGCTTAGGCGGCAGAGGAACCTAGAAGGAACTCCCACTGTGAAACAGCGGGCCAAGCACGTCCCCGTTGCGCCACTGGCTCGCTGGGTGGCCGGGGGCTATGCCCTTCTCTCGCTGGGCCTCGGTTTTGCCAACCGGCAATGAGCAGCTTGAACTCACTAACAGCGGAGGTCCTGCCCCCATAGGAAACTTCAATGTCTTCTGGTTAGTGGTTCCATCCAGAAGGAAAGGCTGTATTTACCCATGACAGTCATGAGTCATGGCAGCAAAGAGATCAGGGGCTTTGAGATACACAGGGACAGAGTCCAGGCAGCTCTCAGGGAGTGAGTCCTCGAGATTGTGCGGGCTGAGGCTGCTACCAGGTCCTTGAACCAGATCCTGAGCCTGGGGGCTCCGAGGCTCCCTGTCAGCCGGAAGGGACCAACAGCCAGAAGGACAGACGGAGCATCCGAGGTGTGGCAGGATGCACGCGGCAACTCAGCTTTATCGTCGGCAGCAGGGGACCTCCCAAGGGACCCGAGGGCCGGGGAAACAGACATTCCTCCAATGGGACTGCAGCTGTGCAGCTCTGTTCCTTGCAGCCTGTGGGTGGAAAACCACATCCAATACCCACCTTAAAGCAACGTGGATGCTCTGCTTGTGCAAGCTGGTGACTGTCACCCATGCCTGTCTCCTGCGTGGCGGCCCGCACAGCCGGTCTCCTGAACCAACTGTTTATTAGCTGTGCCACCTCACACAGGTTACTGACCCTCTCTGTTCATCTCTTTCTCTCCTGTAAAACGAAGATCATAATTCCACTCTCTCTCTGGATAGAGGGGCCCTATATGGCACAGTGCCTATCACTGGAGAATTCAATGAGCTGTGGCTTAAAAAGGGCACAATGTGAGACCCAGGGAGAGTCCACTATAGACGGAGCGGTCATCAGAGCACTACTCCCACGCTGTTACCATGGGTTTGCTGCTAAAACCTGACCTAGGGCTCGCGTGCGTTCCACGGAGTCAGATCCTTGAAATCTCGATCTGACCCAGCAGACAGCATGGTTCAGATACCATCCAGCAGCAGATGACTGTTGAGGCAGCGTGTTATGGTTACAGAAATGTAAATTATATGTGTATGTCTTCACACTTAATAACTTGCTACTTGGATTAATGCTCTCAGGAGGCAAATTTGCGTCACTCAGCTCTTCAGAGCCGACTGGATTCACAGCCCAGGCGACGGGATTCTCTGCTCAGCAGAGGACAGAGAAAGCCATGGGAGATGGCCACAGCATAAAGGGGACGGGGCGTTGTGTGTTCACACGGCAGATGCACAGATGCTCCTATGTTCAAGAACACACACCAAAGCGCAAGTGTGAAGTGAACCACAAGGTCACAGGATGATGAGACTACTGTCCTCAGGGGCATGGAGGACACATTGCGAAGTCTCAAGGAAGGGCACATCATGGTGACTCATCCAGCCTATTTCAGGACACAGACCTTGAAGGGCGAGGTTTTCTCTTCTCCGGAACAGAGATGCTTAGCCTCAGGAAGGGGAGCCCGTCTAAGAGCCAGGTTCAGGTTAGTGATCAGGAAGAGAGGAAAGAAGGATGAGCGCTTGCTCTTCCTGACCCCACCCTGCCCAGCTGGGGCTCACTGGGCACCAATCCTGACTCTGCTGTTGACTTGCTGTGTCACACAGTGAATTACTTAACCTCTCTGTGTCTGTTTCTGCATTTAAGATGCAACTGTTGTAAACATTATTAAGATAACATAGGGGTGCCCAACTGGCTCAGTCAGAGAAGTGTGCAACTCTTGATCTCAGGGTCGTGAGTTCGAGCCCCACACTGGGTGCAGAGTTTACTTAAACAAACTCAAAAAAAAAAAAAAAAAAGTAGACTGCCTATACATAGTATCTAGCATCTGGCACATAGTAGGTACTAAATGTGAATTTCCTTCCTGAGTCTACCAGCTCCTTCTCCCAAACCCAAGCCCCAGAATTCCCTAAAGCTCTAATCTACATGGACACAAATACAGAGGCAGCTCTAGCCTCTCTCTTATGACTTTCCTCATCTCCAGAAACATCCTTCCTTCCTTTAATCCACACTTCCTCACATCTGCCCTGCCTTTGACATTCAGCCCATGCCCGCCACCTCCAGGAAGCCTTCCTGGATTGCGACTGACCCTCCATCTCCAAGAACACCCAGCACGCTTCTATATTTTCATTACCATGTATACTAGAGTCTCTGCATCAGCTTCATACATCCTGCCTCTAGAACTACAAGATATGTTCCTTGAGACACAGTGCATGTTCGGTTTTCTTTATAACCTCTTCCAACAAAATATTTATTGAGCTCTCTAAATGCCAGGCAGCCCCCAGGGAATCTGTTCAAATGAGGCTGCAGAAAGATCAGTGCCCTAGACTAGGGCTCAGGCAGCCTTAGGTCAGCACCCCATGCTTCTCCACACTCATGGGAGACATCACCTCAGGCATGCATGGGATTTGGTGAGAAAAGCAAGAGTGGCCGGGGGGCTACAGCTCTGGAGCCAGGCTACCGAGATTCCCATCCCAGCTCTGCCAGCTGCCAATGGCAACCTTGGGCAAGTTACCAATCCGTGCCCCAGTTTCACAGGCATAAGACAGGTTAGGAGCGGTATTATATCACAGGGTGGTTGTGAGGATTAAATTAGTTTACATGCATAAAATGTTTAATGCCTGGAACACAGGTAAGAGCTGCAAAAGGGTTAGGTATGATTATAATAGGGAACCCAGAGTAGAAGTCTCAACCCACCATCCATGATAACCACTGTCTGTCCTTCCAGAATGTTCTGTGCATTTTATAAATATGTGGATGCACATATACAAAACTACTGTTGTCGGGGCGCCTGGGTGGCTCAGTCGTTAAGCATCTGCCTTCAGCTCAGGTCATGATCCCAGGGTCCTGGGATCGAGCCCCGCATCGGGCTCCCTGCTCGGTGGGAAGCCTGCTTCTCCCTCTTCCACTCTCCCTGCTTGTGTTCCCTCTCTCGTTGTGTCTCTCTCTGTCAAATAAATAAAACCTTAAAAAAAAAAAAAAAAAACTACTGTTGTCTGATCTTCATAGAAATTGACTCACACTTAACATTTTCATCACCATGTTTTTTCCAGCTGAAAAGATGTATTTTGAAGATCTTTGCTCACCAGTTCAATGACATTAAGCTCATGTCTTTGTGCATGCACTAGGGCCTGCTCCCTGGCAGAGATGCTCCACCACTGAATTCTCACTCTATTGTCGGACATGTAGGTGGTTTCTCGGTTTTTGCCACTGCAAACAAAGCTACGATAACAAACCTTTTCATGCATCTTGAAGCACACACGGGTCTAATTCTCTAGATCAGAGATAAGTGGAACTCCTAAGGCAGCGGGCAAAATTAATGCATCTTTTTTCATATGCAACCTTGTCCCTCCCTGTTGTAGTTCCTACAACCGCCTGCAGGGGGCAGCACCATGACATCCGTGCCTACAGAAGGCGCTGTGGATGGGACTGGGTGCGGGCTTTCCAATGCCTTTTCCCAAAGCAGAGCTCACTCTGGTGCAGGGATCCATCCTCTTTTATGCTTTCTTCCACAGGCTCCAGAAATCTAGTTATAGGCAAACCTTGGCTCTATTTTCCAACCGCATCTGGAAACTAGAGAATTGCCAAGCACCAAAATAAAAAGGTATCTTAGGGTGAGGATTCCCCCCCGCCCCGAGAGTTTTTCAGTGAAAGGTATATTCACTAGAAAGCCATTCCCAAACAAAGTTCTATCTCTTCCTGGCTAAGATACTTTAGACAAGTTGCCTCAGCTTTATCACCTGTTAAATGGGGCTACTAATGCCTACTCTTACAGAGTTACTGTGGGGACAAAGTGAGGACTGACGAGATAATGTACACAAAGCACCTTGCGCTAAGTACGGTGCATAGCGGGTGCCCAACCATGGTGGCTAATATTATTGGTAACAGCAAAGTTATAGGGATGACCACACATTTTATTCTTCCCATTGCCCAGATGAGTAAAGAGACTCTAGGTGGTGGCATGTCTTAAGCAAGGTCAGAAAAAGGATAAGAGGCAGGGTTTGGATTTGAATCTTGGACTTTCCAAACTCATGCTTCTTTCACTAGTAGTGAAAGGGGGTTCAGATACCCAAGGGTAACCCCTCTGTCTTGGCCTCACAAGATGGACAAGGAGAAGGTCTGAAGAGGGGATGTGGGACTTACAGACCATAAACAAGTGAGAGCCCCCCGAACTCTTGAACCCTGAGCTGGTGCTGGGTTCAGCCACATGGGCTAGAAAGACCCTCCCCATTCAGCCCCACTTTGAGGGAGGACAGAAATTAATGGCGTGTGCTCTCTGCCCCAGGGGTGTATTTTAATATCATGAAAAAGTAAAGCCCTAATTAGTCCTGTCTTCAGAGCTCCTTTCCTCTGCATCACATTTTTATCTGTGTTAATTACCTCTTACAGAGACCACTAACTGCAACAGCCTCTAAAATCAGTCTCTGCTGCGCAGCCAGGACATCCTTTTAAGATGCAGGTGGACCCTGTCCCCTCCCCGCCGAAACGGTCCCACTGCTTCTGATGTAAAATGCGAAGACCTCACAGTGTGTCTCAGGCCTGTGCGGCTGGCCCTAGAGCCTGCCTGGTCAGCCTCTTTGCCAGCCTCATCGTCTGTCCCTGCCACTGGCCTTTCTTACAGTATCAAACGCTCCAAGTTCTTTGCATGTGCTGCTCCCTATCCCTGAAGGTACATACATCAACATATGTATACAGTGATTATTTTATTTATATCCTTCTCAGTAGATAGAGAAGTCAGGGAATTCTTCTGTTTTGGGCACAGATGTGTCAATAAATATGAAAGACTGGAAATCGTGGGTGATTCCACATAAAATGAAAGACAATGAAGAAATGCAATTGTAATTGCCTTCCTCCTGAAATTGATTGCCTTCCTTTTAAAACTGACCGCCAATGAAGAATTTTACCTCTCTTGAAATACCAATGAATTCTCTAGTAGAATGTAAACAATGCATGAATTTCCCTTTTTGCCTTGGTTGCTAGGAAGCTCACAACTCCACTTAAATATGAAATATTATTCTTATTAAAGGCAACACACACACACACTTTCCAATATGGTTTCTGAGCTCTGTGACTTTTTCATGATGTCCTTTCTAGGTTAAGTCATTCAATTATTTCTGAAGTAGGAAGAAATATTAATCACAAATATATTAACAAGTAAGTAAATAGGACATGTGGAGTTCAAAGAGGATGTTCAATCACACCAATCATATAGGAAGAGCTCAGGAAAACAGCTGCCGAGTGAATGAATGAATGCTGAAGTACATCTCAAGGATCAGACACCTTATACACAGAGTTGGAGGCAGAGATATTTTCATAGATGCTTGGGCAATAACTCTGCTTTCTCATCCTACTCTCTCCTTCCACTCCCCAGAAATACTTTACTGCTGCTGACTTTGGTCTCAGAATCATGTCATTTAAAAACATTCCCTTAAATAAAAGTCCAAAAACTGTTAGTTTATATTCTACTGGAACGTTGACATAAGCGGGTAGTGGTATGCTGAGAAAGTCACTGGGTCTCAAAGAACGGTGGCTTCATGTTGGTGTCCCTCACAGCTGTGTGCCCGTCAGGAGGCCAGGATCTGGGGCAAAGCTTACCACACCTGCTCTGGCTCTTTGTGGCCACCTCACCTCTTCAAGGGGCTACATCCTCAGGGAAATCAATATGGACTGCAGAGCAGTCCCCCCTTCCACGAGATGCAGCTCAACATATGCATGAAGCAAAAATAAACAGAAGCACGTGATCCAACCATCAAGGAATGTGAATGCACAGAAATAAAGGCCAGGGGAGAGGGCAGAGAAACGACAGCTAGTTAGGAAGGTGGAATAATCAACATCTTCTTTTCCCCTTTTGAGTTGTTTTTTTTTTTTTAATGTTGTTTCAGTTTGCCTTTAATTGGAGCCTTACAAAGTAGAGTTCAAGAAATCAACTCTTCATCCCCTCCACTGTTCTTTCTTTATGAGTTTGACCTTCTCCAAAGGCTTGGGGTGAAGAAGGCAGCCCTTGTTCCAGTACTGGGAACACCAGGATCCCGGAGGCTGGAACAGGGACCTGACATTTCAAAGCCCCTGATCCCTGGTATCTTTGCTCCTAAATGTCTCAGTGAGTTAAGGCTGTAGGAAAAGGAAAAACATGAAGGATCAAAAGAGAGAGAGAAAATGTTGTCCTTGGGGACAATGCCATGAGAAATTTGTAAGACAGTGACAGAGTCGCCATCCCCTTGCAGAAGAACTCAGAAGATGAGGACAGAGCAGATTCCAGAAAGATATTGATTCCCTTTTAATGCAATTCTTCAATTATCCACTAAGCCTGGCTTTTAGTCTCTTACAATTTAAGTAAATTGCTTTACAAATGTTCTTTTAAATTTGGTCTCTTTATTCTTTTCGTTTTTCTTTTGGGAAGAACGAACAAGATTCTAGGAGTCATAAACATAATCACTCAAGGTGAGCCTCGATGGGTTTCCAATGGCGTTGTTGTGATCTAGAACCAATGTCCACAGCACCACCATCAGAAAAATCTGATTATATATCAACATTTTCTTGGCCCAAGAGCGGATACATGGATGGGGTGTATTGTCCTGGAGGACACTTAACATTCCTGTCCCTCATCACTTTCGGTGCACTCCGTTAACAAGGGATAGGCCTCCAATTTAACTCACCCTCGAACTGAAAGATCTGAATTCCAGGTGGATGAATCAACCACCTAACAGCTACTCCTAATAACCATCTCTTAAAGAAAAAGGCTGATAGATCTGAGGAGCTGGAAATGTAACATTCTTGTGGTTAAATGGGCATAGGACATCAATAAGTTACACACCAAAAATAAATAAATGTATATATATCACATACATACATAATAATGTACGTATATGCAGCTATACAAATAATAAACATGCAAAGGAGTTCAACTTCACTATTTAAATTATGCAAATTAAAATGGGATACTTTTTTGTCTGTCTGATAAGCAAAAACGGAAAAGAAATATAATATCCGGTGTTGGCAAGGCTGGGGGAAAACGAGGCTTCGCATACACGGCTAACACTGGTAGAGCGGACTGTAAAATAACAAACTCTGCTTCCCCAAGAACAATCTGGCAACAGTTACCCAAGTCTTAAAATTCTGCCTATGCCCAGAGCCAATGCCACTTCTAGAAAGACAGCCCAAGGAATTTTTAGAGACATGCTTCCAGATTAACATGCCAGGACACATTGTCTAAAGCGGCAATGTGGGTAACGTTTAAAAAACAACCTGTCCAACAAGAAGAAATTAGTCCAATAAATCACGCACCTCTTTGCTATGACGTAATCATTAAAAACCATGTTCTAGAAACATTTATTGGGGTCAAAAAAGAGTCATGATCCACTGTTTGGTGAGATAGGCTCAAAAACTATGTTCAGAAAGGCAGTTTTGTAGAAAATTCCCAATAGGGATTTACACACGTAGGCATGCGGGGGACTGGAAAGATGACAATCAAATTGTCAATAGTGATTATTTCTGGGTGGAGCGGATTATCGATGATTGGGGGGGTCCTTTTCCTTTGTGTTTTCCTGGGGTTTCCGAGCTCTCTAAACTGAACCCATCTCTCTCGGGTCATTAACGCACACACATATTTTATTTTAAATGCGCAGGCGGACTCCTCTGCTCCTCATGTCTCCTATGAACCAAACAAAATGGCCCTTCCTTTGTCCAGTCTGTGATGGTGTTGACGACCACCGGCCTCTTACAAGAGGCCCAGGGACCCCTGTTCGCGCCGTGCCCACGAAGCAGGCAACACAGATTCGCAGCCTCCGCCAATCAATGAGATGATCTCCGAAGTCACGGGTTTATCCTAATGGGGCTGGAGGTGAGGTCACAGTTAATCTGTTTAGGGAATTTCCACAGACAAGGCACAAAATAAAATCCTGACAAAGGTCGGGGCATGGCAAGAGAGCTAAGAGGGGGAGAAGGGGGGCGGATAAAAAGGCCAAGAGTGCGCAGGGCCGCCTGGGTACCTGACGTCTAGTCAATTAAGATGCACAGAGCTCGCCCAGGAAAGGGCAGGGCGGCCGTGGCCTGGGCTGTCTGCTCACTCCTGGGTTTTCTGATCAAAAGGCTGCAACACCGTTTCAATAAGGAAAAAAACATCAGAGAGGAAATGTACATTTACTGAAATGGGGCTCCGGCCAGCGCGGTGCTAGGCTGGACACCCACCAGAAGGTGGCAAGGAGCACACACGTGGGAGGCAAGAAGATCAGGAGTTCAAATCCCAGCCCTGCCACCTCCTACGTGTGTACTGGTGGCCAGGCCCTTCCTCTTCCCAGTGCTCGGCCTCCTGTCCCTGGGGGCTGCGCCCAAGGGTTGGTGCGGACATTTGCGGCAAGCCCTCGCAGAACTCCAGGTGGCACAGAGACGCCCGTCCCTGGGGGCCGTAGTTATTCGTGGGCTCAGTATTACAAGTTCATAAGCACGTTAGGTGCTATGTATTTTATACCAGGAAGAGTGTTACCTGGTAGGGAAAAGCCCTATGTTCACCCCAGCACAACGGGGTGAACATAACAGGTAATCATGAAATGCTCAAATCGACAGATAACCCCAGTGCTTTCACGGTTACCCGCATGGCCATTGGTATCCCCATTTTAGAGACGAGGAACTTGAATAGGGAAGTTAAGAAACTTGCCTACCATTTGGCTATTATTCGCATTACGACGTTATCAAAGAGGCATGTGAGAATCAGAGAGGTCAAGGAATTTGTTCAAGGCCCCACGGGTGCACAGAGCCCCTGGCTCCAGAGCCCAGGCTGAAGCATCACGGGAGGCCACCTCTCCCTGGCTCTGGAGCGACAGATACATCCCCTCAAGTCAACAAAACCTGGTTTTAATTCCTGGCTCTGCCTTCCTGTCCATCTTTGTGACAACAGGCAAGTGACAAACTCTGCAATTTTTTTGCCCAACGAAGCAATAAAAGCGGTACCTCCTTTGAACCTATTGGGCTAGTGTGAGGTTCAAGTGAGTTCATACACAGAAAGTCCTGAGAACGCCGTCCGGATTACTGTAAGCCCTCAGTACAGAAGTTATTACTGGCCACAGAGCAATTCAAGGAAACCCTGGGGGGTGTATAATCTGTGTCCCAACAAGTGAAACAGGGTCACTAGGCTGATGGAGCCGCAGGGGAGGGGTTCCTGCAGATGGGGTAGCTGCAGGTGGGCAGGGCGATCCACTGGGGCTGGCTTCACGGGGACTGTGTGTGTGGACAGGTGCAGGGACACAGAGCCGCCTTTCAGAGGAGGGCGTGCTGCCCGATGGCACTCGGGGAACAGCCAGAGAAAAGGACTGTCTGCAGACAGAAGGGGATCAGATCATGGGCAGCCTGAACATCAGGTTCAGGAGCTCAGCTTCTGCCCTGAAAGCTCTCAGCACCAGTGCAAGGCGCTAGGCAGGGCACCACTTGATGAGAGACAAATTTCGAAAGCGTGCCCTGCCTCCGGGATGCTGAATGGACTGGATGAGCAAGACCGGAGACAGCCAGCCAGCCAGGGGGCCGCTGCACTTCGGTCTCCAATGGCAGAGAATTCGGCCTCCAATGGCAGTGTGGTCTGGGATGTGCTGGGGAGGGATCGGGCCTGGAGGGTCTGAGCTCGCCAGAGCTCATGCAATCCCCAACAGGGAGACTGCAGAGAGGATAGCAGGTCAAGGTTACTAACTTGGGGAATGTCCATGATTTGTGGGCAAGAGGATGAGGTGCCTTCAGAGGGTCAGACAGGAGCCTTGACTTCCAAGGCAAATAAATGCTTTTCCTAATACTGGGGAAGAGCTGAAAATATAAATTAAAAAAATAAAGATACCAAAAGGAGGCCCAGGTCCTGTTCAGAGAAAGCACGGCAGAGAGGAAGGGATCTAGGGACAAACTGAACATCTTGACTTAAACCCTCAGGACTGGAAGAACTCGTGGAGGGAGAAGAGGGTTTAAGAGAGTTTGGGAGAACCTGGGATAGGCCTGGGGCCCCCGGAGGAAAAAGAGGAAGTGGCAGGAGAGATGGAGCAAGGATGAAGGTCCCACTGGCCTCAGACACACCGCAGGACACCACATCCTCCACGGCCCACAGGATGGAAACGGCAGAAGGAAGACATCCCCCAGACTTCCCCCCTTCCCCACCTGCATGGGAGGGTAACTTCTGAAAGCTGGACCACTCTTCTTCTCTTTTCTTAATCAGAAACCCCTTGATGAAGCCTCACACACCATTTCAGATGTGGTTCAAATACATTCCAGGGTTTGTTGTTGTTGTTTTTTTTTTTAAGTCCAGATGCCATATTGTCAAATCACCACTTTCAACCTGCATTAATTGCTTTAATGGGTTCTGGAAAAACAGCTACCTTCTCTCCCTTCTCATCAGGGCCCCGGGGGAGCCCAGCAGGGAAGGATGCTGGGGAACAAGGCCGGAGATGCAGCTGATCTGGGAAGCACACTGTCACTCACCGGCCTCTGAGCCATGCACCTGCCCCACGTTTTTAAGGGAGGTTGGGACACGCAATTCCATCCGATCCCTGGGCTTTATTGCCACTGAAAAACGAAAGAAAATGCAGATGCCAAAACCCGAACAGGAGCAGTTACGTTTTTAAGGAAACTCTATGTGGGAATATTGACCACATTTAGTAAATGACTCTGCAATTCAAGCAGCTACCATGCATCAAGAAGGCCCTGAGCCCCAGTCTTTTCTTCCAAAGGCACCTTTTTTTCTTTTTTTGGACTAAGCAGGCGCAACAGAAGACTTTCAAAGCCAAGAGGATGCAGTCGATAACATTTTTCATTACAATACTGCAGTAAGACCTCCGTGGCCGTATTTCTCAAACTTGTGATGTGCGACAGCAACAATAAACTGTGAGGGCTAGGGGCCAAGTTCAAGGGTGAGGGGGTCTGCATCACAGAGAGGCCAAGGGAGCTGCTCGAGGTCACGGCCAAGTAACCCAGTCAGATGAACCCAGGTCCATCTCCAAAAGCCATCTCTAACCTCTCTTCCCTGGATTGTCCAACTTATCAGCTGACCTTGCACCTCTGGAGTCCTGCTCCAAAACAGCTCAGGATGGGTCCACCTCTCTGGTCAAGTCTTCCTGTGGATAAATGTTGGGGATGGGGACAGATCCCAAAGGAAGGTGGTGCTTCCTAAACCTCAGTATGATGAAGACTTGCCTAGGGAGCTTGTTAATTCTTGGGCAAGCTACATTTCTGAACCACTACTTCTAGAGTATTTAGAAATACCCTTTTAGATGTCACTTTGCCATGTTCTTCCCTGTAACCTGCAGCTTTAGAATCTGGTGAAGAAGACATTTTGGGACTTGTTTATGGGAGGTTGAAATATTTGCTTTGCATTCAAAGTTGAGAGGATGCTGATATTATGAAAATTCAGGTAGAGAGGAAAAATAACTATAAAACTGGCTGCCAGCTGAAGCAAAACCACAGCCAATTTAGCATAAGGAACAAAAATTCTCAAAGGGGAAGGAGGTAAAGGGGTTGGGACCGGAAAAGGAGAAAAAAATAAATTCACTTGTGCATTCTCGATAGAGAATAAAGCAGCTTTTAAACATACATGTGATTAGCAGGAACTTGGCCTCTACCTGAAATGCTGGGGCTTCTTAAAACCTGAACTGTGCTGGGTTTTGTTTCTGTTTTTTTTTTTTTAAACAAAAAGCCAGAAGATATATCTCACCCAAAATTGGTTCATTGATTGCTTCAGAATGCACAAATGATTCTATTTTGGAATCACAGACACAGGCTGCAGAAATAACCCACTTCTGGGAATGTGGTTTTAAAATTAAGAGCAAAGCAACAAATGAACTAACCAAAGAGGTCTCGTAGGGTGGGCTGGGCTGCAGAGGGTGGGAAAAGCTCCTGCCCACCCAGGCACAGACGTTTGGTTTTTTTTAAAGGTCTTTCACTAAAAAGTAGTAGTATAGGGTTTCCTATTTACCAAATGTTTTTGTACCTATTAAGTCATACGATTCCATACCCATCCCGGAAAGGCAAGTAGGATATGGCTACGCCCATTTCATAGCTCCAAAGACTGAGGCATCCAGAGATGTCACGTGATCTGCTCACAGCCACACCATCAGCTTCTTGGTAAAGCATACATTAGAGTCTAGGGCATTCCTCGACATTTTTCTCCAAGCACCCACTGCCTTGCAACACATAGATTTTCTTCGGATATCCCACTCAGGAACCAAGGGATCCTGAACTCACCAGCATTGCACTGGATGCGAGATCATTCTATTCATTCAGCAAATATTCATTTACTAAAGTACCTACTGTGTTCCAGGCGCTGGGGTAGGTGAGGGAGCGACAGAGACCAAATCTTGGTTTTTGTGGAGCTTATTTGTAGTGGGGCAGGCACATGACCAACAAACACGGTGAAATGTCCTTCTCATAGTGACCGGTGTGCTGAAGGAAATTCCAGCGGGATGAGGGGATGGCGTGGGCGCCTGCTTTGGAGAGAGGGTGGCAGGGATGTGGAGGCACGTGGATGTTACAGTTTTTTGTTTTTTTTTAAAGATTTTATTTATTTATTTGAGAGAGAGAATGAGATAGAGAGAGAGCATGAGAAGGGGGAGGGTCAGAAGGAGAAGCAGACTCCCTGCTGAGCAGGGAGCCTGATGTGGGACTCGATCCTGGGACTCCAGGATCATGACCTGAACCGAAGGCAGTCGCTTAACCAACTGAGCCACCCAGGCGCCCTGGATGTTACAGTTCTTAAAACCGTTGGTGACCCGTGGCCCTGGGTGGGTCCATGCCCCCCCAGCCCCAGGGCTCCCCGAGGGCAGGGGCCATTGACCATCCATCTCTGAATTCCAAGGACCAGCCACAGCCCTGGGGGAGCTAAGTGCCCCCCTCAGAGCTTGCATGGATAAAGGGCTCCCACGGGCACAGGTGGGGCTCAAATACGCCGCCTGCCCTTGAAGCATGGGCATCAGAATCCCCACTTAATAAAATGAAGTCTGTGGATGGTTCCTCAAAGGCTCCCAAACGTCAGGCACAAAGTATGCCGGCTGCCTGCCTTCCAGCGGGGGGCCTGGCCGTGTCTTCCAGGAGGCTGGCTGCATAACGACCAGGGCTGGCTTCCAGGCGGGAAGGTAGGGCAGAAGGGCCACCTCGTTTCTAATCCCCATGGTGACCCTGGACTGGTCAATTTCTCCTCCTGGAGCCTGACCTGCCTGGCCTCCCTGCCTCCCCTGGGAAGGAGAAAGCACCTGGCACAGAGGAGGGGCTCACTCACTGACACCAGCCTCCTCTCTTCCCGGCGGCGTTCCAGTAAAGCGAAGTTCAAACACAAGTGCACCCGCCCCATGGTGCTGCCTCCTGCAGAGGACGCCAGGAGTGCACAGGAAACAAATGGTCTGATTCCTGTTCGCGGCACCCTTTGCCACCTGCCATGTGCTATAAAAGTCAAATGAAATGTTTGCAGCACAGGAAATCTTTAAAAAGCAGCCCCCCCACCCTGGGGCACAACTAGAAGCCTGTGTGAGCTCCCTGTTAACGTCAGATTCTTGCTTGGGGGTTTAAAAAAAAAAAAAAAAAGGAAGAAAAAGAATAGGTTTCGAAAGATTTGTATTTCAACCTCCAACCACCTCCAGCCGTTAAATGTCATTCCTTCTAATCAAATTCTCTGGTCCTTGCTGGGCACTAGTTTGGGGTCCCTGAGCAGCAGAGACCAAATGCTGCTCTTCCAGGTCATAAAAGAACCTTGCTGGAAAGCCAGTTGGAGCCTAATCCCCCACGGATGCCTGCTTCAGCGCAAAGCCTTCTGCAGGGCAGAGGGGGGTGGGGGTGGGGGGTGGATTATGACTCGGAGGAGATGCACATGTGCTGGGCGCATGAGCAGACAGGGTGTGAGGGGCGGCGCGCACTTGACAGGTGCGTACAGGCTGTGTGCAGTGTGGCAGAGGTGGAAAGCAACAACACACCCAAAATCCAATTAGTCGGGGGTTACAGGATCATACGTATCTTTGCAGCCCCATCCAGATGATGAATCTATGGCAGGTAATAAACAACGCCAGGTTTGTGGCAAGAGGAAGGTGACAGCAAACCAAGAAGCTAGTGCCGGGGTAATTCTCTATCTCTTTCGTGTCCAGCTGAAAGCCAAGAGGCAGGAATCTTCTAATAATAATATCATTCCCCCCCTCCAAAAAAAATAAGGGCATTCTCTTCCAGCCTACAAAATGCTTCCCTCATTTGAAGAGGAAATAACCAGTTGCAAGAAGATTTTTGTCCTACCCTGGGCACTGTCATTGTCTAAAACCTTGAGTATCAGCTTGGGCCACATAAATAAGTAAGATTAAATTAAAGAAATGGACCCTCTCAATGCACTGCATCAGACTCTGGATCCAGCAAGCAAACATCTATTCAATAAAGAGTTTATTAATAGTGAGCTTTCAACATGTCATTGCTGGCAAGACCCGCAGGACCCAAGAAAGAGGACGGGGCCAGAAGAAAGTGTGCGCGTCCCCATGAACACATTACCCACGGTTTCCAAATTGGAAAACAGTAATCACACCAATGGGAGAAGCTGCATTTCAGATACAAAGGTGGAAGTGGTAATAATTTATAATGGCTTCAGCTAACCATGTACAATGGGAAAATGACAAATGTGTCGTTTAGAATGTGCTGGACTAAACACAGTGATTTATGTTAACATGGACAGATTTTTTGTGGGTTATTATGCAGAGAAAGGGAGGGTGTGATGACTCTAATTAAATGAAAGGGCCGGCCGCTGTTTGTATCTTCTGGAACGTTTCAAATTCTAATATGCCCCTTGGAGGTACTCCGGGTGGGGGGATGCTGAGATGGTAATGAAGCCATTTCATTTTTATCTAGATGAAACACAAACATCCACACACACATCCCGGCAGCACCCGGCTACCCCGTGTCCTGCTACCCGCAGAATTAGGGACTCGGAGGGCAAGCCGGAAAGTGAACGTGGTTTTGAGAGCTCCCAGGGCAATGCTGTACACGCCACAATCCTATGGTCATCTTCTCATTTACTCTGGAACAACACCGGGGTTGGTGTTCTTGGGTCAAGGGAGAGCAGGCAAGTTCTCATCAGTACAGTGTGTAACCCGTCAATTTCCTGAATTAGTAGGAGGCTACACAAGAGTGCCAAGATTCTCATCTCCCAATCCTTAGCCAACTTTCTTAACTCTGCCTTAAATGAAATCAATTCCAAAAGAACAAGAAAACACCGGATTAGACATTCTAAACGCCTTCTGTGTAGCACATACTGAGCAAATCGCAGATTGTCTGAGCCCGGAAGGGACCCTGGGCAGCCACTGGCCCATCCACCCTAGGACATAGAGAGGGTCAGTGACTGGCCCCATGGTCACAAAGCAAGCATGTGGCAGAGCCCAGTGCAGCATCCCTGGTCTGTGGGCCCCTTGGCTAATTTACCAACGCTTTCTGGCCGAAAACCTCTGAAAGGTCTACTTTTTTATTATTATTAGTTTGGCTCCTGTTCATTCAAGATAGATTTTTCAAAAATCAAACATTTCAACATAATTGCAAATAGTAAATGGCTTGCCTTATCTGGACCTGTCACTGATAATTTAGCAAATAGGCTTCAAGAGAGGAATGGGAGCCCCCTGGAGAGAGGAACAGAATCCTTGCTGAAACACTCTGAGCAACAATGGATACTTGATTTGTGAGAGAGAGAAGTGGAAAAAACTTTGTATGTTCAATCTCTCCTCTGTTCCCTGGGAGGAGGTGACCCTCTCTGATTCATGAACTCTTAAGTAACTTGATTCCTAAAATTTAATCTTCTTTTTATTATACACACACACAACACACACACAGTATCTCTCCTTCAGGATGCTCAGAGGATCTTTTCCCCCTCTTTCTACCTGCAGGAGAAAAATAAAGGTTTTAAGATTGAAAACACATCTCAAGAGCCAAAACACAGAAACAACCTAAGTGTATATTGACAGATGAACAGAAAAAAAGTATACACACACACACACACACACACACAGAGGAATATTATTCGGCCACAAAAAAAAGAAGGCAATTCTGCCCTTTGTGACAACATGGATCAACCTGGAGGACATTATACTAAGTGAAATAAGCCAGACCCATAAAAACAAATGTTGGATGATCTCACTTATATGTGGAATCTAAAATAGTCTAATTCACAGAAGCAAAGAGCTGAACAGTGGTTGCCAGAGGCTGGGGCGGGGAAGGAAACGGGAAAATATTGGTCAAAGGGTACAGACTTCCAGTTATAAAATGAGTAATTGATAATTCTATATTGTATGCTTGAAATTTGCTAAAAGAGTACATCCTAAATGTTCTTACCACAAAAATAAAATAACTCTGTGAGGTGATGGATAATTAGCTTGATTGTGGTAATCCTCTTACCATGTATCACAAATCATCACATTGTACACCTTAATTATATACAATTTTCATTTGCCAGTTCTACTTCCAGAAAGCTGGGGGAGGAAATAACAAATGAATAAATGAACAAATAAAATAACATTGAAGGAGAAATAAAACAGGTCTTGTACTAAATGCAGTGTGGTATATGGTACAGAAAATGCAGAAAAACTGGTGATATTTGACTAAAGCCTGAAGTTCAGTTAAAAGGAATGTACCTACACCATAAAAATCCCTGACACGGTGCCCTCCAGCACTGAAGCTCATAAAGAGGGGCTGAAAGTGGAGAAAAATCCTGGTTTCGGGCAGTTTGTAACTAGTGGAGAAGCTGGGGCCTCTTTTGGCTCTCAGTTCAGGGACTTAATGCCCTTAATTTTGTGGAGATGTGTCAATAGACCCCAGGGGTTCTTCTAAAGTGTCCTGAAACCGCCTGCCCATCCTGCAACCACAGAGCCAGGTTCCGCCTCCTCCGTTTTAAATTCCACCCACACGGAAAGTCTGGTCCCCTTTCCCCCTGGAGTTAAGGTGACACAAAGCCGTATTCATTTTGCCTGTTGCTTCTGAAG
Source organism: Mirounga leonina (assembly GCF_011800145.1). Lineage (NCBI taxonomy): Eukaryota > Metazoa > Chordata > Mammalia > Carnivora > Phocidae > Mirounga > Mirounga leonina. The sequence goes on along the minus strand of NW_023270433.1, from coordinate 19,023,758 downwards.
GTTCCAAAGGGGTGTGTCCCGGGCCGGTTGTGTCTGGCGTTGGCCAGAAAAGGGGCACCCCAAGGCAGGAGCTCATTTGGCCTTAGCCGACCCCTCCATAGGGAAAGTGACAGTCAGGGACCCGGGTGGCTGCTCAGCTCACAGGGCTCCCACACACATCCGAAGGCAGTTCTGCTCCTTTGGGTGCTCAAAAACCACACCACGGAGAGTTTAGGTTTTACTAGATGAGCTAAGGCCCACCCCAAGTCACAGAGTAACGGGACTGAGGCGTAAGTCAGGAAGGGTGCAGACACGACATGCAGAGCGACTCCCATGAAATACAGGAGGGCCGAGCCGAAGCTCAGAGCCAGGCAGCTCCAGCCTCTGGACATGCCTGACACTGGGATGCAGACCGACAGGAGGGCCTGTGCTTTTAATGTCCAGGTTACCGGAGGCCTTTCCAAAGTCTGTCACCTTGTGATGACAGAATTACACAAGTCTTTTAAAATTGCCACTAAAATTGAATCCACAATTATAATCGACCATTTGGATCAAGTATCTTTTCAGTATAAATTTATCATCTGGGAACTCCAGACCTTTTAGGGCCAAAGGCTAATGGGCTATTTCTTTATAAATATATGGAATGTCAGAGAAGGGGGAAAGACTGATGTGGGGGGAGGAGACAGAGAGGAGGGCAGGTGCATGGAAATCCAGAACCATTGTCTGCTACACCCCCCTCCAACAATATAAACCCATCGGGCTTTTCCCAGAAACAGCAGAGAAGTGTCTGAAATCCTCAAGGGGCAGGGGGCAGAAGAGTTGGCAACCAAACAAGGAAAGCGAGAGTCAGGGAGGAGATGGTTGTGCCCTAAGTGAACAGTCAGGAAATGGGCTCAATACACACCTGACCACGGGTCACTGAAGAGGACACGGAAGTAGCCCAGCAGGCCCTTAACCGGTGTTCCAATCACCTGCGCTGGGGAGGACCCAAGGCAGGGACAAAAGGTGTGGTGGTGAGAAGCTGGGTCACAGGGCACCCTAAACCTCTAGGAAGCATTCCCCTGCCCCACCCCGCCCACAAGCTGAGTAGGTCACTGTTTTTTCCTCAAACTTCTCCACTTCCTGTTCAAAGGTGGGCAAAGGTGGTGTGTGCGTGTGTGTGTGTGTGTGTGTAAACACCTTCAAGGGATTCTCCAATCCACATGTATACCAAACACTACCCATCTCAAACTCCAACTGGTTTTCAACAGCCCTAGGTGTGAGATTAGCAAACACGAAACTGCTTTAAACAGCTTGATTAAATCCCTAGGAGATTGCTGTCATGAGGTTATTTTTCTCAATTAACAGATGCAAAAAGTGCAGCTACTCTCAAGGGGGTGGAGGATTTATTTCTGACATTCAGGCAGGGGCCTCCTTTCCAACAAGGTTAGGGACACTTAGCAGGTCCAGTTGCCCCATTTTCCTAGTGGAGATCCAGAGGTTTGGAGAGGAAAAGCGTCTGGTCCCAGGATACACAGCCAGGTACATAAACAGCAGAGTCAGGTTAGAGCTTTGTGGATCACCAGAATGGCCTCCTTGGGCCACGTTGGTGCTAACAAAACTTTCTTTCAGGGTCAAAACCCGACTGAACAATGAGAATAGCAACAGCAGAAGCGAGACCACCCACTGATTACTAACCATATGCCAAGAGGGGACCTTTCCTTTTCTTTTTTTAATGCTCATAAGAATCCCTACGCCTTTTCACACTTTGTAGTCATACATTTGCCGGTGTATTTGATGTCTGTCTCCCACACGCTGCTAGCCTTTATGCAGGGTCCAAGTCTGTTTTGCCCACCACCTTATCCGCAGTGCCTGGCATCTATCTGCTAAAACAAAACTAGATGTTCCTGTTTTAAAGAAACATTTTTTAAGAAAAACGGAGCCCAGAAAGATTAGGTAAATTTGCCTTAAGGACGCACACCGGCAGAGCTCCTGTCACTCTGTCCTGTCCCCAAACCACATCCTTACCTTGACAGCCTCAGCGTGGGTCACCCGGGCCAGGGATTTGTCGTTGACACGCAGAATCTGGTCCCCGACTCGCAGCCCTTCCTTCTCGGCCAGAGAGCCTGGCTCCACCAGCGACACATAGATGCCCACGCCATGCTCCGAGCCCCCGCGGATGCTGAAGCCCAAGCCCTCGTGGGCCTTGGCGCGCCGCAGGCTCACCAGGCGCACCTCCCCGGGCCCCGCGCCGTCGGGGCCGCCCCAGGCGGGCTGCCGGTAGGGGGTGGTGGCGGGCAGGTAGAGGCCCTCGGCCGTGTACTGGTCGAAGAGCAGCTGGTCGGAGCGCGGGATGACCAGGCGCAGCATGGGCAGCAGGCGCCGCTTGACCGGGCTGTCCAGCAGCACGCGCAGGGTGCGCACCAGGTCGAAGACGTTGCGGCGCGCGTGGTAGGCGTTCAGGCAGTGCGTGAACTGCTCCCGCTCCGCCTCGCTCAGCAGCGCCGTCAGCGCCTGGTGCAGCTGGCGCACGTTGGCCGACAGCAGCCGCAGCCCCGTGCCCCCGCCGCCGCCCGCCCCGGCCGCCAAGCCCAGCGAGCCGGTGGAGGACGAGCTCACCGACAGGCCGTCCAGCTGCGCGTTCATCTCCCCGCCGAGGCCCGGGGCGCGCGGAGGGGCAGCTGCTGCGCTCGCCGGCACTGGCGCGACAGCCGGAGTCCGGGGGGGGCGGGGGGGCGCGGAGACCGCGGCCGGAGTCTGGGGTTGGGGGGGGGCGAGGAAACAGTGGCAGAATCTCGGGGGAGGGGGGTGGATCGTGGAGACCGCCGCCGGAGTCCCGGGCGCGGGAAGACGGAGGGGTCGCGATCCTGGAGTCCGAGGGGCGCAGAGACGGCGGCTGGAGTCGGGAGGACACGGAGACGGCGGCCGGAGTCCGGGCAAAGCGGAGACGGCGACAGGGTCCTGGGGGACAAGGAGTTGGCGGCTGGAGCCCGGAGGTCGCGGAGACTGCGGCTGGAGTCCGGGGGGGAGGGGAGGGACGCGGAGAGAGCCGCTACATTCTGGACGGCACAGACACGGCGGGTGTCCGGAGTGGGGGGCGCAGCAAAGCTGACCGCCCCGTCACACCATGCCCGGGGCTCCCCCAGCCGGGCCGCCCGTTCCTCTCGGGCTGGGGGACCCCAAAGTCATAAGCTGGGGTGGGGGGCGCTCTAGTCCCAGAGCCCCCCGAACCGCAGCCGGTGGAGCCGCGCGGGCGTCCGCGAGGGGCTGCGGGGCATGTCCGGGGCTGCAGCAGTCCGGGGCCCGCCGCGCTCCTGCGCCGCCCGAGCTCAGACGGAGCCGCGCCGCCGCGAGCCGGGACTTTGCGAACTGTTGAGCTGCCCGGGGCCGATCTTCCAGCGAGTTCCGACGCCGCCGCCGCCGCCTGCCCAGACTTGGCCCCGCCCCCTGCCCCTCCCCCTCTCTCACCCCTTCCCCCCACGGGCTCTTCAGGAAATGACGTCCCGCCTCGCGCCTGGCGGTTGCCTGGAGACGGGGTGAAACAGTCCAGCCCAGGGGAAGAAAGGGGTGAAAGTGGGGGTTGGGGTGGGAGGAGCTCCGGGGGCACTGCGAGCCCCCCCTCCCCCACTTCTCCAGCCCCAAGTTGAGATGAGGTGGGCTGCAAACCTGTGCTCCTTTGGGATCGAAGCCTAAGCCTCAGGACCGCTTTGGAGCAATTAGCCGGCTAGCTAATTCACAATTATGGGGGAAAATAGCCAACTTTTTGCCTCTAAAATACCAAACGCTCCAGGCTCGGTTTTCTACCTTAAAACGTTGCGCTCCCCTCTTGCACGCCCTGACATACGAGTTCAAGTGTTTATGTGGACGATCGTTGGGCACCTACTGTGTCCAAGAGTATATACAAGCGTATACTGGTGCCTGCCTACTGGACCACTGCCTGGTAGGCGGGGAAGCCGCTTTCAGAAATAAAAGTGTACACAACCCGCGTACACACATACACAAATGGGTGAGTGCAAAACTGGTGAAATCTGAACAAGGTGGGTGGATTGTATATCAATGTTAATGTACTGGTTGTGATCTTGTAAACACAGGGGAAAACATGGGATGTCTCTGTATTATTTCTTACAACTTCAAGTGAATCTACAATTATCTCAAAATAAAAATTTTAAAAATTTATATAAGGGATTGGGAAGAAAAGTATTCTGCGTCTTCCCATCCCAAGACGAAATGGGAAGATATTCCAAGGTGTGGCCTAGAGCCCTCCTGTCCCACCCCACTCCCCCAAATGTGATCTAAATTCAAAGGTGACTTTCTAAGGATCACACACACACACACACACACACACACCTTCCAATCAATTGACTCTCCTAAATTGTTCTCCAATAGAAAGCTTTATTTTCCCTAAAAACAGCGTGGAATTGCCAGTGAAAACTTATGTCCGTGGGAGAGATCGAATATCACCTAACAGAGTAGTTTGAGCTAGCCCCAGAAAGATGGAGCATCCATTTATTTATTCACTTACTTATTTGGTCACTCTTTATTCAGTGTTTTCCAAGCACCTATTCTGTATTGGGTCATGTACTGGGTGTTGGAGACAGTGGTTAAAAAAATGAAATCGAGGGGCACCTGGGTGGCTCAGTCGTTAAGCGTCTGCCTTCGGCTCCGGTCATGATCCCAGGGTCCTGGGATCGAGCCCCGCATCGGGCTCCCTGCTTGGCGGGAAGCCTGCTTCTCCTTCTCCCACTCCCCCTGCTTGTGTTCCCTCTCTCGCTCTCTCTCTCTCTCTCTGTCAAATAAATAAATAAAATCTTTTTTAAAAAAAATGAAATCGAGGGACACCTGGGTGGCTCCGTCGTGTAAGCATCTGCCTTTGGCTCAGGTCACGATCCTGGGATCAAGTCCCGTGTCGGGCTCCTTGCTTGGCGGGGAACCTGCTTTTCCCTCTGCCTGCCGTTCCCCCTGCTTGCGCGCTCTCTCTGTCTCTCTGACAAGTAAATAAATAAAATTTTAAAAAAACAATGAAATCGCTGGCCTCAAGGAAGTCACTGTTTCGCAGGGGAGAAAGACCACATGAATAAATAAAGTTAAAAAGCAGTATGGTAAGTGTTGTGATGGCTGAGAGAGCCCAGGTTTAGAGGAGGGGAATATTTGAAGGACTTTATCAAAGAGGTGACACCTGAACAAGGTCTCCCTAAGGAGAATGGGCTTTCTTTTCTGGGCATTGGGTAATCACAGAAGGATTTTCAGCACTGTTAGGTCAGTGCATGCCCAAAGCTGAGGCTGGGAATCGAAGCTAAATTCCCCCTCACCCCCAATCTTCAGGTGTCTTATTCACTTCCCTAAGACAGATCTAGGTTAAATTAATACCCAATGAACGGGTATTTGACGGAGTGTTTTAAATAACCTATTAAGCTACCTTTGGACATATCTCTCACGGCCCTAAGTTTAGCAGTTTATGATGTGTATCATTCTTCCCCTTTTAACTGCCATTGAAGCCTTTGATGCAACAAGCCAAAGGTATTTAGATAAAAAAAAAAATCAATCTCCCCCACCCCCCCCAAGTATATTAATGACATATCTCAAAATGACACCAAGCAGGGCTTAATAATAGGCAGTCCAGGTTTTCTGCAAATGTATTTCATGCTCGGCTTTCACTTAGTTTGTGGTTCTAATTACAATTACTGTGATTGGCTTGATAAATGCACCTAGGAGCTAAGATTCCCCATTCCCAACACTTTATCTCGGTGCAAGGATGCTTGCGAAAAGGTATTTTGCTTCAAGCAGTAGAAACTACATCACACACACGTCTGAGTATAGAAAGAAACACTTTCCTCCGCAAACATCAGAGACCATCTGGGATGCCATGCTATCGTTTAATTTCATAGAGGCCAGTTTCGAGGTGGGGGGGGCAGACAAGTACAAGAGCATGGAAAAAGAACTCGTTGGGGCTTCTTCCATCCATCTTGCATAACCGCCTTAGTATCAGTTTGCACTGTGTACCCTCTGATGAGAGGCAGTGTGTAACTGTGCTCAAACCTCAAGAATCCTATTTCATGTCGGAAGATGTGTTTGTCCTTCAGAAATAAGCTCTTGGAAACCCAAGATGCCTGGGCTCCTGAGGGCTACACTGCCTCAGGGCTTCCAGACCTGGAAGGAAGCCCTGACTCCGGGAGCCGAGCTAGCCTTGGTTGCATACTGCCCTCTTCAGAAGAAAAGCATTATTCTCTCACATATGCTGCAGCTTCCCTTGGCTGACTTCACCAAAGTCACTTTCGGTAGTGCATTATTGTGCCCCAACTCTGGCGAATCAATGCCCTTCTCCTATGGATGTTTCTGGAACCTTGAAGACACTGGAGCAGTTGAAACACAGAGGGAAGAGTGAATTGTATTCAAGTCCAAAGTGCTTTGTGTCAAACTGGACGTTTGGTTGTTTGTTTATGTTTTTGTTCTAATGAGGAGAGAGCATACTGAGTTGCACTCTGGACATCAGGAAAGAAACCATTATTCCAGGCCAGAACGTCCCTTTACTAGTGGAGTGCCCCATAACAAATGGCTTCCCTTCTCATCTGGAGAGTTTCTAAACCTTTCCTGTGTCCCCAAAAGGCCACGTCCTGTCCAGCAAAACAGCAAGCAGCAGCTCGTGGAATAGCATGAAGGTGTCGGTTCTTTTTTCCTCTTTTTTTATGGCAATCTTAAAAAGCCTTTTTCTGTTGCATAGTCATTTGGAACTCCTCCTCTTTCTTCTTATCCACTGGAATGTATCTGTAGAAGACAATAGAGATTAATTTAATTTAAGATGCCTTTCCTGTGGGACATAAAGAAAAATACAGCTAATGTTTATTGAGTGCCAGACACGGTTTTGAACACTCAATCCTCCCAACTATTCTGTAAAGAGAGATACAACCACTACCATCACCATCATCATCCTGCTAAAACAGACAGAAAAATCAGGACATAGGGATGTAACTGTCCCCAAGATTGCAGAGGTAGTTAATGGAAGGGTTAGGATTTGAACCCAGGCAGTCTGGCTCCAGAGTTCTTACTCAACCACTATGATGCGCAGCCTCCCAAATGCTTGGTTCAAAGATGCTAAAAGGTCCCAGATGGGAATGGTATGAAGACCATATTTCCTTGAAAGTTGGGCTGAAACGTCAGAGGTTAAACACAAGCCACATACTAATGATTCCCAGTTGGTAAGCTGACATTTGGTGGAGGGGAGAACGTGTGGGGGTGTGTTTAATAAGGAACACCTCATTTTTTTTTTTTTCTAAATTTTTATTTACTTGAGACAGAGAGAATGAGAGAGAGAGAGCACATGAGAGGGGGGAGGGTCAGAGGCAGAAGCAGGCTCCCTGCCGAGCAGGGAGCCCGATGCGGGACTCGATCCCGGGACTCCAGGATCATGACCTGAGCCGAAGGCAGTCGCTTAACCAACTGAGCCACCCAGGCGCCCTAAGGAACACCTCATTGAGAGAGATGGGAGTAGAGAGGATTGGGATCCAGGCTGGATACGGAGAGAGAGGCTCAAAGCAATCTGATGCAAGGTGTCGTAGGGAGTATCTCCCAGCTTTGGAATTATCACATCCACTCCGGGAGGTTGCCACAATGTCAAAAACCCCACAATGTCAGTCGGGATGGTATCAGCAGAGAAAAGGGAAATGTTTACCTCTATGACTGGTAGACAATGCAGACAATATTGATGGAAGTGCAGGGAGATAAGAGAGAGGCGAGAAAAAGAGAAAGAACAAAACATCAGGAAAAGAGGATACAGGTACAGCAGCCCCCCCCCCCCCATCCAAAAGTAGAGTGTTTTCTGATGAAAACTTTTGGAAGCTGAAATGAAGCAAAGAAAGAATTAACATTCATTGTTATGGAAAAACTTTTGAGCGTCCTCAGACGCCAAAAATAACCTTTCTCAGGCTGTTCTGATACCTTAGGACACATCTTGCTAACGGATGCACAAAGTAAGTCAAGATCCAGCACAGATGCTCACAGACACAGCTCAGAGCTATGGTGGCCTGATGCTGAGTGTGGTTTCTGGGGAAGGAGCTTGGGGGGCCACTTTCGCTGGTGGGAGGGATTGCACTGCCTTTGTGACAGCTCACTGCAACACAAACCCTGAATGCTATTTTTGCTTTTGCCTTTTTTCCCCCCTAAAAGCAAAAATCCTCTTCGAATTTCTTTGGGTTAGCAAAAACAGATACCAGCGGAGGTCTTTTGTGAAAGTGAGGTGACGTGAAGCAACCTTTTGAAAAGCGGGGGATACCTGCATTTATCTTGGCCTTGGCAAGATCTCCAAAGAGTCTGTCTCATGGTCATAAAGAATTAGGTGATATTTGTGCTAGAAGGGTGAGAGAGCTTAGAACTGATCTCCAGGTTTCAAACCCATCTCTGACATTCACTGTGTGACCTTGGGCAAGTCATGGAGGTCTTACGTGCCTCAGGGCCCTTTGCCTGTGAAATGGGGACAGTGCCATTGTCATCAGCATTATGATTGCCTGAGTTCATGGATGTGCAGTGCTTGGTAAGGACCAGGTGTTCCCACGAGGCTTGCATCCATCGTGGTTAAAGTTCTTACCACACAGGAGCCCCCCAAGAATAGAGCCATGGGCTTCTTTATCTCTCTGTGTCTCTCTGTGCATCCTTGACTCTCCCTCTCCCACTCTTGCACTACAGATAGGACAATCAAGGGCCAGAGAAGGTTGCTGTCTTATCCACTGTCCCACGGGGCGCCAGTGGTGCCTGTCTCAAGGTCTCATGAGCAGCTAAAAGGAAAATGTACTGAGAACTTGCAATGAAAGGGCTAAGCACTGTAAAGGCATCCTGTCTGTAATCCTCACAATAATCCTATGACCCGACTTTACAGTTAAGAAAACTGTGTCCAGGCGCTGAGGCGGTTCCCCCAAAGTCTGTACCGTTAATCGCCCCCCCGTACGAACCCACAATGCGCCCTCTCTGCACCTGGCATCAAGATAGATGGGATTGATGCTGACTTCTCTCATATAGCTTTGGGGAAAACAACAAATGATAATGATGGCAATAATAAATTGCTGGGAGCCAGTTTGTGGCTAAAAAGAGGCAGAGCCGTGGAAGTGACCTTATCAGGCATGCTGTGTTGTAATCCGATTGCTACGTAGAGAAGAGCTTCTTTAATCAGAGGATTATATATTGGTTACCCCCAGGTACTCACTCCACATATCAGCTTGGCTCAGATTAGGGAAGCCCCCAGAGGACACATCTTTACCATGTACACATCAGCATAGTTAACTGGGGCATCCATTCATGCCTTCACTCCGTTCGTTCATTCATCATTCCAACTTTACTTAGCTCCTCCTCCATTCTGCCAGGCAACGTTCTGGACATTTAGCAGGAACAAGACCAGCAGGGTTCCTGCCCTCCTGGAGCTGACGGTCAGGAGCTATTGTGTTGTGAGCCTCAAACATGCTAATGGTGACCTCTGATGTCAGGGTCCCAGGCAATGCTCCCCGGCTGGCATCCCCTTCTCTGAGCCTCAGCTTCCCAGGCTGTTTGGCATCTTAGGAAAGTGCTATCCGTACTGCAGGCAGACTTGGTGAAATAATTCCTGGTTATGTAACCTTGGAGGAATCGTGTCATCTCTCTGAGCCTCAGTTTCTTTATTTATTAAAAAAAAAAAGGACTATAAAAAGGGCTATAAAAGAGTAATGGTTGGAAAGTTAACGGAAATAATGCAGGTAAAGCACTTAGCATGGTGCCTGGGACCAGCGCAGCTCTAGGCTGCTCTAAGAATTGCTTTGAGGGGCACCTGGGTGGCGCAGTCAGTTGGGCATCTGAGTCTTGGTTTCGGTTCAGGATGTGATCTCAGGGTCCTGAGATGGAGCCCCACATCGGGCTCTGTGCTCAGCATGGAGTCTGCTGGAGATTCTCTTTCCCTCTGCCCCTCCCGTTGGTGCGCGCTCTCTCTCTCTCTAAAATGAATAAATCTTAAAAAAAAAAAAAAAAGAAAAAGAATTGCTTTGAGAAAATAACTCTTAGTTTCGCTTATCTGTGTGGATCCTGTAAGACTTTTTCTTTTTTTTTTTTTTAATAATGAGGTGGCTAAATTTCTGGTTAATTGCTTCATGTCCTCACTGATCCTCAAGGAGACTTTTTGTTTTGTTTTGTTTTGTTTATTTTTAACTTCAGTCTTCAGGGGATTCTGAAAAAGAATACTGTTCCCGGGGCTTTCTGTATACTGTCGGCCAAGTCCTTCCTCTCTGGGCCTCAGTCTTCCCATCTGTACAATGAGGGACGTGGAGGCAATGATCTGGAGGCCTTTCTGGCTCTGAGAACCGTGTTTTTGTTTTTATGGCAGAGGAGGAGGTGGGAGGGGAAGGCAAGGATGAGGGGGAAGCAGGAAGAGCTTTCTGGGGTTCTAGGCAGACTTAGATTTAGAATTCTGTCCCTGGCTCCCTGGCTGACTGATGACTCTTCCTCTGACTGGTTTGAAGCTCATAATGTCTCTTTGCCTCCGGGTTTCCAATAGCAGCTAATGGTCCTAGCTGCCTTTCATCAGGTTTTGTGATTTTGCCTTTGACTTTGACCATCTTTAAAGACCCTCGGCAGACATCATTATTACATTTACAGGGCCCGGTGTGCCCAACTGCTTGGCAAATTGTGTCAAAGAATCTATAACTGTTACAGAAGAATGCTTGCTCTCTGAATTCTTCTTTATTCCTTGGAGATTTGATATCCTCGTTGACCTTCTATGAAGGTAACAATAAATGGAGTTTCAACACCTTGGAATCGTAGTGACGTTTTTTAAAGCCGGGTAGAACCTTAAAGATCATATTCATTTATTCATTCAACAAACATGTTTCGAGTGCTTACTGTGTGTCAGGGCACTGTGTGGGAGCTGAAAGAGTTGACCTCTTGTCCTTGTTCTCATGCCTCCCATCTAGTTGGGAATAACATGTGACAAGTAATGCTGACTCTGTGTTATAATAGAGTATATTAGTTATATATTGCTCTGTAATGAATTACTACAAACTTGGTGGCTTTAACAATACACATTTATTACCTCATAGTTTCCATGGGTCCGGAGTCTGGGCATGGATTGGCTGGTTCCACTGGCTCAGTATTTCACAAGACTGCAATTGAGGTATTGGCAGGGCTGTGTTCTCATGTGAAGGCTTGACTAGGGAAGGATTCACTTCCAAACTCATTCAGCCAACGGCAGAGTTCATTTCTTGTGACAGTATGACTGAAGGTCCCGCCTTTTCGCGGGCTGTTGGCTAGGGGGCCATTTTCTCATCCTGGAAGCCAGGCACAGTTTTTTTGCCATGTGGTCCCCACATGGCAGCTGACTTCTTCAAAGCCAGCAAGGGCATCTCTCTCTCCAGTCTACTAAGATGGAGTCTTCTATAATGTGAAATAATCTTAAGAGTGCCATCCCATCATCTCTGTCATATAAAGTAACCTAATCAAGGGAGTTGCATCCCATCACTTTTGCCTTATACCATAGTTAGAAGCAAGTCCCTGGTTCTGCCCAAATGGAAGGGGAGGAGATTATGCAAAGATGTGACTCATTGCACGGGTCACTGTAGGGTGTGTGTGCCACGCAGGAAAAAGGGTAACAGGTGTGCAGAGGAGGAAGCCCCTGCTTCTTCTAGGGGGAGGTCAAGAAGGCTTCCTGAAAGGGGCGCCTGGGGGACTCAGTCGTTAAGCGTCTGCCTTCGGCTCAGGTCATGATCCCAGGGTCCTGGGATCGAGCCCCGCATCGGGCTCCCTGCTCCACGGGAAGCCTGCTTCTCCCTCTCCCACTCCCCCTGCTTGTTTTCCCTCTCTCGCTGTCTCTCTCTCTCAGTCAAATAAATAAATAAAATCTTTAAAAAAAAAAAAGGTTTCCTGAAAGAGGGGACATTTGAAGGGTGACAACTGAAGGATGAGTGGGGGGGCACCTGTTGGACAAAGTGGAAAGGACACTCTGGGCAGAAGGAACAGCGTCGACAAAGACACGAAGGCAGGAAAGACTACAAATTGTTCAGGGAACTGCAAGGAAGTTCTGCATAGTTGGATCCAGCAAGCATGTAGCCAGAATATAGCTGGAGAGAAGGCGGGCAGCAGTGACTCATGAAAGACATGGAATGGTGGGCTAAGCACTTTTGACTGTATTCTACAAGCAACAGAGAGCCATCAGTTTGCAGGTGCGGATTCGGATTCTTGGCACCTTTTCTAACAGTTCTCGAAGATTGATAGAAGATTCATAAAGAATCCTCAGGGAGAGTGGCACCCTTTTAAGAGTATGATAGACACCAGAGCCTGCTAAAAATATGTCTGAGCCTCCACGGCGTACCAAGCCACAAACTGTTTATGTAGGAAGGAACTTTTAAACTTCCTGCCAGCCAGTGACTGTCTTTTCTCCTCGCCTCAGTTTGTGCAGCTCGGTTGTGTGTGGCAGGCCTCAGAATCAGATCGACCTGGGTTCAAATCCTGATTCTGCCACTTGCCGGCTGGTAAGACCTTGCACAAGTAAGTGTAGTGAGAACCAAACGCAGTTATACACACCAAGCGCTCCTCTGGTATGAGCGTGTTAGTCTGTTAGGGCTGCCCAAACAGAGGACCACAGGGGGCTTAAACAACAGAAATTTATTCTCTCACGGTCCTGGGGGCTGGAAGTCTGAGATCAAGATGTCGGCAGGGTTAGTTTCTTCTGAGTCCTCTCTCCTGGGTTTGCAGATGGCCACCTTCTCCCTCTGTATCTACATGGTCTTCCCTTTGCCAAATTTCCTCTTCTTCCAAGGGCACAAGTCATATTGGATTAGGGTTCATCCTTTTAACTTAATTACCTCTTTAAAGACCTATTCTCAAATATGGTTTGTCTGAGGTGCTGGGGATTGGGACTTCAACATAGGAATTTGGGGGGGGGGGGACAACTCAGCGCACAATACTATATTCTTTAACTAACTAACGTCAGGTACATCTTCCTCCACCTCCGATGGTGAAAATTTTCATGCTCCAGTTGCAGGCATGATTTCTCAGCCTCTCATATTCTAGCTCTTCCATAAGAACTGATTTGTCTCGTCAATCACCTTCCAGAAGGACGTGCGTTCACGCCTCGCTCTGTAACTAATAGTACCAGCAACACATGTCCTGATGGGACCCCAATCCCACTGAAATATGCCTAACAAAGCAGCTGAATAACCTTTCTTTAATTTAATCCAATGGCAGTAATTTTCCAGAACACACCATTACAAGGGAGCAGGATGATCTCCAGGGCTTTTGATGCCTAATTAAAAGGCACTGTAGCAAGAAGGAGATTGCAGTTATGTCTCAGAATCACATCGTTCTGGTTTTGGAGTTGTAGGAAATGAGGAGTTTTTACCCAGCTGTGAGGAGGTTGGGCAGGGTGGCTCAGGGAAACTGTGGGGGCCTCTGCTGGTCACATGGAGAAGGATTTGTGGCATTGTTTCTGAACAATGTCAGAATAAGCCAAGGTCATTCCTCTTTCTTGTAGGTGATGGGGCCAGGAAGACCTGACCATGGGCCGAAATGGTCGTTGGCGGAGGAATCTCAGGGATAGCTGATCCATTTTCAACATTAGCTTATCCAGCAGCACCTTCTTATTGAGCATGCATTAGGCGCTGTTGATGGTGGGCATGATCATCAAGATAACTGACACAAATATCTCAAAATCATGGATTTGTAACTTGGGGCTCAGGCTCCAGCACATTTGTGAATTCTGATCTCCAAAACTGTGCAAGAATCAATATCTGTTGTTCTAAGCCACCCAGTTTGCAGCCCTAGGAAATTAATACCCATGGTTAATAATAATTACCCGAGGTTGATGTATTTCAAGTATTACGTTAATTGACTCTTCCTATTTTTGTGGTTGTTTTGAGACTTCAGTGAGATAATGCATATAATGTGCTAAGCATGGTTTGTCCTCCGTAAACTCCATATAAATATAAAATTAATTTAATTATTAATACCATATTTATCTTTTTAAAAAGATTTTAGTTTTAAGTAATCTCTTCACTCAACATGGGGCTCAAACTCGCAACCCCAAGATCAAGAGCTGTACACTGGCTTCTTTCACTTAGCATAACGTTTTCAAGGTTCTTCCAGGTGATAGCATGTATTAGTTCTCCATTCCTCTTCACGGCCAAATAATATTCCACAGTGTGGCTACACGACACTTTGTTTGTCCATGCATCAGTTGAGGTACATTTGGGTTGTTTCCACTCTTGGCTATCGTGAACAACGCTGCTTTGAGCATTCATGTACAGGCTTTTGTGTGGATATAAGTTTTCATTTCTTTCAGGAGTAGAATTCCTGGGTCCCTTTCCAAGAGCTGCTAGGTTGTTTCCAAAGTGGCTACATGGAGCCTTGGAGTTTTACAGCCTTGGGGGCCTTCTAAGCTAACATTTATACATGTAACTTTTAGTTCCCTCTTTGCTGTTGTTGTTTGCTTTGTTCCTTTGCTGGCTTTTTATAGACCAGGATTCAGATGAGATGTGGCTTCAGGCCCAGTGAAGCCGACAGGGTTTGGGCAAGCTCTGCCTGGGCCTCCTGCAAGCCTCTGAGGCTCTGGCAGGATTTATGGCCGGTGGCTCCCTCACCTACCTGCTTACCTCGGACTTGTGCAGAAGCTTTACTGTTCTTTGTTCTATTTCATTCCCGTTTTCCTCTTCTGTAGAGACTTCCATGCCTCCCCTCCTCCACCAGGCCACTGGGGAAGGTTCTGGGGGTCATCTCACCAGCCCCTCACTTTTTCTGGGGACTGAGGCAGGAGGGCGGTGCTGGGGTTGTAGGGGCCCAGATCAGCAAATAAGTTGATGGCAGAACTGAAATAGAAAACCAGGGTTTCCCCCCCCTTATTACAGTTATAATGCATGTTTATTGTATAAAAATGAGAAAATAGTTATAATTCAAAAACAAAAACAGTTTAAAAAAACCATCACCCATAATTTCACCACCTACAGAAGACTAACGTTAACATTTTGGTTTATAACTTTTATTCATTTAATTATTCATTAATTTATTTAATAGATGTTTTTACGGTGTCTACCAATTGCCAAGTACTTTACCAAACCCTGCATATGTATATATGTGAAAATATATACATCATTTCCTACAAAAACCAGGATCATCTTACATATGTGTTTTATCATTTAAATTTGTCTATCATTCCAATGATTTGTTATACATCCCTTTTTATGAAGCTACATATAAATCTACACTCTCATTCTTAATGGCTGCATAGAATATGCAATGAGTTATTTTAGCAATCCCCCGTTGTTGTACACACAATTATTTTAACTTGCCTGGATATAATAATTTCCTTGATAATTACAGCTATTATCAATATAGCTGTAATCATCTTTTTGTCTTCTCGGTTCTTCAGATAAATTTGTAGAACTATAACTGCCACGTCCAAAAGGCATATAAATATTTTTAAGGCTGCTATTGATACATTTTGCCAACTGACTCATCAAAAATAACTGGACAAGTCTGGTCTCCCTTCAGCCATGCATAAGAATGCCTGCGCCTCACCCCTCATCAACATTTTACCAAGCCTTGGGTAATTTATTCTTTTCCAATAGGAAAAATAACAAATGGTTTTATCAGTTTCTTAGGGCTGTTCTTGCGAAGTACCTCAAACGGTACAGCTGAAAATAGCAGAAATTTATGGTGTCACAGTTCTGAAGGCTAATGTCCCAAATCAAGGTGTTGGCGGGACCGTCTTCCCTCTGAAGAGTGCAGAGGGATCCTTCCTCCTCTTCCTGGCTTCTGGTAGTCTTCTGTGTTCCTTGGCTTGCACAGCATAACTCCAATCTCTACCCTCATCATCACATGGCTTTCTCCCTGGGTCTCTGTCTTTACACGGTCGTCTTATTATACAGACACCAGTCATAGTGGATCAGGGACCCAGTCCTAGAGCAGTAAGACCTCATCTTAGCTAACTACATCTGCAATGACTCTATTTGCAAATAAAATCATATTCTAAAGTACCGGGGGTTAGGGTTTCAGTATACCTTCTGTTGCCGGGTTGCGAAGGGGGCACCATTCAACTTAGAACGATGGCATTACATACTTGAATTTTTGACTGATTGGCAGTTTTTGATTACATACTTGAAATTTTGATTCATTACTGGTAAAATTGAGCATTTTCCCATATGTACCTTAGGTCCTTTTTCCACAGGGGTATTTGTCTCTTCCTTATTTGTTTCTAAAACTTTTTATATAATAAAAATATTCACGCTTAGACTCCAGGCTTTTCTCTTTGACTGAGTTTCAAACACAGCAAATCTGCGCAGACTTTGGGGCATTTGTAAAATTGGCAGAGTGTGTAGCTTGCTGTGGGTGCAGTTCTCTGCCCACCGGCGCTATGAGAGGATCCTCCCCTAGGAGCCCGGCCAGAGGACGATGTGACTTCGCGGCTTCTGTGTTAGTCAGGATAGGCTAGACTGTGCTGCCTAAAAGAATGACCCCAGAAGTCTTGACGGGCTGCAGCACCCAGGTTTATTTCTCACTCAGACCATGTGTCTACTGCAGGTTGGCCGAGACTCTGCCACATCATCATTGCTGGATCGAGGCTCCCAGAGCAGCTCCCATATGGGACATCACAGTCAGGGAGACAGAAACAGCTCTGCTGTTTGAACAGAGAATTTTTTTTTAAATTATTTATTTGAGAAAGAGAGAGAGAGTGACAGAGAATACAGGTGGGGAGGAGAGGGAGAAGCAGGATTCCCACGGAGCAGGGAGCCCGACTTGGGGCTCAATATCAGGACCCCGAGATCATGACCTGAGCCGAAGGCAGAGGCTTAACCTACTGAGCCGCCCAGGTGTCCCCTAACAGAGAGAATTTAATACAGGGAGTTCTCATGAGCGCTGGAGGACTGACAAGTCAAAGGGAAGCAGGAGGTTTTGCAGAGAGCCCTGCAGGCAGCAAAGACCACTCTGGGTCTGGGGGACCAAACGGAAGACTTGCTCTGAAGCCAAGTGCACAGAGCTGGTGCGCAGAGAGTGGATGCGGCCGCCGCCGACTGGTGCCTCACCGTGGGCGCAATGAGCCTGGCTCTGGGAGGGCTAGAACACCTGGAAACTGGGAGCAGTGGCTTGTGCAGGACAAAGGGCTGCTGCTGTGGCAGCAGACAGATCAGCAGGCAAACAGGCACAAGGAGAAGCCTTCTCCCCTCCTCCGGCCTTGTAGCCTCCCCCAGTGCCCACTGCTGTTGGCTTCGCCGGGGCTGCGATTACCTAATGCCCTGGACCAGGCGGCTCAGACCTCAGAATTGTACTTCTTGCAGTTCTGGAGGCTGGAAGGCTGAGATCATCAGGGTGCCGGTGTGGTTGGGTTCTTGGCGAGGGCCACCTCCCTGCTGTGTCCTCACACGGCAGAGAAAGCCAGATCTTGTTTCTCTTCCTGTTTTTATAAGGAGGCCCCACTCTCAGAACCTAATCTAACCCTAGTTACGTCCCAAAGACCCCCCCCCCCACCTCCCAGTTTCATCACATTGGGGGTTAAGGTTTCAACATACGAATTTGGGCGAGGACACAAACATTCAATCCAGAGTAAATGGCGGAACCAAAAGGAACCATTCGCTAAAGAGCCAGCACTGAAGAGCAGAGTAGAGCCGCGTGGGTCTGGGATTAGCAAGCGGCACAGCCAACCGTTCAGCAGAGGGACAAGGGAGCATGCGATGCTCTGAAAGCCTTGATCAGCCTTGACCACCACCACCCTCAGCACCCTGGCCGGAGCGAGTCATGGGGCAGGACGGTAGCATTCTCCTGCACGAAGGGCCATCCGATATTGTGGACAGTAAATACGGAACAGTCGACCACAACTTCAGTTCAGCTGCCGGGGTCCAGCAGGCCTTCCCTGGTGAGCAGCCCATCAGGGGTGATTGGATCTTCCTCCCAGGCCCAGTGCCTCGTTCTAACACAGCCTCAAGCCTTGTTATCCAGGCGTGGTCCGGCTGTGTCAGCATCACCAGGAAGCTCCTTGGAGATGCAGAACCTCAGCCTCACCCCAGACCCGCTGCATCAGAATCTGCATTTTAACAGGATCCCCCAGTTGGAGAAGCTCTTCTCTGTGGCGCACCATACCTGGCTGTCTCTCTCTTACCTCGACTGAAAGGAGGGTACACCTTGCAGCTAAGCCTGGGTAGGCTTGCCCCAGCTCCCCTGCGCTAGTATCCTCAAATTAGTGTCAGTTCCTCGCAGACTCTGGCCTTAATTTGAAGGCCCATCTTAGTTCCCCACATGGGTGGGAACTTTATGTCTCTTTTTTCCTGCCTCGTCATAAAGATTTAGTGAGAGACCGGCAGGGACCCCATCCGGCTTGCGAGTCAGTTGTCACTTTGTGCGATTTCTTGATGCCCAGTCAGTGGTTTTGACTTGCTTCTCAGGTTCCAGGTAGACAAGGACTTGGGGGACACCATTCCACCCACTACAAGGGTGAATTTGGGGGGCTCCCTGAGGCTTACCCCGAGACTGGAATCCCTGTGCTGACTCCATGGTTCCTCTGCACAGAGGCCTCAAAACACCTTAGCTTCGTGCCCGATCTCTACACGAAGGCACTCTGGGGACAAGAGGCACATGTCCCCCCTGCGGCTGGGATTGTGCTCAACCTCAAATCCAAATACTGCAAGATAATTTCATTAAGAACAAATCTCTTTGCCTTTAAAGCATGCAAATCCGTGGATGTCCTCAGCAATTGACTGTACAAAGCCAATTTTTTTTTTAAAGATTTTATTTATTTATTTGACAGAGAGAGACACAGCGAGAGAGGGAACACAAGCAGGGGGAATGGGAAAGAGAGAAGCAGGCTTCCCGCCGAGCAGGGAGCCCGATGCGGGGCTTGATCCCAGGACTCTGGGATCTTGACCCAAGCCGAAGGCAGACGCTTAACGACTGAGCCACCCAGGCGCCCCCAGAGCCAATTATTTTTTAAAAAGTGTTTTAATTTTTCATATGCTATGATCCCCCTCAAAGCAGCAGGCTGGGGCAGCTTTAAGTGACAAGGCAGTTGAAGCCGGTAAATGGAGCGCTTGGGCTGAGCTTCTCCCGTCCTCAGGACTACACCCAGAGGCGGCACGGTTCTTTGCGGAGAGAGGGCCTTGCACCATGTGGTCCCTGCAGAACGTGAGCCCTGCGAGGGCAGAGACCAGGTCACATGCCTTTTTGTGTGTATCGGACCATTTCCAGCACATAGCACTTAGTCAACTTTGGTCAGGCTTCCATAAACAGACCCTGAGAGGAAGATGTGCAGACAAGTGGGTATCATGGAAATGCTCCCCCAGGAAGTCCGTAAAGGAGTAGGGGATGCAGACCGGAAGAGGAGGAGGGCCAGCAAGCAGGGCAAGGGCGGGCGGAGCTGAGGGAGGCACAAGGGATGCAAAAACGTGAAGGTTGGTGCACGGATCTCAGGGTGAGTGTCCCCTTAAAATCTGTGCCCCAGTACGTCACTTGCTTCATCCTAGTCCCGGCCTCCTGGGCAGGAATGTGATTTCAGACAAAATCCCTCCCAAGCAGCTTCAGTCTGATCCCGTGGGGCCGCTAGAATATAAATTGCATCCACGGTTTTCTTGATTAGGGTCAGGATCTGGGGCTTTCTGACTCCTGAACTCTGCAGTCACTGGTTAAGGGCACCCTGGGAATGGGGAGGATGAATATTCCCCAGGACAGGCCTGGCAAGAGTCACAGGTGTGGGCTGTTGGAAGGGAAGGCCCATCTAAGGAGGGGGAGTAGGGCACAGAAGCAGTAAGAAGGGATCTGGGTGCAGCATTAATAATACACCTCACCAATGTTTGTTGGGTGAATGAAGGAAGAAGGAAATTTATGAGTGAATTAACAATCAAACAAAAAATGAATTCACTGAAAATTGAGAATGCTCATAAAAATCCTGTTCTACAACCAACTCTGAGCTCCAACCCTGCTCAACCTGTAGGGCTAATGTTTATTTATTTATTTATTTTAAAGATTTTATTTATTTATTTGACAGGGAGAGACAGGGAGAGAGGGAACACAAGCAGGGGGAGTGGGAGAGGGAGAAGCAGGCTTCCCGTGGAGCAGGGAGCCCGATGCGGGGCTTGATCCCAGGCCCCTGGGGTCATGACCTGAGCCGAAGGCAGACGCTTAATGACTGAGCCACCCAGGCGCCCCAGGGCTAATGTTTATTTAATGCTGGGTGGCAAGCATCATGGTGGACATTCTTACAGCCAAGTCCAAGTCTGAGAGCAGAGCAGAGTGTCCTTCCCTTCCCTGGGAGCATCCCCTGAAAGAGAGGAAGGGAACGAGGACCCTAGTTACTGGTGCGTGAGTGCCTTGGCTGATGGACTCTTGCCTGCCTAATCCCAGTCCTGCCCAGTGACTACGGCTCCTGAAAGCAGCTTGGCATATTGTATCAGCATTTAAATCCCATCACATCTCCCTGCTGACTCTCATTGCAAAATATTTATTCATTTGATGGCTCAGAATAATTGCCTCAGTCCCCAGTCTCGGACCGTCTGTGCAGAGCAGCAGAGAATTCCCGTCCTTGCCCAGCTCTCCTGCTACCAGGGGAGAGGAGGTGTACCGTCCATCGTGGGGGCAACCTGAGATGCTCAAGCACTCTGCGTGGTATAGCCCCTTCACCCCAGAGCCACTTTTCCTGTCCACATTCTCATTTTACATCAGGGATCCTATCTTCCTAGGGACCCAGGCTTAAGACTCAGGTCATCTCTTAATCCATTCAAACACTTACTGAACACCTACTTTGGGCTAAGCTTTGTGTTAAGTCCAGATCCTGCCCATTACTGTGTGGTAGATGAACTGACATGAGTGCCCGTGCAGTGCCAAGCATAGAAAAGTCTCTAAAAAATGCTTGTTAGATGGAAAAATGGATGGATGAAAAGATGGAAGGATGAGTGGGTGGGTGGATGGATGGAAGGATGGATGGGTGGATGAAAGGATGGGTGGATAGATGGATTGTTGGATGGATGTGATGGTGGGATTTGTTGGTTATGTCTCTTCAGTATCCTGTACACATTCCCTGTGACAGGAGGGGCTGAACTTGACCCCTCACATTCTCCACTCTGGCCATGTATCCCAGGCCAAGCTAATCAGACTATTCCAAACTTTTGGCCACACAAATTGGTTTCAAGCAGGGACATATAACATGAGCCAGATTAGCGTTCACCTTGGGACTTTTTTGGTTGCTTCTAGCAGTAGACAACCTCTCTTCCCTGGGTTGCTAAACTGCTGGGACGTTTATTTGAAGCTGCTGAAGCCTCCTTTACTTGCCACAAGGAAAGAGCCTGACTTAAGGACAGGAAAAGGAGAGGCAGGAGAAAGGAAAAAGGAAAATGAGGAGAGAAGAAGAAGGAACAGAGGAGGAAGACACATTCGGGGACATCATTTAAGCCCCCAGGGTGGGAAGCCGGTTGAACTCTTGGACCGTCCAGGTACAGGAGCCAATGAATTCCCTTTGTCTGACTTAACACAGCTTGAGTTGTGTTTCTTTTATTTGTAACCAGGAGAATCTTGTCAGTGCAGTGTAAGGGAGTGACTAAATGAGTGAATGCATATTGAATGAATGAAAGCACTCTATAAATATCGAACCAGTCACATGTTTTTTCCTCCCTTGAGAACTAGACCTGCAAATATAAGGATTTAATTAGATGTTCCTGGTTTCCACCGGAGCCTATCTGATTGCTTCTATTATGCTTGGTGTTGACTCTAACTCTCAAAATGTAAATGAAAAGTGAAAAGGAGAGAACAGCCCACTAAAATTAATAATTTTCTGAGGCAGGCATTCCACTCTGGCTGCAGATCCCAGTCCCTAGGAGTTATCATAAAAGAAGAGCTGGAACTAAAACCAATACAATTTACAGTTCCCACCCTCCTACCTCCACATTCAAACCAAAGCAGGGGGAGCAGGTGGCCATGCCAATCTGATTATACAAACATATCCTCCCATTTCTTCCCTCCCCACCTTCTGGATCTTTCTCTCCATCCAGAACCTTTCAAGGGCTCCTTGGTGATTGACAACAAGGACAGTCTGAGGGTTCCTGGAAGGCTTCCCAGGTAAGGTGATACCTAAGCTACATCTTGTGGTCTGGGAAAGGCCCAGGTCCAGAAAGGTGGGAAGAGCTTCGTAGACATGGAAATGGCACAAGTCAAGTCACTAAATGGTAAGTTCTGGGCAAGGACAGCAGAGGGAACGGCCAGAGATGAGACCGGAGAAGGTATGGAGGCCAGCTCATAAAATTCCTTATAAACACAGAATCTCTGTTTCCTTCCTTAGCCATCTAAGTGTAATTTCCAGGATTTGGTGTTTTTCTAATTGTTCTACATGGAACATCAGTAAATACCAGTGGCAGACCCTCACTGCAGATCCACTTAGAATAGAATCCGGTGGGGTGGGATTCCCACCCTGAATTTCTATCAGGTGCCCCAGCAATTTGGACGCTCACTAAAGTTTGCAAACTGCACCTCTAGTTGATGAGAGAGTAGATCAGTTAAGGCTGAGTCCAACTTCTGTAACAGGAACCAAGATGCAGTTACTCAACCAAACAGAGATTTCTTTTCTTTGCGTAACAAGAAATCTGGAGCTGGGTGCTCCCGGGTGACTGTGGCTGGTCCAGGAAGTCATCAAGCCAATAGGTTTCCTCTAGCTTCCTGCTCTACCAACCTAATGGGTGACTTTCATCTTCCTGGGGGCTGGCTGACTACTCCCAAGGCATCAGTCGGTGCGCCAGAAAGAAAGAGGGAAGAGAAAAAGGTGCTTTGTACCAGTTGAATCCCTTCCTTTCTATCAGGAAAAACATAATTTCCCTAGAAGCCCAGCCCACAGACTTTTGCTTATATCTCCTTGACCAGAACCTGGTTGCAAGCTTCAAGGAATTCTGGAAAGTAAAATTTTTAGCTGAGCATATGGCTGCCCCAAGCAAAATTGGGATCTATTAGAAAAGAAGAATGGGGAAGAACATAAGGTTAGTAGGAAGAAGTTTGTATAGAGAGCCAGGGAAGACTTATCAGCAGGATAGACCCACAGGTGGATTTCATGCATCCTTCCCATAGCACGAAGAATGGGTTGACGATGGGCAAGGCCAACAGGAGAGGCACCAGGGGGAGGCTGCTGCAGCCCATCAGGGGAAGGGGCACGATGACCCGCAGAGGACCGTGGCTGTGGGCATGGATTCAGGAAATACTTAACAGATCAAACTGACAAGACTTGATTGTATGGGATCAGCATGGGGGAATGGGCAAGAGAAAGGAGAAAAAGGAGCTACCATGGGGGTCAGTAAGTTTGCCGGCTTCAGTCCCTGGAAAGATGACGCCATCATAAGTGAGTTTGCAGCCACGGAGGGGGGAACATTTTGTTTGGGACAAGCTGCATCGTCCAGAGATACGAAATCTTAGGGTGGGAGTTCAAACTCCAAGAGGAAATGAAATTTTCAAGGAGCATAAGGCAAGAAAAGCAGTAGAGAGACTTACTAACCTACACCAAGGCTGCTCTGGCCTCCAGATGGAAGTAGAACCATTCTGAATTTTCCCTGAAACCTGCAGGGAGCAGAAGCAGAATGCTCCAGCTTCCCAAACCCCACCCTCTCTCCCGGTCCAGGGGAGCCACCAAGTGGCGGCCACACCTTATGGGAAACTGTTTAAGATCTTGTCTTCTTTTGGACTAGGAAAACAATAGTATTAGCTAACTGACTGTGAGCAATGTTTTAGCTACTTTACATATCTCACCTTGTTTGATTCACGCAACTGCTCTCTTATCTCCAATTTATCAAAGAGGAAACCGATGGGAAATACAATGCCTCAGGAAGTAAAATGACTTGCCCAAGGACACACAGTTCGTCAAGGACAAGACCAGTAGGTTAAATGCAGGTCTGACTCCACAAAGTTCTAAATCTTAACTACCAAGTGATAAACTTCCGAGCCCTAAGCATTTTTTACCATGAGTTCCGATCATTTATGTCTTTGTCTTATGTCCCCTATTGAACTGCAGCCCTCTGAGAATAGGAGATTATCTCAGACCTTTTCTTAATAACTGTTGAATAAAAGAATCGATGCAAGCCCTAAAGTATGGCCCCAGGTTTAAGGGCAGACATGCTCCCTGAACGTCATGGATCCTTCCATGCCCCATCAACCCTAATATACCCTTTGGGACCAGACTTCATCTTTTTTAGTGCATAGATATTTGTGAAAATTATCTTGCTTTCAGAGATGAAAAAAGGGCAAATGCCAGTTTGTTAATGAACTGTGAGTACAATTATGAGAAACCAGTGTACCAAGACGTCACCGCTGATTCGAGCATAAGGAATTTAGTTCTTATGACATAGAACTACTTTTCTTAAACAAGATAAAACAGTACAAGGGGGCTCCTGCTTCATGTCTGGGGCATGAGTAAGCCATGGAGACGGAAGTCTCTGCACCACCTGGGTAGATGGAAAAGCATGGGCAGCCCCTATTTCTGGTGGTGGAAGCAGGTGGTGGGAAGAAGTCTCATGGGAAGACTGAGATGTAGACTTTGTCGGACACTGCCCTGGAGCAGGTCCTACTTGGTCAGGTGACACATTGTCACCTGCTTCATGTGCTGGCTTTCCCCAGGCCTCCAGGAGGACTCAGTCAGATGTCTGGTCCATGAAGAGTTAGGAACATTGCATCTGACCCCAGTCACATCAACACTGAAGGAAAGCCCGAATGGGAGATTAAGGGGACTGAGGGGCTGGAGTCACTGTATCTTTTGATTTAACTGCATATCCCAAATAGCTCGTTTGGTGTTTTTTTGTTTGTTTGTTTTGGGCTTTTTTTTTTTCTTTTTTTTTTTTTTTTTTTTTTTGAGAGCTGAGTTTTCTATCCCATTTGCCCAGAAGGGCAGCCTGGGAAGGATTGGAATCGACTTTTTCTTTCCTACCTTGAATTCCTCTAGCTAACTCAGAGACTGACCTCCAGACTCCTACGAATTAAACTCTGGTTTGCTCTTCAGAATATCCTTGTTACATTAATTTAGGGAGCATAATAAATCTGGAGTGAGGTATGTTTGCTGCAAATGCTAATTTGCTCGATGAGAATATCAATTAGATCTCTGAGGCATAGAAATTATGGCTGTTAAAGATCTCAAAGATCATTCTTAGCCTGCTCCAAAGTAAGAGGATGAATAGTTACCTGCTGGAGAGGTCTGGGGTAGAATAGTAGAAGTACAAATATTTAATACCAATGAATTGTCAAGTCCTATGCTTGAGACTGAAAATTCAGGAGTTTCGCAGATCCCAGCAACCCATCTACAGATATACAGTAATAATAATAATAACCACCACCAACCACAATCAGAGCAATGGCAGCTTCTACTTGCTGAGCAATTACTATGCATTAGATTCAAGTATTCATGCATTTAATCCTCACAACAGCTCTGTGATGTAGGCACCATTCTTATTCTCATTTTATAGGTGAGGAAATGGAGTCATAGAGAATTTAAATACACAGCTTTCCTGGCGTCTATTTCTGGCCAAATTGAAATAGCAGGCAGGCATCAGATTTACTCTCCTCCTTGAAATAACTGAAAAACCAAATGACAGCTCTCGAAATATTGGCGATCAGTGAATGAAGGATAGTGAGCCCTGAGAGATGGGAAGCAAATGAGGTGAGCCTTAGGCATGATCCAGCTTGTGGCCTGGAGAGTTTCTAGTCCACAGTGCAGATACAGGGAATCGAGCAGAGCCCAGCACATTCTTGAGTTGAGGACGCAGCACCCGGACATCCAAGGAAGTCAAGGCAGCTCGGGTCTGCAGGGCAGAGCACCAGGGAGAGGGGAGCTTCATGGACAGAGAACTCTGGAGCTCTGCAAAGGATTACACGCGAGTATCCAGTTCACTGATCACTGCTTGTGTGTAAAGAAACCGAGTCTGAGGAAGGAGAAAGACCCACCCAAGAGAATAAGAGGACACATTGCTTGCTGAGAGCTCACCCAGGACTGAGACTAGTGCCTGTGTCTTACCACCAGCGTGGGAAACTCTCATCATGTATGGGGTTGGCTAGAGGACTGGGAAGGGTATTGCCTCGGTAGTGGGGAAAATCAGCACTAGACTAGATACTGCTCCAGCCCTGCCTAGGGAAACTTAAAAGGAAGCCCTCAAAGGATCAAACTGCCTCCCAGTAACAGAACCACATCCCAGAAAAACAGCTCGAAGATACATTTTAGAAATATATAACTGTGGCCTGGCCAGAGATGTTTAAGTGGATGGACTAAATGTGTAAAAAGTAAAAAAAT
This sequence comes from Mirounga leonina, assembly GCF_011800145.1. Classification (NCBI taxonomy): domain Eukaryota; kingdom Metazoa; phylum Chordata; class Mammalia; order Carnivora; family Phocidae; genus Mirounga; species Mirounga leonina. The sequence continues at coordinate 18,997,579 of NW_023270433.1, read as the reverse complement.
AAAATAAATAAAATACACTAATTAATTAAAATAGCTATACATTTTATCATTCGCAGTTATAAGTATACTAAATTAAAATGGGATCTATTCAAATTTGTTTGTTTGTTTAATACAACAAGGTCCAGCACACAACAAGGTAATATCTATAATGTCTGGCACCCAGGAAAGAAATGACCAATCACGCAGGAGCAGCAAAATAAGGGGAAAAATCAATCACACTTGACCCAGAAATGACATCAATGATAGAATTAGCAGATAAGGACAGGAAAATAGTCATTATAACTTTATTTCATATGTTCTGGAAGCCAGAGGAAGGATCAGACGATCAGACATGTTAAATAGATATAAAGAAGAGGGGCGCCTGGATGGCTCAGTCGATTTTAAGTGTTGGACTCTTGATTTCGGCTCAGGTCATGATCTCAGGGTCGCGATCTCATCATTGTGAGATGGAGGCCCGCGTTGGGCTCCTGGGTGTGGAGCCTGCTTACGATTTTCTCTTTCCTTCTCGCCTCCCCACCTTACTCTCTCTCTCTCTAAAAAAAAAAAAAAATACAAGGAAGATATTTTTAAAAACCAAAATACCCAAATTGAGGTTCTTTGAGATGAAAACTGCCATGTCAGAGATAAAAATACATTAGATGAGATTCATGGAACGTTAGACGTCAGAGATTAGTGAACTCGGTGACATAGCAATAGAAACCATTTGGAACTAAACGAAGAAAATGCAACCTGATCTGTAGAACAGAAAGCAGGGGGGTGGGTCCCTGGAGGTGAGGACACCGGGAGGCAGGAGGGGCATCAGGAAACTTGGGGGATGGATGTGTTCGTTATCTTGGCTGTGGTGATGGTTTCACATGTGTTTATGCATGTCAAATCTCATAAAACTGTACACTTCGAACATGTGTAGCTTATTATATGTCAATCATGCCTCCATAAATCTGTTACAAAACAAGTTTCCACAGGTCATACAGCTAATAAATTGCAGTCTGGCTCCAGATGCTAAGCACTTAAATACCACTTTATACGGCAAGGTGGCTATTGCTATTCCCATTTTATAGATGAAAGAGAATCAAAAAGATGACGGGACTTCTCCAAGGCCACACAGCGGGTAAGTGACAGAGCTAGGATTTATGCCCACGTCTGGCTGACTCCAAATCAAGTGCTCTTTCTGTCCCATTCTCTATGTTTTTGCCATTGACTTGAAGTTAGTAGACACCACGCACACAGCCTCGGCCCTCCCCCGCGTCTCTGGGTCACCTCCTCTCACCCTGTACCTCTTCCTCCATATACAAATCCCACCCTGGACTCCCTGTCCTCACCCATGGATCATTACTCAGCTGCCTACCTTCTGTACCTGGAAACATGGGAACAAATTAGTTTGTAAATGCCTGGATGAGAGCAGGGCTGAGTAATTGCCAATGCATCTTTGTGAAAGCAAGAGCTTGCTGGGCACTTGGAAGGCAGCCCCTGCCTGTTTTAAAGAAGTAGGCACTCTGAATCAAGACAAATAGACCAGCACGCATGCAGCATTTAGCATCTTTCCCCTCTCCCATCTCTTTACAACTTAGCTCAGTCTTCTCGCTGCCCCCCTCCTTTTTTTTTTTTAAATGAAGCAACTTGCGCTGAAATTGGTTATGAGGCATGCCAACACATAAATAGCTAAGCCTGCGTTCAAACTCAGCCTTGTTGGGGGAGATCTGAAGTCTAGATCTCATTCAGTTCACCGCAGAGTAAACATCTGACCACGTTCTACATCATAAGCATGAACTTTATGCAGCCAGGGCTGTTGAAAACAAACGCCCAAACCTAACCACCTGGTTCCTAGAGTGGGAGGGGGCTTTCCATTATGAGAAAGGTTCCAGTAGAAGCCTCATGGCTGCTACGAAACCTGATGCCAAGTAGACTCCTGCATGGGGTGGAGGGCCGCCCTGAGACTTCTGAGGTCCCTTCCCCATCAGGGGCGCTAAGCTCACACTCAGAACACTGGTGCTATTTATTATATGTTAGGCTGAGGGTAAGAAGTGTTCTCTGCCCTGTTTCCTGCCCTGCTCCCATCCTGACTAATTCAGCATTTCTCAACCACTAGATTGTCTCTACCCGTCTGGAGCAAAGCTTTAATCACTATGTAAGAAACGTTTTGGTTATAACTGAGAAGAGATGCTACTCTGTATTCTCTGTCCAGGGGACACTGAGTGGTTATGAGATGCAGGGCAGAGCAGGACATGCCTCTCCCTGTCCTCCGAGTAAGTCTGAATTTGGTGAACTCTAAATGGTGTGATGTAAAACATATTCATTAAGCTTCCAGGCTGCATGTAAAATGTGAAAGGATGCAAATTCCCCTAAATTGAAATTTAAAAAAAAAGCACCATGGAAAGAATGATTTCCAAACTGGAAAGGGGCTGGGATGCATTGTATTCTGGGTTTATGCTATTGATTCATGGCTGCACATCTTTAGCAGGTAAACTAATGTACCCATTTTCCTTGCTCAGGATTTGTCTTGAATCCTGTGAGATCTTCAGGAACCATGTCCCTTGCACTGCCCTGTTACAGGTAAAAAAACAAAGGGCAACATCAAGCCAGCTCTAATGAGGTGTTCTGTATTTTCCGGAACATGGGAGAACTTGACCTCCAGAGCTGCACAGTCCAACAGAAATATAACGTGAACAATATAGGTAATTTTAACTTTTCTGGTAGCCATATTACAAGAAGTTAGAAGGAACAGGTGAAATGAATTTTAATATTTTATTTAACCGAATATATTCAGAATGTTATTTCAACATGCAACCCATAGAAAAAATTATTTTTGAGAAATTTTACCTTCCTTCTTTTGTACTCAATTTTCAAAATCCTGTGTGTATTTTACACTCACAGCACATCTCAATTCAGAACGGCCGCATTTCAAGTGCTCAAAGGCCACATGGGGCTGGTGGCTGCCATACTGGACAATGCGGGGCTAGAATATCTACGGGGCACCGTCAGGGTACTGAAGCAGTGTAGTTGGTGAGGTCCATAGTTGCAGGGCGTGGTGCCTTCCAGGAAGTGGTGTGGTAACTGTCTCCTTTAATGATGCTCTAGAATGCTCTGGCACTCTGGCATTTTAAGTCTTTTCCCTCCAAGTGGCCTGCCCCAAACTCCAGTTTTCAAAGGCATCTTCTCCCACAAGGAGACTGAGAATCACTGGATATATTAGACAAGCCATAAGTCAGTTAACTATTTTTTTCAGTAAATTCCCCATCTATAGAATGGGGATAAGCAGGAATACCAAGAGGATGGACGAAGACAGCTGATATGAGTGGTACCATTTGGTTTTATTATGAATGCTTACAATGATATCCCTTGACTTTATTGCTGGGTGTATGTCTGTGTATGATTTTATATTTTATCGTACCTTCAAAGCAGGTATTTGAACTTAAAGCAAGCAAAAACAAACCTAAACAAATTAAAAACAGAAACAAAAACAAATTGATTACATGTATTTGTTGAACCTCCAACAAACCAAATCCAAGTATTTTTTGAAAGTTTAACTGAATTGAACCAATCCCCCCAAAACAATAACAACAATAAAACAAAAAGACCCCATAAGTCATTTCTAACTAGTCTAATATTTTCTTGTCCCTCCTCTTTGCTGCGGACCCCAGTCTCAGACCCCGGTCCAGGTTCTGTACATTCACCACAGGGCGCCGTGGAGGTAAGAAAAACCAATACATATGGCTCGGGTGGAGGCGTGAGGCATCAGCCAAATACTCATTATTTGCTTATGGTGTGGATGCAAATGCACATTTAGGGCTTGCATGTTTATTTTACAGAATGTACAAAAAGGAATAATTTCAGAGGAACTTCCAAGCTGCCAGGGCAGGGCAGTCTGTCCCCAGTCAATTATCACAATATAGGGGCACCTGGGTGGCTCAGTCGGTTAAACGTCTGCCTTCGGCTCAGGTCATGATCCCGGGGTCCTGGGATCGAGCTCCGTATCAGGCTCCCTACTCAGCGGGGAGCCTGCTTCTCCCTCCCCCACTCCCCCTGCTTGTGCTCCCTCTCTTGCTGTGTCTCTCTCTGTCAAATAAATAAATAAAATCTTAAAAAAAAATGATCACAATATATTCAAGTATCTTGATTGAGAACTTGCTTAAAAGAAAATGCCCCACGTGAGAATCCATTCAGTAGCCTGTCCCACTCTGTCCTGCTCCGAATCAGATTATTTCCTTCCCGTTTGAATGATAGGTTATTATTATGTACCTGGGAGATGATTTGAGGCTCCTGAACGTGGATGTCGTACAATATTTCACTCAGTGCCATTTAATGAAGAACAACCAGAAAAGCTATGTTCAATCTCCTTTGCATAAACAACGAACAGCATGCCCAAGGGCTAAATTCTTAAGGATTATTCCAGGGGTAATTTTCATGGGCTTTGGAGTGGGGCGTGCCTGGCTCTTATTTTAGTTTTCCTCCTCACACTGTATCTTGAGTTTTTCTATTGGTAAAATAGGATAATCCTGACTGCCCAGGAAGAGCTAAAATGAAGTCTTATAAGTAACTTCTTGGCACATAGAAGGTGCTCAATAAATACTTTTCCTTTCTAGTTGCCAAGCTAGAATTCCATGCCCGAACTGATCTTTCAAGTCATTGCTAGGTGTTTTCCAACTGGCCCAGCAGATGCAGGAACTTGTCAGCCCCTATATAAATCATGACCAACTTTATTATAGCAACCCTAGAAATGCTTCCCCCAGGCTGGTGTCCAATAATTGAACCACCACCAAAGTCAGGGAGTTTCTGCTCTTGGCCCTAAATTGGTATGATACTATCACTAGTAAGATTCTATCAGCACCTATGACCATAATGTCAGCCTGTTGAGTGATCCATCCGAAAATATTGAGGAATTAATAGGACCTGTAGGTGATGATGCACATGTATTACCAATTAACTCCTTGGAATTAAAATTCTAGAAGTAGAACGGTTGGTTATGAGGGGCTGCACATTTGAAAGACTTTTAGAACATGTGAAAATGAGCCTAAGAATAGTCTACCAGCAGTGGATGAAAATGCTCCCTTCCTCACAACCTCATGCCAACCAAGTATTGCCACTTTTTGTGTTTACTAATATGAAACATAAAATGGTATAATGTTTAATTTGAAAGGCTTTGTTGGACATTTTTTCCATATGTTTATTGGCCATTTGGGTTTATTCTTTTCTGTTCTTCAGAGGTTAAGTTTTTCCTTATTGGCTTATAAAGGATCTTTGCCATATAGATATATTAGCTCCTTATCATATCTATAATGATTGTTTAGTTTTTTCCGCAGTGTGTTATTTGACTTTTAAGGTTTATTAGTCTGTTTTTCAAGATTGTCTAAAAAGTAATGAGCAAACATTTATCTACCCAATAAACACTTGCTGAATGCTAAGTATATGCCAGGCTCTGTGCCAGGCATTGGCATTATAAGAGGAAAAAAAAAAAAAGCCCAAATTTCTACCATCTAAGAGATCAGAGTCTAGTGGAAAACAGATATTTCTGCAAAGGTGCCATGAGCACAGTGTGAGAGTTGCTATGGCCAAGGGAAACCCTGGGGTCCCTGGGTGCAGAGTGAGGGCATCCTAACCGGTTGGGAGGGGAGGAAAGGATTGAAGGAAGGCTTCCTGGAGGTGGTGGCATTAGAGCTGAGTCTCAATTAGACAGAACAAGGAGGGCATTCTAGGAAAAGGAAAGAACACAGGCAAAGGTCCCAAGGCAACGAAAGGCTCCATCTTTTCAGAGATTCCAAATAATTCAGAGCGGGGCACCTGGGTGGCTCAGTCAGTTAAGCGTCTGCCTTCGGCTCAGGTCATGATCCCGGGGTCCTGGGATCGAGCCCCGTATCGGGCTCCCTGCTCAGCGGGAAGCCTGCTTCTCCCTCTCCCACTCCCCCTGCTTGTGTTCCCTCTCTTGCTGTGTCTCTCTCTGTCAAATAAATAAATAAAATCTTTTAAAAAACAAAACAAAATAACATTCTCTTTAAAAAACAATAACAAATAATTCAGAGCATCTGAAGTGTGTCATATAATGGGATGGGGGAAGCTGATCCAAGGACAGAGATTTGACAGCAACAAAGAGACAAGTAGGCGAGGGCTAGATCGTGAAGGTCCCGTGCCGTATGAAAAGAACCATACAATTAGAGTCTACGCATTAGGAAAAGCATCAAGGGGCTTTAGGAAGTTGGCTCTTTTCAGCCTGAAAGAAGTAAGGCTAGAAGAGGAAGCGGAACCCAGTGTGGTAGGAGGGAGTCACTGACGATTTTGACGAGGGAGCACTAGAGAAGTGCTTTAGGAGGACAATTCTGAAAGCAGATGGGGATAGCCTGGGAACCAAGAGACTAGTTAAGAGGCCACTGTAACATTCAGGCTGCTCTGAGTGGTGGTGGCAGGGAGGGAGAAGAGGGATAGATTGCAGGGACATTATAAAGGTCGAAGGACCTGAGGGATTCAAGGGGGGACGGTGATGCTCTTACAGAGTCAGTTTAGGGAACTGAACAGTGGTTCCTGGAATCCAAGGGCAGCCTAAGCCCTCAAACCATGGGACATCCAAACTAAGAGCCCTAAGAGTTCACTATGGTAGATTGTAAATGGCTGCACATTCTTTGACATTCTTCCTTTTGAGAAGAGGCAACTGTGTGTCCTCCATTTGAATCTAGGTGGGCTCTGTGACTACTTGACCAAGAGTCCACCACTGTGTCAGCTTCTGAACTTGGGCCTTGAGATTCTGACAGCTTCTACTTCCCATGTGTTGGATGAGAACAACTTTGGGGGCCCAAGCAGCCCCACGAAGAAGCCCACACGAAACAGTATCAAGCCCCTGGCCAACTACCCCCCGGGAGTTCCCAGCTGACGGCCAGCACCAGCTTGCCAAGCATGTGAGTGAACTGTCTTGAAAGTGGCTCCTCCAGCCTCCGTGGAGCTTCCTCGGCTGAAACTGCCCAGAGCAGAGAGGAGGTGACCTGACAAGTCTCCCAGATTGCAGATTCACTGGCAAAATAAATGCTCGCTGTTATTTTAAGCTGTTGGATGTTTGAGTGGACTGTCACACAGCAATAGGGAAAGCAAAGAAAGAACCACATACTAGAGAGGTGCCAAACTATGGCTAGATAGCCAAATGTGGGCCACCACCCATTTTTGTAAATGAAATGCTATCGGAACACAGCAATGCCTGTTCACTCACATACGGCCTTTCTCTGCTTGTCTGCTTTAAAGGCAGAGCAGAGCAGTTGGGAACCCTGTGGCCCACAAAGCCTAAAATATTTACTCTCTGGTCTTCTACAAAGAAAAGTTGCTAACCCCTCATCTGGTATATCAGAAAGAGGCCCAAGGAGAAGAAGACACTGGTCACAGTTTACATACAAGTTAGGGACAGAATCAAGATAGAACCCCAGTATTTTTAAATCCCTGTTCTGTGTTATTTACACCATTCTACTAGGATTTATTAAGCACCTCCTATAGAATAGGTGTCGAGCGGGGGCGCCTGGGTGGCTCTGCCCTCTTCCCTCTCTTGCTCTCTGTCTCTTATTCTCTCTCTCTCAAATAAATAAATAAAATCTTTAAAAAAAAAAAAAGAATAGGTGTCGAGTGACTAGTGTCAAGATGATACCCCCAAGGCACATTACCAGTGGAGGAGAGTAAAGAAATAACCATCTAGAAAAATCTATAGTAGAAATGAGCACTGCATGTGAGAGAAGGCAGAGCCTGTGCTTTTCATTCCTGCTCCTGAGTGCCTTCCCAGCATCTGGCACCCCCCCCTTTTTTTTTTAAGATTTATTTATTTATTTGAGAGAGAGAGTACATGAGACAGGGGAGGGTCAGAGGGAGAAGCAGGCTCCCCGCTGAGCAGGGAACCCGATGCGGGACTCGATCCCGGGACTCCAGGATCATGACCTGAGCCGAAGGCAGTCGCTTAACCAACTGAGCCACCCAGGCGCCCATGGCACCCCCTTTTTTAATAACAGCACCCTGGTTTCCCTTTAAGAAGCCTTTGCCATTCTGCTAGTTCACGTGGTTTGAGTGGAGCTGACCTCACCTTTCGGCGTCAGGCCTGACCACTGACACACCTGCCAATGAGATCCCACCCTCAGTCTGTTGCTGGATGTTCTAGGACAAAGAGGAATTCTTTCCCTGAGGTGGCTAAGCTGCTAGCCCATGGGCCTGGAGCCACAGGGACCATCTCTGCTGCCATATTGGGCAGGCCTGGCCAAGACTGAAGCCCCCAGAGAGGAAAGCACAACCAGGAGCTGGAGAAAGATTCCTTATGACATTGAATCAGGTATAACTCTGGGCCATTCCATGAATGCTAATAAACATGTTTGCTTTTCTGAAACCACATAGACTCTGCCATTGCAACCAAACAATTCCAGCTGATACTGGTTTTTCCCTAGGCAACCACCACTCAGCCCGCTTCTGAATCCTTCCCTTCCCCACACCATCTCGGCTGTCTGCTCTCTGCAGCCCTATCCTCCATCTAGGAATGCAAATTTCAGAACCAAGAGTGCCAAAGGCACGTCTGAGAGGAGCAGAGCCAACTCGATAATGAATTCCTGCACACTGTGTGAACCATTCCGTGGTTATGCAGAAACCCATTCAATTTTCTTTTCCTCCAGTGATAAATAAGTACGCTGTTCTTGGTATTGTGTCTATCACCAGCTAAACGACAGACATATTTCCACTCAGGGTCTTGATAGACTGGTGGCTCTGGGAAGGATGCCTCTCAGAGGGGACCAGCAGTGCAGGGTGACAGATGTGCGTGGGCTCAGTGGGCTTGGAGTAGCTGGAAGCAGATGTGCAGCCCCAGAGAACCTGGCTGAGGTCTGGAGCCCATTGCTTTGAGAGAGTCCTGGCTTCAGAGGCTTTTCCTTTCCTTTCGAAGGGGGGACCGTCCCTGGAATGGGCATCTCCAATGCAGGCAGTGGAGTGGCTAGAAAAGGGATGGTCAGCAGCTTCTTGGGGTTGGCTCAGAACTTGGATCTCCACCACCAGCTGCTTCTGAATTTCGTGGAGAGCTTTGTAAAAGTCCAGGTGCTGGTCCCATCCTCTGCAAGATTCTGAGTCAGTAGGTAAGGGGTAAGCAATCCTGATACGGACAATGCTCTCTGATTGGAGAGAGCAGCCTGGTTGGAAAACCACAGGTATCAGATGTCCAGAGGCCAGGGTCTGTCTCTTTCCTCTTCCCCGGGGGCCTCCTGTTAGTCCTCCTGGTCTCTCGGGATCCTCACTGGAACCCTTCTAGAGTTACCTCATGTGATCAGAGGCTGTTGGAAACAATAGTAAAAACCAGGCCTGCAACTTTCTCTTTAAGGAAACCAACCAAGAACCAGACATGTGTCTCAAGATCACATAACAAGTTCAGGGCTTAACCAGGGTGCGAACCAGGGAGGCTGAACAGGGGAAACTGTCCTGGGTCTGGTCTCACTCTGAATTATGGGGTGGGGTGTTATCCTCCAATTAGCTCACTCAGCCTCTCAAAGCGGACTCAGCAGCAGCCTGTTCTCCATCCTGATTGGTGGGAAGGAGCTGCCCACTGAGGGAGGAGAGGAGAGGGGGCTTCTTTTAGTTCCCCACTCCCACATACAAGCTTTGGGCCATGCAGAGGCTGCTTGGAGCTTAACAGGTAGCTCACCAGCCTCCAGCAGCTATAGGTAAATTTCCGTTCCCTCCGAACAGGTAAGGTAAATCTGGATGGTGGGCACCGGCTTTACCTCCACCCCACCTCCCTCCCTCTGCCCCTGCCCTCAGTATTCCATATACCCACACAACCAGTCACTTAGAATCAGCTCTTTCCAGTCCAGGGTGTCAGCAAGAGTGAGTGACAGAGCTCACAGACCATTGTTCAGGGGAGGATGGTGGTGAGTCACGGTGAGAGACTCTTTCCAGGCTGTGCTGGAAGACAGAATAATAACCCATTTGGACTGGCCTCTTTAAAATAGGACAGATGTAGTCTGTGACCTGGGAGGAGAGGTTGTAGGAATCCAGGGGCATCCTGGGGGCTCTGGGTGCTCTGCCCAGTCAGGTTATGGTTCACTGTAGGACGCTGGCTCCTGGCACGCCCATGGGGAATTGGACAGTGTTGTCACAGGCCACTGAAGGTGGGGCTTCCAAGTCTTTTGGTGGTTGCAGAACCTTTCAGGATTCCATAGAAACCAAGGACACAGCCCACCCAAAATTCATATACACATTTATGCAGATGCTTCATACAGTTTCAGGGGTTCAGGGAACCCCCTGACACTCAGGCATGGTCTCCCGGCAAAGCACTCCTGGTCTATGGGTTCTATTTGTTCACCAAGTCTATGAAACAAATTCTTCTCCCCATACCCTCCATAAAAATCAAACTTTTTTTTTTTCTTTTTGGTTGTCATTTCCTTACAAACATTTATTGAGTGCTATCCAGCTCCTTATGGGAAGTGCAGTATTCCTGGGAGAGAGAGGAGAGGAGGGGCCGCCATTTTGGATGTCTGCAAGAAGGATGCAGGCATTGTGGAGGCAGAGGCCCTGAGGGACTGACCAGCAAGGGAAAACACATGGTTAAGAGCCCAGTGGCCACTCCCCGCTCTCTACCTCCTTCCCTGGGGTGTAGGAAGGACAGAGATCCCTCCCCAGCCCCGGAGTGAGTCACCATATGTCTAAGGCAGCCCTGGCAATCCCATCCTTCTTTCTGAGTGTTTCTGGCCAAAGACACCAGAGGGGAGGTCTGCTTGCAGCCCTCATTTTCTAGAAAAAAAGGCTGAGCCTCAGAAGGAAAAGGCTTTTTCCTTATGCCCCTTCTTTCTTTTTTTGGGATGTTGGTATGAGGACTTACTCCTGTTATGGCCATAGTGTGATCTTGAGATGATGAGTGTGGAAATGAAGAACAAAAACAAAACAAAACTGGGGCGCCTGGGTGGTTCAGGTCATGGTCCCAGGGTCCTGGGATCAAGCCCCGCATCGGGCTCCCTGCCCTTCGGGGAGCCTGCTTCTCCCTCTCCCACTCCCTCTGCTTGTGTTCCCTCTCTCGCTGTGTCTCTCTCTGTCAAATAAATAAATAAAATCTTTAAACACACACACACACACACAAAACAAAAAACTCTAACAACTTAAGAAGGATGAACCAAAAGTTAGGAAGAGACTGGGGCCTTGAAGGATTTTACTGGACCTCTGACCTGCCCTGGATTCTCAGATTCCTTGTCTCTTTAGGTACAGTAGTAAATGTCTGCTTTATTTAAGCCACTGCTGATGTGGGTTTTCTGTTACTTGTAGCCAAAAAGTATTCCTGAGGGCTGAAAGTGAAGCCCTGAAGTCTTAGGTCTCTATTCCACCACCAAGGCTCGGAGAAGGAGGTGATCTACTCTAGCTGGAGGTGAAGGAGGGATGGAGAAAGGCTCAAAGTAGGCAATACCCTTGAGCCAGGCCAAAAAGATCACCTCTTCCTTCTCTCTCATTAGATTAGATTGAAATCACCAGTGCCTAACACAGGCACGTGCTCCCTAAATGTCTGTTGAATGAACACACAACTATGTATATGAATGAATGGGTATTTCAATTTTTTTTTTAAAGATTTTATTTATTTGACAGAGAGACACAGCGAGAGAGGGAACACAAACAGGGGGAGCGGGAGAGGGAGAAGCAGGCTTCCTGCCGATCAGGGAGCCCGATGCGGGGCTTGATCCCAGGACGCTGGGATCGTGACCTGAGCCGAAGGCAGACACTTAACGACTGAGCCACCCAGGCGCCCCGATAATTCAATTTTTAATGCAGGACCCCAGAGCCCGGTGACATCTCGTCTCACCTAATGTTTCTTGGGGGCCCCTGTGGAGTCTCACGTGTGCTTACGAATGAACAGAGGCCTGGTTAGCTTCAGCCCTCCTCCCTGTGAGAAGCAGGACTCCGTGGCAGATGTTTCAACCATGTTGCCGTGATAGTGGATACATGTCCTCCTCAGAGCGTGTACGGCCCCACAAATATTACTGTGGATTGATCCACACCCTCCCCGAGAGATGGAAGAAGTAGACTGAGGGAGGTGCATGTGTCTGGCCTTGTGGCTAGCGTTGCATTCAGGCGGGGAGACCCTCTTGTTCCCTCCCAAAGACTGAGACAAGCACAGGGCTCCAGTTGGGGTGTTTGCAAAAAAGGGCACCGGCATTTTGTTGCACAGACATCTATTTAGCCAGCTGGTTTGCACGACTTCTCATCTACTACCTGAGCTGGGGAAAAGAAAATCGTTAAAGAGATGCCGAGTCAGGAGTGATCAGACAGAGAGCGTGCCAGAAATGTGGTCCTGAGTTTCCCCTTCATAGGAGCTAAAGAAGATGGGGTCCACACCTCCACATGAAACACGGTGAATGGTGCCCGAGGAGCAATGCAATATGGCAGCCCTGTTGCCTATCAGGGAGGCACGTGGCCCAGGATCACTGCCGCTATTGTTGACGGGGAGGGGCGATTTTCGATTTGGCGTTTGCCACTCAGATCTGTCCCGAACCATTTGTCTGGGACTGTAGGTCTTCTAGAGGGTGCTAGAATTAAACCTTGAAATGGTTGGGTCTGCTTCTCAGAGAGCAACTGGGTGTGCAACATTTCAATCTTCTTCTGACAGTAACTACCCACAGCTAGACTCCATAGGTTTCAGTGTTCAGTCCCATGAGACTGCCTTCACTCCAGACACCAGTCACAAGTCTGGGGGGGCCCAGGCTACCCCCACTTTTGTTTGGCTTGGCTCCAAATTCAGAGGCTCTCTCTCACAAGCTCTCTCCCTTCAGGTTTGTTAATTTGCTAAAATGACTCACAGAACTCGGGAAAATGCTATACTTAATGTTATTACTCTTTCTTATAAAGGACACAAAGAAACAGCCAGATGAAGAGGTATATAAGTGAAATTCTGAAGGCTCCAGAGTGCAGGAAGATGGGGTGTGCCACCCTCCTGGCACTTAGATATGTTCACCAACCCAGAAGCTCCCAAATCCCATGGTTTTGGAGTTTTAATGGAAGTTCCCCTTTCCAGGCATGATTGATTAATCATTGGCCATTGGTGATTGAACGTAATAGACTGCCCCTCTCCCTTTCCCAGAGGAAGAGTTCCAACCTGAGGGTTCCCAGGCTGAAAGTTCTAACCCTATCATCACATGGTTGGTTTCTGTGGGGACCAGCCTCCATCTGAAGCTCTCTAGGGGCCCACCAAAGACTCACCTTATTAGCATAAACTCAGGTATGGTTGAAAAGGGGTCATAATGAATAATAGAAGATGCTCCTATCACTCAGGAAATTGCAAGGGGTTTAGGATCTCTACGCCAGATACCAGGGACAAAGACCAAACGTATATTTCTCATTATACCACAGTTTTGCCAAATATTTATTAAGGAGTCTCAACTTTTTAGAATATAAATAGGGTGAGTGGAACCCTTTAGAGAATAAAAGGGGTCACATTAACTAGGACTATGCTGGCTGCATTGGGATGCGTGGTTACCTTAACAGAAACAGCTTTATTTCTTCAAGTAGGTGCTTCAATGTCACATACCTCTCTTTCCCTCCCCCCTCCCCCTTTCCCTAGTCGTAGTCCCATGATTTCACTGTGGTAAGATTCTTCGATTTTACCTTCTCTTTGGGTCAAAGCTGTCCGTGGCACACTGGACTCTGAAGGCGCAGGGACACTGGGTCCCCTGAACCCTCAGTCCATTTTTCCCAAATCGAAAATGACTGGGTGGGGTCTGGGGCAGTCAGAGCTCCTGGCCAGTTGCCTGGGGCCATGTGTGATTAATAAATATCATCTTTTGGGAACAGTTTGAGAAGACTGGGAATTAACTCTACGGGCTTTGGAAGCGCTTCTTTAGGTTATTAGTAGGGTCTCATTTTGGTGCTTAAGATATAATCTTGTTCATTTAATTAACTCACTCCAATTCCAAATGCAATTAAAAACTCTCCTTCTGCTTTTTCGGGGAACTCCCTCTGAGCAGACAGAGCGATGGGCTTGGCAGGCAGAGCAAGCTCTGGATCTCGGCCCCCACCCAACCCAACTGTCTTGAGTCATGACAACCTTCATGGCCCGGGTGGAGAGCAGCTCCACAGAGAATGTGGGAGACCCACGTTCCCTGGAATGTGCTTCATTCACTCCAGAGCATTGCTCTGGGTGCTTACCCTCCTAGGAAGCTCCTTGGACCCATTGCCGACATGGTCAGTTCCACTCTAACACGATGTGAGCTCCTGGAAATCATCGTGTGATGTAAAATTGTGCAATGACGAACCACAGGCTGATGGGGAAAATGGACTTAGGGCACCATACTCAAAAACTTTTTCAGTAACACATTAAAAAAAAAAGAAGAAAGAAAGGAACCTAATAAAAATGATGTCACAATCTTGCACATACTAAATGGTTAAGAAATACATCAATACCACAATGCACATGGCCCCTTACCTTGAGAAAGACCTGAAGTCTGCTTGTACAAGTGGGGGAAGGTTACAGCTTGTGAGTTATGGTGAAGTGGTGGGAGGGGGGTTATCTGAAGTCGGAGAGACCGCTGTAACCCCAGATCCGGGGAAGAACTCAGGCAGCTGATGACGTACGAGGTGTATGTATGTGTGCATTTTGTGTAATCCTACTGGCAATGTTGAATTTAACTGGAGTCCTACGATCCTGGAAAACAGGGAAGACTAGAGAACCCCCTTCTCCTTTTTGTGTTCCAGAAGCAGCTTACTGCAGAGAACCACACTTCCCATGTGACCTAGGTAAGTAAGACCCACAGATGACCCCTTGTTAACCTATGGTAAGGCCAGACACAGATCCTCCAAATTCCCTTTTTTCGCCTTATAAATGATTAGTTGAGTTGTTTTGTCCCACTGATCAGTCGGAACACAATGCTTGTCAACCAAACTTTGGTTAAGCTCTCTCTCCTTCCCCCAGGTCCCTAAGCTTTGTTGGCCCACTCTCAACCTGAGCCAGCACACAGCCCCTCCTTAGGGTCCTCCTGAGTGTAGGCTGACATCCTCTGAGCTACTTGGTCTTGAACATGCCAGCCTTTTGTCCTTCTCTCCACGCTTGGCTCTTTCGGGCCTTGGTTACTCCTCTCCGTAAAAGAAAAATCCTTTTGCTTAATCTTTGAGCCTTGCAGATCTCACAGTGGGAGTGTCCTCCCTAATGCTATTGTTCCTTCACCACCCTTGCCAAAACCTTTCAAATAAAGTGTCTGCTTGTCTTGGTCCAGATTTGTGTTTTATTTGATACCACAAAGTTTGTTCAGGAGGGTGCAGAGTTCTGCCTTCACCCAGTGTTTCTTGTGGATGAAATAAACATTTGTATTATGCTCAAATTATTCACCAGTGTGTCAATGGCATTGGGACAAATTCATATTTCAAAGCAAATGTTAAAGCTCAGCTGACTATGGATGTCTGGCCCAGACATTCCGAATCTCAGCAGTGGATGCAGCTTATTCACATGCTAGGGTCCCAGTTTTGTGATCGTCTTTTAAATTTAGGGGAAGATTCTGGTAATATTTTAGATTCTTTGCAAAAACCCATGATATTTCCATTATCTCCCATCCTGATCTTTATCTTCAAGTAAAGCCTCTCTTCACAGGCCTTCCTCCTAGAATTGCCCTCAGAGTCATAAAAAATCACAGAATTTCAAGATGAGAAGGGATTTAAAAATCACTTGGTCTAATGCCTTCATCTTATGAAAAAGGCAAATGATGTCACGGATGGTGAGCCAATTTCATATCTGGGACCCTCCTGCTTAGCTCAGGACCTGCTATGATCAGGTACTCAAGAGGAATCGAAATGAATTATAAACCCAAAGGGAAGGCAGAATGAAAGGCAGGCAGCTAGCTTGGTGGTCTCTTGAATTACACCAACAGGCCAAAGGCTGATCTTCCTTCTAAAACCAACCAACAATTATTCTAATTCCCACCCTCTAGGTGTTCCCTGAACCATCTAAAATATAGAGGCAACTTTGTGCTCAAGGAAGACTAAATTGAACCCTTTCTATTTTTCCTATTTGACTGTTTTTGCCCATATCACAGTAAGTGATGTGGATTATAAGTGGCCAGACTGTATACTCAAAACTGTGACTCCTCTGGGAGTTTTTAATCTATCCAAGACACAGACAAGCACAGCAGGGAAAAGTGAAAATATCTCAGCTTCATTAGAGGAAATTTATGAGCTTGTCTGGGGTCGCCATGGTGACCAGAAGACAGGAACTATTTGTAGATGCCAGTACCTGTGGAAGATCTCAGGTAAGGGACGAAGCTATGTTTACTGACAATAAACTATGTCCCAGCTTGCTTAGCATCTGTTTATCTAATACTCACAAAAACCTGCAAGAGAGTTAGTATTATCCCATGCAGAACTAAAGAAACTGAGGCTCAGAGGCTCTAGGCCATCTGCTGAAGACCACACAGAACGGATCTGAACTTGGGTCCATCTGACCCTGATGTCTATGCGAATCGGACTTCTTAGAACTGTGAGGATCACCATGCTTTGACTCAGGTGGTGGAATTTGGCATAAAACTGCACAGAGAAAGGCACATACCCAGGAAATTGCAGAGCTGCCACCAGCCTGCCTCGGGATGCCACGGGTCACCTTTCCCAGCATCCAGCCCATCTATTGTTGTCTCCTTTCTCCTCCTTTAGTTTCTTTCTTCTCTGCTCCCTGAGAGAAAGAATCAGGTGGCTTTGCTTAATTGTAATCATGTGCAGAGTGGCGTTCTGGCCAAAGGTTGGTGGCTGTCTTGGATCAAGGCTCAATCTTTGTCTAATCAGTTGAACCTGATCGTTAGTGTGGGTCCTCTGGGAAGCAGACCCTGAAGCAGTGATTTGAGCACAAGATTTTATTGGGAAGGTGCAGGGCAGACTGGTAGGGGAGGACAGAAGTGATCCAAGGAAGGGGAAGTACCTTATTCAGCCAGCTACTGCAGTGGGAGACTAGAGTTAATTCTCTAGGAAAAACCCAACACAAAACATTTGCCTTAGAATTAATCCACTCAAAGGTCAAGGAATTGGGGGTATTTATACACCAGCTCCCCAGCGTCCCTGGATGAGGGCTGCTTCCTGGGGATGTCAGTTCCTGGTCACTTTCAGCTGGCTCTGTCCCTGGGGAGAGCCACAGTCCTCAATTCTGGAAAAGAAAAAAGTCTTCAGGCTGAGAGATGCAGATACTGACCGCTGCAGATGGGCTAGAGCCCCCTAAAAGGTCACGGGGAACTGGGTGGGGCAATGACAGCTTCTGCTAGACTAGGGTAGCAGGGTTATATGAGCAAAAGCATGATGACCTGTGCGCAAGGATCTGCCTCTGGCCACTTGGCTCATAAGCGAGCTTCGAGAGTGGCAGACACTGAATGTGATCTAGGTTCTTCTTGTAGACAATGACCTCTCCTTCCAGAAGACCAAACTGTTTTCCATCATAGTCCATAATAACAGGCTAACATTTCATGCATTATCTCATTGACCACCCAACCCCACCCCTGCCACATTCCTCTAGGATAGTGCTATTATTTTCATTTCACAGAAGAGAAAACAGAGGCTAAGAAAACAGATAATAATGCCTATTTGAGGATATCATTTTCTTCTTTTTTAAAAAAGATTTTATTTATGGGGCGCCTGGGTGGTTCAGTCGGCTAGGCGTCTGCCTTTGGCTCAGATCATGATCCCAGGGTCCTGGGATCGGGTCCCACATTGGGCTCCTTGCTTGGCGGGGAGCCTGCTTCTCCTTCTGCTTGTGCTCTCTCTCTGACAAAAAAAAAAAAAGAAAGAAATATTTAAAAAAAAGATTTTATTTATTTATTTGAGAGAGAGAGAGCACACACACGAGCAGGGGGACAGGCAGAGGGGGAGGCAGAGGGACAGGCAGACTCCTCACTGAGTAGGGAGCCGGCTGCAGGGCTGGATCCCAGGACCTTGAGATCCTGACCTGAGCTGAAGGCAACTGCTTAACCAACTGAGTCACCCAAGCACTCTTTGAGGGTATCATTTTCAAAAGGTTGTTGTAAGTGCTCAATGAAAATTGTGGTGATAACAATTTACTTAGAAGGTAATTGTATATTGTTCCTGGCAGGTTTATTCATCCCACAATCTAGAGCCTCACAAAGTGCTTTGCACATAGAAGATGCTCAATGAATGGTGCGTTCAGCCAAATTGAATCCATCTTTGCTGCATCGTACATACGGGTACATAAGATCATAGTTTCCAAACCAAGAAGTTCTGGTTTATGAATGTTTATTGGAAAGACCTTGTCAGAGACAAAATGCACAGAGGAATTAAGAAGATATTTTTGTTCAAGTTATCACAGTAGAGAGAGCCATCCTGGTGTGAAGATCAAAGTGCCTTGGCAGGGTGGCTTTACCTTAGACCTGAAGGGAGGAATAGACAAGTTACAGGTAGGGTGAGGTAGAACTAGAATTGTTTTGCAGTCAGAGGAAGTCTCAGCCAGCTGAACAGGAAATGTTTATCTTTGCGTGTGGCTGGTTTTGGAGGGACAAACGATTCTAATCTTAATCACTGGTGAGACAAAGAATGGGAAGTGGGAGGGTTGTCTGTGTTCAGTTTTGTCACAGGTAAACAAGGGAGTCATCTGTGAATTTGTGGTAGTCACGACAATGAGTGTATAGGGAGTCTTATCTAAATTACATGGGAAAGAGTGGTTCTTTTGGGTAAGTCATTTCTAGGAACACACAAGGATGGGGGGATTTTGGAAAACAAAGGAAAAGAGATTTCTGAACGGCTGCTGTCTTCCAGGATCACAGGACTCAGAGAACGTTTAACATGGTAAATTTCACGAAAAAAAAAAAAAACATTAAACTACATTTAATTACATTATTATGCCTCATTTGTTTAAAAAATAAAAACAGGGGCGCCTGGGTGGCTCAGTTGGTGGAGTGTGCGACTCTTGATCTTGGGGTTTTAAGTGCGAGCCCCACGTTAGGTGTGGAGATTACTTAAAAATAAAATCTTCAAAGTAAATAAGTAAACAAATAAATAAAAACAAAAACTACTCACACATATACACACAGATGCAGCAAGAGCAATCTTTTCCAAAGACAAATGCATCCCTGTCCCCTCCCTGCTGGCTTCCCATGGTTTTTGAAATAAAGATCAAAATCCTGATCAAGGCCTCCAGGGCCCACCTGATCTGGTTCCTGCCTGCCATACACCTCAGAGCCTTCTACCTCTCCATCTGTGCATTCCAGCCTTCATTGCTCTTTCTGGAATGTTCCACACTCTCTTTTGCCTGAAAACTGTTGCCCGAGTCGTTTTCTCTGCCTTGAAAGCTCTCCACCCCTCGTGACCTCAACCCCACCCCAGTATAGACACTTCAAGTTTGTCTGGTTACTTCTTCCTTTTCAGTACAAATCAGGTTCCTTAGTTAAAAACTGCCGGAGATCCCTCAACCACCAGAAATTTATCAACTACTTTGAAGTGACTTATCTTCATTTGAATGTTTTCTAGAATATGTAAAAAGTGATAGATAAATGTATCTTCCATGATACATGTACAATAAGAACTTCCATAACTGTACAAATGCCTTTGATGTATTTTCCCCTCAAGGTTGTCAACTGTGTGTTTGACAAGTGACTGTTTACATAAATCTGTAATCTGTTGAAATTTTGGGTTATAAACATTATAATAGAAATTGTTTCACAAACACAACATGTGAAGCACTATTAAATTTTGAGCAAACAAAGGTTCTGTAACTACTTTAATGAATGGTTATTTTTTTTCCTAAAAACAAAAATCCATGGAGATCAAAACTCTTTTCCTTTCGAGCAGCACCAATAGAAGTACAATGCGAGCCACATGTGTAATAGTAAATTTTCCCATTGGCAAATTTGGAAAAAGTAAAAAGAAAAGGTGAAATTCAAGACTTTTGTGTTTTAATTTTGCAGTTCTTAACTGTGGTGAAATGTACATAATATAAAACATACCATCTGAGCCATTTTCAAGTGCACAGCTCAGTAGCGTTGAGCGTTGTGGTGCAACCAATCTCCAGAGCTTTTCCATTTTGCAAAACCAAAACTCTCTTCCCATTAAACAACTTCCTGTTCCCCTCCCCTCCAGCCTCTGGAAACCACAGTCCTATGTTCTGTCTCCATAAGTTTGATTACTCTAAGTATGCCAGATAAGTGGAATCACACAGTATTTGTCTTTTTTACTGACTTTTTTCACTGAATAATGTCAAGTGTCATCCTTGTAGTGGGTAGCGGCATCTCCTTCCTTTGTAAGGCTAAATCACATTCCATTGTATGGTTTGTTTATCCATTCAGGGACCTTTGGGTTGCTTCCCCATTTTGGCTATTACGAATAGCGCTGCTATGAATGGGGGATGTACAAATATTTCTTCAAGACCCTGCTTTCCATTCCTGTGGGAAATATACCCAGAAATAGAATTGCTGGATCATATGATAATTTCACTTTTCATTTTTTTGACAAGCTGCTGGACATAGGCTCATAGCTGCACCATTTTGTCTTCCCACCAACATCACACAAGGGTTCTCATTTCTTCTCATCCTTGCTAACACTCGTTATTTTTTTAGAGTAGCCATCCTAATGGGTGTGAGGTTGTGAAATTAATTTTAAGAAGACATTTTATTTATCCCAGTATATCTAAATATTATCAAGTCTACTTATAATCAATAAAAAATCATGAGATATTTTACATTTCTGTGATACAAACCCTTTGAAATCTGGTATGTATTTTATAATGAGAGCACATTTTAATTAAGACTAGCCTCTTGGGGGGTGCCTGGGTGGCTCAGTTGTTAAGCATCTGCCTTCGGCTCAGGTCATGATCCCGGGGTCCTGGGATTGAGCTCCGCATTGGGCTCCCCGCTCGGTGGGAAGCCTGCTTCTCCCTCTCCCACTCCCCCTGCTTGTGTTCCCTCTCTCGCTGTCTCTCCCTCTCTGTCAAAATAAATAAATAAAATCTTAAAAAAAAAAAAAAAGACTAGCCTCTTGGGGTCCTGGAGATAAGGATGTTCCTTTCCTCTGGATATAGGGAGGGCATTTCTCACATGAAGGTCTCATGACCTGCTTCAAGGGAGGGTCAAAGAGTCCTTCCTGCACCTGCTGATTCTCAAATTCTTTCAGTGTAAAATAGTCAATATGTCAAGATGCTATATTTTGGGTTGGCGTGTCCTGAACTCTGTCACTATCTCAGCAACACACAGAAAACTGGGTTCATTGGAGGATAAATATTATCTCTCTAACACCACTAAGATTTGAGAATGTGATCTTAGTCTCTTTAGAATTATTTTCAGTATAAGCCAAGGAAGAGTAAGGGTTAACTATTAATCATCAGCATTCCAATGTGAAAATGTATATGCAGAGGCCAGGAAGCGTCTCATAGGGGCTGGGAGTGGGGCTGGGGCCGTTGTGAGTATCCCATGGGGCAAGTCAGGCCCCCACCCTGGATTTGTTCCAGGACTCCTGGTTGACCACATGGAGCCTGCAAATGAATGAGAGAAAGGTGCTCCCTCTGGGTAGAGTAGGTGGAGCGCGGGCTGGATTTGAGCATAGTCGCACTTCCTTGTGTAGTGAACAGCCTGTTCAGCCATGGCACTGGCCCTGCAAAGTCTCTCTAGGGCAGTCACTTTGTCTGAGGCAAATTTCCATTCACTGAGTATACCAGGTTAACAGATAAAAGTAAAAGGCCCATTGATTATTTTTCTTTGAGAAGTCACTACCACAGGGATTGAGATACCTATGTTATTAGGAGTGGTGAGTACATTCTAAGCTAGTTACATATATTAACTAATGTAACCCTCACAATTACCCTATTATATGATTATTAGCTCCATTTCTAACACATGAGGAGTCTGAGGCTTACAGAGGTGAAGTAATCTGCTCAAGGTCACCCAGCAAGTAAATGACAGAGCTGGATTTGAACCCAGCCGTCCAGTTTCCTTAGGCAAGGCAATGAGAGGCCCCACTTCCCTGAGTCATTGCTGACCTGGAGCCTGTGAAGGTCACCATTGCTCCTTCACCTTGTTTCCACTTGTGTTTGAAAAGCCACACATCTGAATGGGCAGTCTTTTCTTAGATGTGCTAATACTTTCACTCATCAGGGATACAAAGTCTGGGATCCACTTGGGATCCTTAAGACGACTTTGTGAATCTTTGCTCTGGACTGCAGGCTCAAGACTTCAAGGCTTCCCTTGAAGGGTGATTGCTTCACCCTCATTTCCTAGTTATTTTGGGACATCTCCCCGGAGTACCCAAGTTCTGACAACTAACACCCACTCACATAACCAGAAAAGACAAACCAGCCTGAAAATTTCAGAGGACAGATTGTCTAGTATTGCTCTCCTTATACAATAAACTTTTGAAATGTTGCAAGCACAAAAAAAAAAAAAAAGAAAAGAAAAGAGAAAAAATCTGGAATGTGTAGAGATTTCGATGCTTTCAGGAAGCTGGCTGTTAGAGGAACCCTAATGTGAAGGCTTTTGTTAAATGGAGGACCAGATTTGTAAATCAAACAATTACCCACCAGCCAGATAAAAACAACAGCTTCCATTTCCTGGCATTTACTAAGACTAGAAACTGTGCAAGGGCTTCACATCCATCCTCCTCCTCATCTCTCTCTCTCTCTTTTCGTAACAGTTTCATTGTGACATAATTCACATACTGTGCCATCCATCCTTGTAAAGTCGGCAATTTGGTATTGTAAGTATATTCATTCACAAGATGTACAACCCTCACCACTACCTCATTCCGTCACATTTCCATGATCCCAAAAAGAAACCCCATACCGGTTAGTCATCACTCCTCGCTCCTTCTCCCCCAGCTCCTGCCTAGCCACTAACCTACTTTCTGTCTCCAAAGATTTGCCTATTCTGAACATTTCACATCAGTGGAAGTGCACAGCATGTGGTCTTTTGTGCCTGTGTTCTTTCACTCAGCATAACGTTACCAAGGTCCATCCATATTGCCGCAAGTTATCAGTACTTTACTGTTTATGATCAAATAATATTCTATCGTGTGGATATGCCATATTTTGTTTATCTCCTCATCAGTTGATAGGCATTTGGGTTATTTCCACTTTTTGGCTATCATCATCTCTTAATCCTTTTGCCACTCTTAGAAGTATGTGTTGTCCTCTGTTGATTGATTGAATTACATTTTCATAGAACACTGACAATGACTAATCTTCCCAGGAAATCCTTGACTGGACTTAAAGTCCCAGAGACCAGTCAAGCACTGGTTCTTCTATCAGGAAATCTAGCGTTCCGGATTTCAGCCTTCTTTCCACCCCCCTCCTCTAACTTCCATCAAAGGAAAATGTCCTGAGCCCTAAATCCAGCTCCTCCAGGCAGAGATGAGTCCATCAAAAACTTCTGGCATTACTTTGTTCCCAGTGCTTGGAGGACTCCAGGAGACCATCTGGTCCTCCCCACAGTCCACCAGATTCTTGCAGAAGAGCACAGTGGATCAGATGTTCCACTTTGCGAGCCTGGCTCCATTCAAATACCCCATCTGACAGTTAATAGGGGAGTGACTTTGGTTAAGTTAACTTAACCTCCCTGAGCTTCAGTTTGGTTATTATAGAAAGGAGTTAATAACATTACCTTAGAGTAGCTGTCAGGAGCAAGTCAAGTGTGTAGGGCGGAATCTGTCATACTGTAAACTCAACGATTGACTTCCTATCTACCTATTTGTGCTGGGGGATATCTCTGTGCCAAATTGCTACTCCCAAATCCACACATGCTGGTCCTTTTCCACTAATCAACCCTAACTCCCCACTATCCCCCACTATCTTTTCCTGGTTAACTTCTTACCCTTTTCATCTCATTTTAAAATGCCAATTCAGTGGAAAAACCTTCACGGGCACCTCCACATTCCCCTCTTTCTTAAAGTGCTCTGCATTTTTCCTTCATTACTTTATCAGTTTGCAATTTTCTGTTTTTTTTGGGGGGGTCCATTAACTGTGCACTCTACCAGGGACTTTGTCTTGCTCTCTGCTATTTCCTCAGTACCAACAGTAGTCTAGGATCATAGCAGGCATTCATCAAATATTTATGGAAAATAGTCCAACTCGTCCCTGAACTCGGGTACAAAGAGGGAAATCATCCTCCCCCAAATCACACAGATTAATATCTGTCCCCAAGTACCCTATTCCCAATTCACGCTCTATCCCCCGAGCCTGTTAAGTATTTTCCTAACGTGCCTCTTTTTTTTTTTTTTAAGATTTTATTTATTTATTTGACAGAGACACAGCGAGAGAGGGAACACAAGCAGGGGGAGCGGGAGAGGGAGAAGCAGGCTTCCCGCTGAGCAGGGAGCCTGATGCGGGGCTCGATCCCAGGACCCTGGGATCATGACCTGAGCGGCGGACGCTTAACGACTGAGCCACCCAGGCGCCCCTCTAACGTGCCTCTTAATCTATTTAAGCGCCAAGGAACATTCCAGAAAGGGGGGGAGAGCGAGACAGAGACAGAGACAGAGAGAGACAGAGAGAGTAAAACAGAGAGCAAAAGAGGGGAAGCTATTTGTGTTTTGGCCCGATTCCTTCTCTCCCGACCTTAACGCGGGCATGTTGCGAAGTGACGGATTACAGCAATAACGACGAGGCAGTGCGGCGAAGACCCAGCCATTCAAGGAGGATGAGGCTGAGTGGGGGAGGGGTGGAAGACAGGCGATTGATCCTGCACAGGCGCAGCCGCGACGCTCTGCCCTTCCTTCCCCGCCCCGCCCCTTCCCGCTCGAGTCACTAGGCGCCGAGCGCAATCAGCTGACGCGGCGCTGCGGTCGTCACGTGACGGCGGGCGGGGCGCCGGCGCAGGGCGCAGGCGCAGGTCCTAGGCGGCTGGGTCAGCTGACCCGAGGGACCCGCTCAAACCGTTTTAGGCCCCTTCCCTCGGCCTCAGAGTCGCCGCCGCCATGGCCAGCCAGTCGCAGGGCATCCAGCAGCTGCTGCAGGCCGAGAAGCGGGCCGCCGAGAAGGTGTCGGAGGCCCGCAAGCGTGAGTTTCGGGGTGGGGCGACCAGGCGTGGCGCGGGTGCAGAGGTCGCGGCCAGGCCGCGGGAGGTGGTAGGTGGATGAGGCCCAAAACCCTGCGGCGTGGAGGGGTGGGGACAGTCGCGGAAGCTTGTGTGTCTCGAAGCCGTCAGGATCTGAGGCTCCGGAAGGCTTGTAGGTCGGCTGGAAGCTGCGATGTGGGGCAGTAGACAGGGCGAGGAAACAATAGGTGGATGACCTTCTTGGGGTCCGGGAGGCGCGTGAAATGGGCTGTTCCAACGGGACTCGTCGTCTTTCCCCGTCACTTGCTCCTTTGTGTTGCTCTGTCTCAGTGGACAGAGCTACCATCCACGCTGTTGCTCAGGCTAGAAACAGAGCCCTCTCTGCCACGTCTCCTCTTGTCCGCCACGTTTAGTCAGTCGCGAAGATGTTTATTATGGTTCTTCACTTTCCCCCACCCCTACAGCTAGCGTCTTAGTCCGGGACACAAGATTTTCTGAGGCTCTGGTACCAGCCTGATTCGTTAATTTCTTAAAAAGAAAAAAAATTTTTTAATGTGGTTAATATGTGCCAGACGCCTTGCCCGGTGCACCAGTGTCTCCATCAACACGGTATTCAGAGTCCCAGTGAAGGAAGCAGATACTGGGTGGGTTCGTTGCAGGTGACATGAAAGCTAAAGTTGAGAAATGTAAGGCTGCTCAAGAACTTCACAGGTGGATCTAATCTAGACTGGTGAGTGGGAGAGGGCCTCGGCCTCCTTCAAGTCCATTCTCCTCACTGCAGTCAGAGCCCTCCCTGGGATGCAAATAGGACTTCCCCACCACCTTTACAGTCACCAAACGTTGAGTGCCTACAGAATAAAGCCCAGATTGCTTCATAGGGTGTATACTGGCCGTGTTTTTTGGTCCGGGTCTAGCTTTCTTCCCTTATCTCATTTTTAGGTTCTCTCCTCCAGGCATCCTGAACCACTGTGATGCCTTATTTCACCTGCAAGCCTTTGCACAGCTCTCTTCTCTGCTTGGAAGTCCTTTTTCCTAGTTTCCGATCTCTTTTCTCTAACACTTAGTCGTCCTCCAGATCTCAAAATGTAGGCAGCAGTTCTTCCAGGAAGCCTTCCCTGCCTTGTCCTCTCAGGCTAGGCCAGGAGTCTTTCCTAAGAGCTTATTTCTGTCATCGCTGTGCAATAACTTGTTTCTTTATATGGCACAGTCACTAGACTAAGCTCCTGGATTACAGGGACTGTGTGTAATTCAGCTGTATGTATTCATTTTCCCATCTGGTGAGATAGGTATTTCTATCCCTATCATACAGATGGGTGAAATGAGACTTAGAGAAATGATTTGACCATACCCTGGGAAGCAGCATAGTGGCCTAGAGGCCTCTTTTCCCATGCGAGGGGATAAAATAGCAAGAACTATTAACTCTTAATGATTCCTTGGTGTGTCTCCTGTTATGACTTACACTTTTATCCCACACAGAAGTAGATTGCAAGCATGGCTCTTGTACTTTCTGGATTAAGGGGCTGTGTGATAGGAAAAGCTTTCTTTGAGGGAGCTGGAGATGGGAACAAGCCTTTTATTCTTGCTCTGGTGACTGGAAAGTTCTGTGTTCTTCATAGACTATTTCTCATCACGCTCTTGATAAAGTATTTCCAGAATGACTTTTCAGAGTTTGTCCTGTGATGGCTCATTAGTAACAGAAGTTGTGTCTGTTGGGAAGCATGTGAGATTATTTGGGGGAGGTGCAGGAACAAATACTTGGAATATGGTAAGAATAATTCTGAATGTCTAGGAGGTAGGGATCACGTTTTACATTTTTATCTCCTCAAGCTTGGTGCAGGGTCTTGTACATCTCAGATAGCTGTTAGATATTTACTGAATGAATCTGTTTTAAAGGAGTGAGTTAATGGCTAGTATACATCTCAGAATTTGCAGTAATTAGGAACAGAAGTATTGACAAGAACTACAATTTGAAAAGAATCACTGCCTTTGTTTGATCTTTGTAGTGATGGTTAACTTGCCCAGTTAGGAATTGGGAAGAGGCAGTGCATGGTGTGACAAAATGGTCCAGCCTAAATTTTTCATGAAATCATTGCTTTGGACCATAAAACTTAATCGTGTTACGGTTTATTTCACTGGAGTAAAACAAAATATTAGCTCCCTGAAAAATAAGGTTTAAAAGAAACATGATTTACTGTTCAAATATTTATTTTTGGTTTTCAGAGAAGCCTATCAGAATTGAACTTTGAAGATACCTGAGGGGCAGAGAGTGGTTTTATCTTTTTTTTTTTTTTTTTTAAGATTTTATTTATTTATTTGACAGAGAGAGAGCGTGAGAGAGGGAACACAAGCAGGGGGAGTGGGAGAGGGAGAAGCAGGCTTCCCGTGGAGCAGGGAGCCCGATGTGGGACTCGATCCCAGGGCCCTGGGATCAGGACCTGAGCCGAAGGCAGACGCTTAACGACTGAGCCACCCAGGCGCCCCGAGAGTGGTTTTATCTTAAGAGCTGTGGGAATTGGGAGTGACGAGGAGAGTGGTATTGTGAAATTATGTGGAGCTAGTATAATGTTTGAGCCATAGATGTTATTTGTAGATTGTTGGTTTGGAAAAGATCTTTGGCTCTGAAATATGGCTTTGAATGTAGACGATGAGGAGGATGGCATGTGGAGGACAGGAGTAGAAGTAGGCTCACGTGGACAGCAGTAGGCCCTAAGTAAGACTGGAGTAAACTACACTTGCAGAAATAGTCTCTGGGTGCTTAGATCTGTTGATTGTTTTACCAGAAACATCACGGAGTGTTGATGTTGTGGGGTCAGTATACATCCAGAATCGTGTTCTTCATTAGGAGATGGGAGGTTAAATTCAGTTTCATTCGTCCACATGGGTTGAGTGGGATTTGGGAAATTGACATACAGTGATGTCTAACAAAGCTTACTTTTAGATACAGGATGTCTTATGTTCTAATTAAAAAAAATCCCCGGGTGATCATCTAAAACCCCCCCCCCCCCCCCCATTTTGGGTATCTGAGAAGTTTGATCAGTGAGCAAAGATTCAAAGCAAAGAATATATGCTATTTGGTCTTGTGGTCTGTTTTCATACAGGCTCTGATGGCATCTAGAGAATTTTTTAAGCTGTTTATTCTCTTCAAGAAACCAGAGCACCTGTGTCTCCTCATTCCTTAGATGCTTGTGCAGTCTTAACCATCCAGTGCTCCCCATTTAGGATTCCTTCCAAGAATCACTTTCATTACTTATTTCCTTGTGCACAAGCATGGTTTTTAGTTTCCAGTATTACATCAGATGTTTCATTAGTTACATTTTAGGTTAATGCCCCTTGGGGGCATATTAGTGTCCTTGCTCAGCTTCGAAGCAGAGCTCCAGTTGTAATCAGCGGGATACTTAGGTGTTTACTTCTTGGGAAAGGAAGAGTTCCCCAGAAGGCTAATGTCCCCCATTTTGTCTTGGTTCTTAGTAGTGGAGATTGAGAGAATATTCTGACACATTCCAGAATTTTTTCCGTCATTTACAGTCTGTAATTATGGAAGATGGTCCTTTTTACCTTATCACTTCCTAGTTAAGTGCAGCCCAGAGGAGGCAAGAATCTATACTGTCAGTTAGCTCTGAATTCCCTCTTTCCTATGCATGTCTCTTGGGACTGTACCTTTAAAACTTTATTACTTGTTTACTGTTAGAATTTACCATCTCAGTCTCTGCTTCCTCTTCTCCTTGTCTTTTAACCACTTCTTGATGAAGCTTTTTCCTTTGAAAACAGGAAAGAACCGGAGGCTGAAGCAGGCCAAAGAAGAAGCTCAGGCTGAAATTGAACAATACCGCCTGCAAAGAGAGAAGGAGTTCAAGGCCAAGGAAGCTGCGGTGGGCCTGGTTTATATTCATTACTGCTTTAGTTTCCTGAGGCTTTCCTCTTCTCCCCTTTTCCCCAGGTTCTCAAAATATCCAGCAGAGCTCGGAGATTGTGATTCTGGTTGAAATTTGAAATTTTGGCTATTGGATGTCCAGGCTGAGTCTCCTAGGTGATCAGTTTTTAACTAACTTTGAATCCTGTCTTCATTTAGTCATTTCACAAATATCTATTGAACATGTTAACTTGTGCCAGATGTTAGAGAATTAGCTGTGAACCGAAATAGACATGGTCCCTGCCTCATGGAGCAAGTCATGGAGACCTATAGCTGTGAGAAGGGCTGTGGTGGTCATAACAGCCATCAGCTGGAGCCCACTCCGGTATGGTAGAGACACTTAGCAACAGTGTAGGCTGGGCTGCGCAGCAGAAGATGTGTGCAATAACAGTACAACAACAGATCACAAAGCAGGGAGAATTCTGGAAAGGGGAAAGGATGGAGGAGGGCTTCACAGAGGAAAGAAACTCTATCAGGACTCTTGGATACAGGTGACAAAACAATTCAAACTGGTTTTACACAAAATGGAATTTATTGGCTTATGTAATTAAAGACCCCGGTGAAAGGCTAACTTTATTTTGATCCAGGAGCTTCAGTAATGCCCTCAGGACATTATTTTCATCTCTCAACTCTGCCCTTGTCTTTGTGGGCTTCATTCTCAAGTTCTACCTTGTGGCCTTCACTGGTTCCAGGCACATGCCCTCCCAGGCCCAAGTCCAGCGATTAAAGGCACATGCCTCCATTGTTGCAGTAAGTCCAAAAGAGTCCTTCATCTTTTCACTGGACGGTCCCAGTGCTATTGAAACTTGAAACCTCTCTGACTCTTGAACTGGGGCAGATTGGTGCTGTCAGCTGTCAGACTGCCCACAAAAACAGTATGGAAGTCCTCTTGTCGGGGCAGCTGCCTCGGCTTATTTGTACGTCGATGCTGCAATTGCTTACAGAGGCAGGAGCAGTGCCATGCAAGCATGAGCTCTGGGGTTTCCTAGCAGTGGTCAGTTTGACCCCTTCAACTTAGACACAACTGACTGAGGCCTGGCATGTAGTTTATATTCACAGAACAGAGATAGTGTCCCGCTTCCCCTACCCCCCCACCCCCAGTAGGGTTATGGACCTTTAAGAATTAGCAGCTGAGCTAACTAATGTGAAATGCCCCTCTATTCTGCCAATATGAACAGTTACAGTAAAGTGTGAAGAGTCCTAAGTTTGAATTCAGGAAACGTGGGTTAGAATCTTTGCATGTTCACTTTGAGCTCTTTGTGCCTCGGTTTCCTCATCTGTGAGAAGGGGAGTGAAGGCCTCTGTACAGGTTATGGAGCACTAGGTGACATGTGAGAGAAGGCTTTCTCCTTGCGCGCCGTCGTGCGTGTAACAGCTAGGAAGGGATGTAGTTAATATAGTTCGGAAAGAGGCAAGAGCAGGTTAGAAGACAAAAAAGTTTTGTTGTCAAGAACCTGATAGGGAGACTTTCCTGAGCCATTTCCTCAAGCTCTGGGATGAGCCCTCCCCACCGCGATTCCTGCCGGGGGACCCCTCCTTTTGCTGTCGGTGCGTCAGCTGCGTGCAGGCACCGGCTCTCACATGGACACGCGTGTCTGCCCACGCAGGGGAACACCGTGCTCTGGGCTTCCTCCGGGAACCCGTCACCCCATCACTCCCTGCGCGGCCTCAGCGTTTGCA
This sequence comes from Mirounga leonina, assembly GCF_011800145.1. Classification (NCBI taxonomy): domain Eukaryota; kingdom Metazoa; phylum Chordata; class Mammalia; order Carnivora; family Phocidae; genus Mirounga; species Mirounga leonina. Next base: position 18,967,072 of record NW_023270433.1, on the reverse strand, counting down.
CAGTGCCTGCCTGAGGTCCGAGCCATCCCCCCTCTCAGCGCCCCGGGCCAGCTGCTCCCCAGGGGGAGGCCCTGACCTCCGTTTTGCCTCTGGCTGGGTTGCCTTCCCTGGCCTGGTAAGTTCTGACAGTGCTTGCCTCTCTAGGGGCCTCCGAGGAAAGTAGTTTTACAGCTTTCTCCCTGTGTTACTGACTTGTTAATAAAGGGCTTGTAGTTATTAAAAAAAAACCAAAAAACAGCAACAACCTGATAGGTCTCATTCTAGCAAAGTAGGCATATACTTGACAGAAAGCCAGCCATACTGTGAAGACTAAGGATAAAAGAAAATTTATCTGTCAGTATGTGTTAAAATTGTGAATGGAGACTGAAAGGATAAGACATGAGTATGGTAAAGAATTCAAGCAGTAAAATAGGGCAACGATAAAGTTAGTCTCCCTCCCACCCAGTCCTCCAGTCCTCCTCAGAAACCGTCACTATTAATAGTCTTTTGCATATTCTGCTAGAATATTTATATTTGAAAGAATAGATGTCATGTATCCGTACTACTGGGGAATCTACTGCTGAATGTAAGAGCTAGAACATGAAGCAGTAATGGTGAAACTGTGTACCTCCAAAATTGCATCCCCTTGTGTTTATTTTTTTTTAAGAGTTTTTTTTATATATATATATATACCACGATTTATCTGTCCCTTCTAAAACCACACAAGGAAACACATTTACTAACCACACTGACACCATTTTGTATCTTGCTTTTTTTTCCCCCTTAAACTGCATATTATACAGTTCATTCCATCTTGCTGCACACGTCTACTTTTCTTTCTTATTATAGCTGAGAATGTTCTCTGGTATAGATGCACCATAATTTGTTTAACCAGTTGTCGGGTATTGGATCTTTGGGTTCATTCCAGTCTTTGGTTAAGACTATACATTAGACTCCGGAGAGTGTGAATATATTGCTCTCTGGGGTAATTTCTGAGTCGTGGAAATGCTGTGCAATTTACCTTTTGATAGATTGTTGAAGGTTGGCCACCAAAGTGATTGCCTCAGTTTTTGTTCCCATTAACGGGGAACACCACCTTCCCACATGCTCTTCAATCGTGAGGTTACATTGCCCGTTGCTGTTTATTTGTATTCACTGATGAGACTGGGTTTCTCCAGAACTAAGGAAGTTGTGCCAGCCAGAGCGCCGACCTGACCTTCCCTGTGTGTCCTTACCCCCCGACTCCAGGCTCTGGGATCCCATGGCAGCTGCAGCACCGAAGTGGAGAAGGAGACCCAGGAGAAGATGACCATCCTCCAGGCCTACTTCCAGCAGAACAGGGATGAAGTCCTGGATAACCTGCTGGCCTTTGTCTGTGACATCCGGCCAGAAATCCATGAAAACTACCGCATAAATGGATAGGGGAGGAAGGAGCAGCTCTGCGTGCAGATTGGCATGTTAGATGCCTTCATGGAATATGAAGCTTCAGCAAATCTTGAGTAGTTACATCCTTGTGAAAAGGCATTACATTATTTCTGTATATTATGTAGTAGGTCCCTTCACTTCTTAGAGAATAGCAAATCTAGCTTCTTTGTACAAACGTAGAGCTTATCCAAAGATTTTCTCCTTTTACCTCATATTTCTTAGAAATTAATGTGTATACATTGTCTGTTTTCCTATGCCTTTTAGCTCAAGCAACATATGTATCAGTACTTTTTCTTTCTTAGATGTAGTGAAAAAAAAAAATTCTGTTTAAGAAAGACAGGGATTAAATATTTTTTTTCCCTAAAGCTTTCTTGAAGGTCAGGGGCTTTCTCTATGAAAAAGTAGTAAATAGTCACTGTAACTTGTGTGAAGCCGCAGCCGGCCTTAAGTCGTCCTTTCGGCTAAGGGTGGAACAGCGAATACCAGTATATATTGTTCGGGCTGCTCTTAGTTTCTCTTAATCAAAATTATTAGATGATAGAATTCAAGAACTTGTATACATGTTCTTACTTGGTGTACTGATAATCACTTGAAAGTAAAGACTTTGTCATGCATTTCCATGGCTCTGGTTCATCCTTTCTGATAATGCAGAGTGCACTCTGACCCAGATGTTCTGTAGAACTTCACTTGGGAAATTAAATTAGCACATGTAGCACATACACATTTGCACGCATACTCAGAAAATGTTTGTGGTATGTATCTTAGCAGGAAGGAAATCACTTGTGATTTCACCCAGCAACCGGTTCGAAAAACAGCATCCGACCAGTAGTAAGTCTGCAGTTTGCCTTTTCTCCAGAGCACCCTGGCCTGGGGCAGCCTTGGGCAAGTTATCAAGCATATTTCCTCCCTGGCAGGCTACATGATATGTATAATACCTATAGGAACTTCACACTAGCTCTTAAGAGTTAAATGCTCTGTGACTCTCTATTAGCCGAAAGTCTTTGGCTGCAAAAATAATTACTAGTAGATACAAACAGTTGAAAGAGAACACTGTGGGATTTCCTTGCTTGTTCTGAAAAAGTACGAGAACATTAGATGCCCTTTAAGAAAATCACATTTTATGAGACTCAGAATGGGTTGATTTTAGGCCATGTTTGTCTCTAGTTACTGTTCCTGTTTATAGTATGATTCCTCAAAAGAGTTCCATATGAGCTTTTCCAGTTTTGACTGTGAAAGCACTCCAGTCAGGCTTGCCACTACAATGAAAGCGAGTGTCAAGGTCAGCAATGATGACCAGATTGGGAGGTCCAATCTTCTTCCCCCTTGACCTTCAGTCCTGTTTGACAGGGTTGACCAGTTCTTAAACCACTTTCTTAGCTTTATTCTGCAGTGATGTGTTACCTTGCGCCTCTGTCTCTTGCTTTAGTTCTAACTCCTCTTTTCCCAGGGATTTGTTCTTGGACTTCCGTATGCTCATTCCCTTGTTGAAACCCAGCTTCTCTTCATGGCTTTAAATAACCATCTCTGTTGAAGACCCAGGTTTATATCCAGCTTCTAACTGTAGAGCTGTCAATTGCTTATTTGCTGTTTTGGTTTGGATATCTAATAAACATCTCCACCTTAACGTGTTCCACCCTGTACCCGGTTTTGTTAGGACTTGACTCCTGGTGTTGCTGAGTGCAGCAAACTCCATCTCTCCTACTGCAAATACGGATTTCCCAAATTGGAGGACCATGAAGAAGCAACACCTGCGTTCACCACTTTAGATGCTGTATCTAACCTGTTTGCCACCAATGTTTTCATCCTGGGTTCATAGGGTTGTACTTACATACATTTCTGCCTGACTCTTCACTTCCAGCCAAGCAGCTGAATATTGGTACAGTTGAAGAAGCAACATAAGTACTTCAAAAGTGTGATCTAGGGTCAGTTGAGAGGAAAGATAAGATCTGAAAGGAGCTTGGTGATCTGGGAGAGAGGAACCTAAATAGTCTGAAGAGTGAATGGAATGTCACGTGAGTGGAGAGACTTGGCTGTGAAGGGTTTAAGGGAGGTGAGACCATGTTTAAATGTGGGGAGGGAAGGGAATAGAAGGAGCGAGATGGAGAAGGTCTTGTCTTCTGGGTGGAGTGAGATCCCTGAGGGGTCTGGAGGCCACAGGAGCTGGAGCACAGATGGGGGGATTAGTTCTAGCCTTTAAGCTTGATGGTGCTCAGGGAAGATGGGTGTTTGTGTCCTGCTAGGCCAGCTGAATCCATCTCTGGGAATGGGGCCAGGACTAAGATGTTTTAAAATCTCCCTTGGGGAGGGCCTTCCATTGTGGCCTGACACGAAAAACTAGCATCTGTTTGGTTCTTTGGCCACGAAGGCCCATGATGTTGGTTCTGACATGGAATGAACTCCAAGATACACATATATGTAGAACAGTGTGTGATTTGTTCCCATTGAGCATAAAAAAAGATATTCACATGGCTGTATGTGTATATACAGACGATAGAAGAAACTGGTGCTAGTCGTTACTCTCAGACGACAGGGTCTGCGACGGGAGGGTTTCTTTTTGTGCTCTTCATTTACAGGGTCCTTCGGCAGTGTCCCTGGCCTCTACCCACTGGGTGCCAGTAGAACCCCTTCAGCTGTGACAACCAAAAATACTTCCATTGTCAGGTGTCCCCTGGGGGCCCAGACCATCCCCCAGTTAAGAACCACTGTCCTAAAGCAACTCAGAATTAAAAACAAAGTACCACCCGTGATTCCTGGAACATTCCAGGTACTCAGCAAATGTTTCCTAATTTTCCAAAACTTGTCCTTTTCCCCTCTTTATCCCTGATTGGCATGTCTAATACTAGCTGTTACTGGTCAGGATAGGATACACTGAAATCCCAGTGGCTTAATAAAAAGGTTTATTTCTTACAATGTTGGATACAAGTTTGGTGACTGCAGGGCAGCTGTCCTCCTGCGGTGTCAGTGACTCAGTTTACTTCCACTTTGCCGCTCTACCATCTTAGCACATGGTTTCCACGATGGCAGAGGCAGGGGAAGGAGAAGTTGGCAAACAGGCACCAGCTCTTGCACGCTTCACTCCGGAAATGACATGTGACACTTGTTTTCAGCCCATTGGCCAGCATGGGTCGCATGAGCCGACCTAGCTGCAAGGAGTCTAAGAAGGGAGAGCCCAGGGGCGCCTGGGCGGCTCAGTTGTTAAGTGTCTGCCTTCGGCTCAGGTCATGATCCCAGGGTCCTGGGATCGAGCCCAACATCGGGCTCCCTGCTCCGCGGGAAGCCTGCTTCTCCCTCTCCCGCTCCCCCTGCTTGTGTTCCCTCTCTCGCTGTGTCTCTCTCTGTCAAATAAATAAGATCTTTAAAAAAAAAAGGGAGAGCCCAGGGATATTTGGATATTCTGTGAGTAAAGAATGTCTGCTACGGTTGTTAACGGCTTTCGCCATGCTGGCTGATGTTCTGTGAACTGCACTGGTATTAACTAGTCCTCACAGCAACTTTATTCTGCAGGCTCTGAGGCAGAGCGGTTGCAAGGATGAACACCGCTGGAGCCTGAGACTGGCGGTCTAGCTCAGCATCTGTGCTTAACCACTGCCTGCACTCAGCACCGAGCAGATGGGTCGCCCCTTTTATGCTTCTCACCTAGGTGATCCTTTTCCCTTTATCTCTCACATCCTAGATCAATTGCTCCTCTGGGCAATTTCTTCTTTTTTTAAATTTTATTTTAAGTAGGCTCCCTGCCCAGCATGGGGCTTGAAATCACGACCCTGAGATCAAGAGATCATGCTCTACAAACTGAGCCAGCCAGGCGCCCCTCCTCCGGGCAATTTTGTGTCATGTGAACCCATTGTCTAGAGAGAAGGATGCCCTCAGCATTGCCCATTACAAGCACAGAAACTCTTTGGTCATTCTATTGGGTGCCATAGCTCAGACCTACTTAAGTTCTTGGTAGAAGGCATAAAATGGCTTCTAGAAAGTCACACCTTGTGTGTAGTATCTACAGATTCCCTGAAGATGTACCATTCCCACGTTATGGGTGGAAAAAACCCCCGAGTTTCTGAAAGGTGAGGCCGTTTGTCAGAGGCCATACATGGAATCTGCGTGCTTCGAGTGAGGGAGCCTATGTTCCAGGCACTTAGGTAAACATACAACGGCTCTGCGCTTTAGGCGTGTGATCCCACTTCCAAGCATGGGGAAGCTGAGGCCCAGAGAGGCTTCTAGAATGCTCAAGTTGACAGAGCAAGGAAGTGACAGAGTGGGCATCAAGTCCAATCAGATCAGCCTGAAGGCTGCAAGGGAAAACCTTCCCTGCTCTGCCTCCAGGCTTTTTCCGAGGACTAGGGTGGGTGGAGTACCCAGCCTCCAGCCTCCTAAAGCTTCAAAGCCTGTAGCTAACATTCTTGGCACATTCGGTCTTCCCCGCCAGAAGACTGACGGTACCAGAAGTCAGTGGAAGCCTCTTGGTGAAAAGGACCTGCTCCGATGAGTCTGGCTTGCTCCTCTTCTGTCACCCTTTGTATTTTTTCTCTCCTTCAGGGATAGTCTGGCAGGTTTCAGAGTGTTTTTTCTCCTGTCAACTGGTCTCCTACCACTTCAGTGGCTCTGAAATTACCGAACGAGCTTCCCCACAAGGCAGGCTGTTCCAGTTTTGCTCCCTCCCACTTCCCTTCCCCTGTGTAGGCTGCTCTGAAGAGCAGGAGAGGTACAATCTTTACTGAAAGATTTCGCCAGTGGTTCTGGGAGAGGAAGCTGCCAGATCATGTCAACATCTATCATCTCAGGCTTTTAAAAAACTTCAAATGACACTGGCTGGTGGGTCAAATGTCAGCTCAAGGCCATAGCTCACTGTGTTTGGAGGGGATGAGTGAGGGGGATGGGTGGGTTTGGAGGGCCAGGGGCACACAGCCGCCCTTCTGCTCCTACTTGAAAGTAACTTACAAAGGGAATAGTGGCAGCATTCTGGAACCCGGGGCAGCAGCTGAAGATAAGATTATGGGAGAAGCCAGGCTGGTTGTTCCAAGAACACGACCGGGTTGGCTACCGTTGTGCGGTTTTCAAAGGTAAGAAAGACCAGAGGGTGGAGCTCACTAGTTAAAAGCCTGAGTACTTTCGATAGCTCCCCCCTCTCCCGACCAGATGTGAGCTCTCTCTCTCTTTTACCCTCTTTGTACCCGTCTGTGGCTCTTGCTTTCCTGTGCACGGCATAGAAACAGATGCCTGACACCCCAGGCCTTCCTGACAGGAATTCAGAATATTTCTCCTGGTTTTGACCCAGTTTCCCGACCAACAGCATGTGACTTGTCTTATTGCCTGCACACCTCCTGACAAGGACAGCTGTGTGTTTAGTTCTAAGCACCCACGTGCTGTTGACCTATATTGTGTAGATCTCGTAGTGAAGAGCTCACTGCGCATCGTGGCATCCAGGATTTCAAATCAACGTAATGGAGTCGTTAGCCAAGGAAAATTCTTTCAGGCATGCTTTGGAAATAATTTTAAAAATAGCTCACATTTACTAACATCAGTTTTATATCAGGAAAAATTCCAGGCATTTTATATACACATCGAATTTTCCCACTGTCACTCTGAGGTAGGTATGATTATTCTCATTTACACATTAGGAAACTGAGGCGCGAATCGATAAAGTCACTTGCCCAAGGTCACAGAGCCGATCAGTGGCACAGTCTGGATTTGAACCCGGGTCTGTCTGGCTTCCCGACCTGAATCTCTGTGTGATGTAGTTCAAGCTGTTCAGGCCATGGCAACGTCTTAAGTGGTCTGTTTCTAAAAGAGTCAGGAAGTCAGTGAATCTAGAACAGGCAGACCAGTTTCAAAAACAAGATCTAATGCCTGTGCTTTGTTTTTTCACTTACTCACCTAGCGGTTCTGAGGCCCCCCATGTCCCATCTGCTGCCACACTTGAAGATCCTGCCAGGCTGGGAAGAACTTCATTCCTCCTCACTTCATCCAGGTTGGCAGAGAGTTGGCAGCCAGCCCTCAGACACGCGTCTGTAACCCTTGCAAACACGACAGGACAGATGGTGTAACTGCTGAGTAATAGTGGCTTTGGCTGGAGCTTATGGTTATTTGGATTTATCTGTAGCTGAAGGCCTGATGATTTCATTCACAGCTCTTCATTCACTACTTAAGATGCGTGGGGCAGATCCTGAGTGCAGGGGGCTGGGGGGGGGGGCTCTCGCCGGGGCCTGGGACAGGAACAGGTTCCCAGAAGAAGGGCCCTTTCACCTGAGACCTGAGAGTGGGTCCGTCAGTCAGGTGTTGAGGTGGAATGGGGTTTGGGGCTACTTTCCAGATGGAGAGGAATGGCAACTGCTGAGAACTGGAAGTGAGAAAGGGCATGGGGCTTAGGAGGAACTGAGAAGCGCTCTGTGTTCTTGGAACTTAGGGTTTTTTGGGGTTGGGGAGAGCAGGTAAACACGAGTCCGGGGTGGGCTGGGGTGGGGATGGGCTGGGGCTCACCACACAGAGCCTTGTGAATCCATCAAGATATTGCTACTGAAGCCTGCTCCCCAGAAAACTTGACTAGATTTTACTCACGTTTTCCTGGATTTTGTTCACCTTTATATGTGTGGGGCCCCTACTCCCTCATGCCCTGGTGCCAGGACTTACCGGGTGCTGAAGTTTCAGAGATGCAAGAGGAGCTTTGCCTGGCTGTCCAAGGATGCAGCTCACTTCCACCAAAGACTTCCCGTCATGCACTGCGTCCTCTGAGTCTTACCATCCCTCAGTTGAGCAGATATTGTTCCCTTCCATAAAGGAGGGAACCGGAGCTCAGAGGGGTGAGCCCACCAGTGCAAGTTCACGTGCCAGTTAGTGCTGGAGCCTGGACGGCCAGTTCCAAAGGCCCACGTCTACTGTGCTTCCCCAGCAAATGAGACGGATGTGTCCACACGGAAGTTCATGCTGGAGTGACACGCAGTGAGAATGCCGAGTCAAGGTCGCCTGGCAGAAGAGGCAGGAGTGGGCTATCCGGCCTCATGGCGGAGGTGGGCCTTGCTGGAGAGGCAGGATTTGGATGGGTGCTGACCGGGCCACACACCTGTCGAAAGATCTCCTTCAAGGTCCCATCGGCAGTTAGGAAAGCTCCAATACCCCACGGGGCTCTCGCTCCCATGCCCCCAAATCGTGTTTTAGGAAATTAGGCAAACTAAATAGGGATCTTGTGTATCGTGTTCACTGCTGCCCAGTACAATGCCTGGCACTTCTCAGGCACCCAGTGTCCCCTGTTGCCGAATAAATGAATGAACTTCATCTCTAGTTACCTACTGTCTGCATCCTCACTCGCCTGGGGAATGAGGGCACCTGGACAGCATCTGCTGCTCTGCTCCTCAATCACTGCTCCCCGCCCCCCAGGCACTTCACCTCTGCCTCTGGCTGGGCCACAGCCAACTAAGTCCTGTGGCCTCAGAGGCCCCCAGCAATTTGGCAACATCTGTTGCAATTAAAAATGCATCCATTCTGACTCAGCAAGTCCACTTGAAGAAACGCAGGCTGTGGCATGGAGGCAGCATGGTGGTTCTGACCATCCTAGCGAGGCCTAGGAGCCAGTGGGCCCCCGCAGGTGTCCTGGAAGGAAGGAGCCTTCCTACAATATTTGGAGGTTTATGGGCCCCGTAGAAGGGAGGCAGAGCCCAGGGTTCTGGCATGAGGTGAATGCCAGGGAACTCTCTATGGAAAAATACACAAGGTTAGTGTTTTCCCGGGGCGGGGGTGGAGGGGGGTACTTTTCACTGTGGACCCCTCTGAGTCCCAGGTGATACAGGTGGGGGAGGCAGCCGATGTGGAGGGAGCAGCTATCCTGTGTCTGGGGTTGTGAACACTTCATACAGACTGTCTCATTAGAGCTTTACACAGGCCCATGAAATGATTGTTGTGTCCAGAAAACGAAGACACCCAGAGGGGAACTGCTTGACCGGGGATGATCTAAAAAGCCGAGATAACTAGCTTGGAGCTCAGGTAGCCTGATCCTCCAACAGATGCTCTTCATCGCGATGCGCCCAGGATTTTTCATTCAAGAGCAAGCCCCTGAGACGTTTCTCGCCCCAGACCGCCTCATCCGCCGGGTGCCCCGCCCGTGTTAGACGGGCGGGAGACCCCAGATGCAGAGGCTCGGGAGGGGCGGCCCGGGTGCCCGCGGGCCCCAGAGGCGTGCACGTGGTCGGCGGGCGCGGAGGGCGCCCGGCTGATGCAAGGGAGCAGGTTTCCCGCTGGGCCCCAGGAGCCCGGCGGGCGGCCCCTCCCGGTGGGGTGACGGCGCGGGGCGGCCCGGCCGGGGGCGGGACCCGGGAGCGCGGCAGGCGGGGCGGGGCGCGGGCGCCGGAGGCTGCGGCGCGGAGCGGCTGCGGCGGCCCCGACCTTCCGCGTCCCGGGGCGGCG
>NW_023270433.1:18920599-18956880 GCF_011800145.1 Mirounga leonina | reverse complement strand
GGTGAGTGTGCGCGGCTCGGGGCGCGCGCCCGGTGGCTGCGCGGGCGCGGGCGGCTGCGAGCCCAGATTGGAGCGGCGGCGCGGCCGCCTGGGCGGCCCCTCCCGGCCTGGGGTCGGCGGCGCCGCGGCCGGGCCCTCGGTGCGCCTGGGGCCGCGATCCCGCGTGGGTCGGGCGTGGGAGCGGCTCTCGGGTGGGTCCTGGGGGCCCGGGGCCCGGGGCCGGGGGCGGGGATTTCCGGGGAGAAGGAGACTCCGGGCAGCAGGCCCCCGGACAGGACTTGAAGGCAGAGACTGGGTGAGACAGCTGTCCAAGGCCAAGGCCAGGTGGGGTGGGACATCCCGGTCCGAAAGAACCCTCTATCGCTCAGACTCCGTCCTGGGCTGGCTGTTTGACCTTGGATAGTTCACTTTCATTTCTGGGTCTTAATTTCCTCATCTGCAAAATGGAGAGCTAGGACCTATTGTCTTTCAAGGCTTTTCCACCCTAAAACTTAAGTGTCAGGCCCTCTATGGCCTTTTGTTGGGGTTTTCCAATTTAACAAAAACAAAACCTGATTTGTGAAAACTGTAAGCTGTTTCTCGCTCTCTCTCTCACACGTCCATCGCAGTGAGGCACACGGTTCCTGGGGAGACCGGGCATTCTGTCTCCAGAAATGGAGACCTTTGCTCAGGGGCTTAACGATACCTTCCTTTTCAGGGGCTCACCAGCTAATTAAGAAAGAAGCACGACTGGAAGGTCTGGTTAAAATGCAGAATCAGCAAAGGAAACTAAGGAAACCGGGGAGTGGATGACCGGTTAGTTGCAGGAGCCTCGGGGCTGTGTTCACTTGCTGGCTCCGTCTCCACCCTGGTGTCTGGCTCTGTCTCCCAAGTCCCCCTAGGGCTGGTGCAGGGCTGAGCACAATGGTGGGCTCAGGACACACTGGAAGGTGATGGGTCCACATCTGCCCAAGGCTGGTGTTGCCAACCCCCCTTCCACCCTCTGCAGCCTCCAGGTTGGACCAGGGGCTGCAGGGTGAGTGCAGAGGGCCGTCGCTGGGCCCATCCTGGCCTCTGGTCTGTACCTCTCTCTACTTGGCAGTCCTTCTCTCACCTCCACTTTTGCAAAGCCTTTCTCCCACATCAAGGTACTGCCCGCTCCCTCCGACTGCCTTGTTTGGTCATTGTCTCTTTTTTCTCTTTCTCTGAGTTCATCTTTCCCACCAGATGGGATCCCAGGCAGGGAGGGCTGACCAAGGACTTTAGATTTTATTTTTGGTGTTTGAGTTGAGAAAGCACAGGGCCTGACACTTCAAGGTTCTTAGGGAATGTTTGTGGAGTAAAAATAGTGACAGCTGTATTCCTTGGGCGATTCCTATTTGCCCGGTGCTGCTCTGAGTGATGTACATGCGTGAACTCTTTTAGCCTCAGTTACGATATTATCACCCTTTACATGTAAAGAAACCGAGGCAGAGAGAGTTAAGTGACTTGCTCCAGGTGACACAGGTGGGAAATGGCAGGACTGGACTGGTACTTTTTAACCATTACTCCTTATTTCAGATGAATGAATGAATTCCGATTGAGACTTTGCAGGAGGCTAATTGGGCCAACTGGGGTGCTGGAATTTGTCCCCAAAGACACTAGTTGTGGGATTTTTGCAACCAAATGGAAACTTTCCGCAGGGGAAGGCTATCTGGGCAGCTCCAGCCTGGGGGTGGTCCCTCCTGCCTGGAGGAGGGGTGTGGGCTCCTGGGTCCCACAGGCCTCTCTGACACACCAGTGCAGCTTCTCTGGCCTGCAGGCTGCTAGCTCTAACATCCCTGGGATGTCTGGGAAAAGTGAGTTTTCTTGTCTGGGAAATGGGCCCAAGGATTATATTTGCCTCGCGGGCCCTGGAGGTGAACAGAGGAGGCGGGGAAGGGCTTCTGAGATGGTTGAGATTGTCAAGTGCAGGGCCGACTTCCTCAGGCTGTTGTTGAGCTTTTATACCTCTTGAGGGGGGTGCAGGCTACGAGGAAGGAAGTAAGGGGTGGTGCAGTTGACTGGTTAATGTTCAGCAGTATTTGGGAATGCCTGCTGTGGGCAGGCCTCAGGCTAGGGGAAGGGGAAGATGGAATGTCAGAAACCAGCAGGAGTTTGCTGTGCAGGCACCCCGACCCACCCTTTTTTTTCTTTTCTTTTTTTAGGGTGGATTAAAGAACAGGCTCAGAGACCTGGGTCCGGAGGCTCAGGGCCTAGGAATTATGGGCTTGGACTCTGGAGCCAGATGGCCTGGGTTCCCCTCTTGGCCCTCTGGCTTCCAGCCACCCCACCGTGGGCAGGTTTCTTTACGTCTTTGCCTCTCCGTTTTCTCTCCTTCTGAGGCAAGAGGCCTGTTGGGTGAGCAGGGTACTGGACGTCAACCCTGTGTCTCCTTCCATTGTCCCTGGGGCATCTGTGCTAGGTGGGGTTCCCTGAAGCCATTTTATAGATGAGGACAGCAAGGCTCAGGGAGTGAAGTACCTTGCCACAGAGCATGTGACGGGGCTGAGCAGGGATTCAGAATCCAGGCTCTCTGGTGTTCAAGTCCTTGCTTTTTCATAACATTTTGTTGCTTTCTGGCCCCAGAGCCGGGTATAGGGCTGGTGTGTGATACTTGGTAGCCATCGGCTCATTTTTGTATATTCTTGGTTGGTGGAGGGGGCTCCCAAGTGATCTTCTGGAGCTTACCTCACAGCTGGCTCCAGGTGCCTGCAGCCTGATCCGTCACACAGGCTCCCCACTTAGAAAGCCACCCCCTCACCTGGTGGAATGCTCTGCTGTCACCGTCTTGAATTTCTTCGTCATTTTTGAACAAGGGACCCCCACATTTTCATTATGCACCGGGCCCCACAGATGATGCAGCCGATCCTTTTTAAAAGACTGAGAGAAATGGAGGGCGGTGGGGGTATGGGAGTCAGGCTTGTTAGGGGCCCTGCGCCATGGCGGTCAGCCCCCAGGCCAGCTTGGAACCAAGCAGACGTGGGCCAACCGGACGCTTGTTTTCAACCAGCATCAGGAACCATGGCAGCAAAACCCAGTTCTACTGGACTTTTCACCAAGACGGGTAGCCAGGCCAGTGTGTCATCCTGGGGACTCAGGCATGGTCTTCCTTGGTGATGGGTGATTTGTCAGGGCCCCAAGTGGACACATAACAGAAAGAATGAGTGTGCAGGCTCCAGCCAGAGAGTGTGGCGCCGGAGACTCTGCTTTGGCATCAAGAGAATCCCCATGAAGGACATTTCTGCTTTACGGACGAAAGTGTCTTAGGGTCATGATCTTGCCCACTGTGTTGTCACTGACCCAGCTCCCAGGGCTTGGAAAAAGCATTTCCGAGACCTTTGGGAGCTAGGTGCCAGGAAGATGCATTGCTTTCCTCACTGTCCTGTTTCTGACCTCCTTGTAGATAACAGGAACTGCCTGCGACTGCTTCACCGGCAGTATTTCTCTTTTAGCTTTGGCCGCCGGGAAGCTCAAAACCGAATTGTTGGCTCAGGCATGGCAACCGTGCTAAACCCCGAAACAACAACAGTGAGCGCTGTATTTGTGGGGTGCCTCCTTTGTTCCAGATGCCCTTGTCTGTGCTTTATATAGATCCTGCCACCGATTCTTTTGTAGCAGCCTGGTGGGGAAGACACCACTGTTTGAGGATAGGGAGCTAAATCTCTTGGAGGCTAAAGCACTTGCCCAGGTTTATGTAACGAGTAGGTAGTAGAAGTGTTGTTTACAGTAATAGCTCATGTTCTTCAGCACAGACTTCCGCTGCCTCTGCTAGGGACTCTGATTGCCTGAATATCTGGGTATTTTTGTTCTTCGTGGTTGTTGTTATTACTCTTATTTTTTGTAATCTGTATTTCCCCCCATCCTGATTTTTTTTTTTTCCATTTGTATTTTGTAATGTCTTCTGGGAAGCTATTTGAGATCCTTTGCATAAACAAGGCTTCCCATGATGGATATACTGGTCCTGCGTCTGGTTGCCTGGGGTGCCTGGGCTGCTGTCAGTAAGGGAACAGAAATCCCAGATGCCTGGGAGCAGGGCCTGCTCACTTCTTGAGTTCCCGGTGAGTGCCTGGATGTGTCTGAGCTGGAGAAGACCCAAGACCAGAGGGAAGTTCTCAGTTCTCCCCTGGAGGAGGGTTTTATTTCTTCTTCTTCACTCCTGAGAATGCCCCTCAGTATGACTGGAAAGAGCCAAGTCAGTAGAAGGACTCTCGGTGGCTCTCTCTGGCCTTGGGATGACTTTGGCCTTGGAGGAGCCAAGGAACCCAGCCTGCCCAGGCCTGAAGTTCTTTCTTGTGCTGTTTTCTGAAGGCAAGCGAAGCGGCGTTGGCTGCTCCAGAATGAATCACAGCTCCAAGAAGGGGAAGTAGAGCCCAGCTGGCGCTCGGCTATGGCCTGTGAACCACCAATGGGCCCCAGCGGGGCAGCCAGCCCACTGCCCACCTCCTCCCCGGGCTGGAGCGCCTTGCCTGGAGGGAGTCCTCCGGGCTGGGGGCAAGGTAAGGTCATGACTCTTTTTCCCCCCTCCCCCTTTCCCCAGGATGCGGAGCTGGACTCACATAGCACAATGGAAGGAGGGGGGGCGTGGAGGGCACAGAAGGGCCTTTAGCTAGGGGTGGGCATTTTGGGATACATTTACAGTCCAGTCTGTCATTTCTATCCATTCTCTCTATCCCCATCTTGTAGACCAAGTCTCTGTCACCTTCTGCTTGGACACCTGCCGCCCTATCTTCCTAGCTGATCTCTCCTTCTTGCCTCTTCCATTTATATGGCATGTAGGGAGAGCTTTTAAAAATGCAGAACAGACCATGTCACTTTCTGCTTCAGTGTTTCCCACGGGACTTAATGTGAAGATCTTTCCATCACCAGCTTGCAAGGCCTGCCTTAGTGGTTCCTGCTGCCCCTGTTCTCCGTTCCTGGCATGCTGTCCTGCCTCAGGGCCTTTGCATCTGCTGTTTCTTCTGCTTGTTATGCTCTTGCCTTGCCTTCTTACCTCTGATTAATTTCTAGTCCTGCTTCAGAGCTCAGTTCAGATATCCCTTCCGTGGGGAATCCTAAGTCAGGACTCCCTGATATATTCCTGCTTCTCCCCACAGCACTTATCCTAGTCTATAATTAAATAATGACCTGTGTCATAAAGTGATGAATGTCCAGCTTCCCCACTAGAATGTCAGCTCCATGAGGACAGGGGCTCTGTGTTGCCTTGTTCATCCCTGCATCTGCAGTATCTAGCACAGGCTTGGCCCATAGTAGACACTTACTGAGTGAACAGAATGAATGGGCGGCTCGGGGTAGGCATTTTGAATTGTGGCTGGTTACTTAGATGATTTGAAACTTGACTATTACTAAACTAAAAGGGTTTCTTTTACTACTACTGGTATTGGGAAAGCAGTTTATACACTCACACACGCGCACATGCACACACACGTGTGCACGCACACGTACACACCATTAGAATAAAATGGGATGAAATAATTTTTCTTTAGAACTTTGAAGACATTGCCCCACTGGTTTTTGGCAAGCCAGTTCTTGCTCCTTTGTAGGAAATTGCTCCCTGCCACACACACACACACACACACACACACACACGCATACACACTTGTGTGCGTTCCCACTTCTTTGGTAGCTTTTCAAGCTCTTTTTCTTATCTAGTTGTAAAAAAAGTATCTCTAAGTGGAGACTTGCTGTTCCCACTCTAAGGAACAGATGAGAGAGATTATTGCCAAGAATCCAGGAACTTGGTTTGAAAGGCAAACAAAGACACCTCAAAAAATCTTGGCGTTGCTAGAGCAAAGCATTTTCCTCGGGGTGCAAAGAGCCAGTCTAGGGGAGCAGTTGATGTTCCGCAGGCCTGGTGCCCCGGTCCACGTGGGTCTTGTGTTCTGTGCCGTGAAATGCAGAGCTAATCTGTGGCCCCGCCTGGCCTGCCTGCCTGCCTTTTGGGCACTGCCTTGCCTCCAGCTGCTTCTCTTTCTTACTTTCATTTCCCCTGGTAGCTTTGGGCAGGCCTGTTTGCCTTTCAGAGGCTCTGTTCCCTTTTCCATGATAATGGTGTCCATCTCTGAGGGCTCTCAGAGGCTGAAATGCGATTGAGACCTTGAAGCCCAAGCTCCCTGCCTCATGCCTTGTGAGGGCTCAACACCTGGAAGCTAGTCTTATTTTACCTGATTCTGTCTTCTTTCTGCCTTTATTTTCTTCTTGTCCAGCTTCTCTCATTTGCTTATTTTTAAATCTAATTTTATCTTTTCCTGTTTTACTTTATGAAGTGACCTTAAATCCTTCCTGGAGCAGGTGTAGGAAGGTAAGAACAAATAGGACTAAATCCATGCGCGTGGATTGCTTTATTGCAACTTTTGAGTCCTGACAAGCTTGCTTTTAAATTGGCAACAATAGTGGCTAGTTATGTTGTGCCAAGCCTTTATTTTCATCCTCTTATTTCTCTGTAAAGTCCTCTGTGGCGGATATGATCCCCCTCCAAGTGAGGAATCCGGCCAGGGATTCAGGTCACTTCTTCAAGGCTCCTCTGTGAGCGAGAGGCTGGGCTACACTTCGAATCCTGAAGCTCTCTAGCGTGTGCTTTCCCTGCCTTGCCACCTTGCCTCCATACCCCTCACCTCTTGCAAAGACCTTAAAAAAAAAAAAAAAAAAAAAAGAGGAAAGCAAATAAAGTTCTTTTTGGCAGGGGGTCGAATGCTCTGTCATTCGAGCTCATAGGCGATACCCCAGGGCATTAAAAAAAGAACCCTATTGGGGTTGGGGACCAGAGTTCTGTCCTATCAATTCATTTATACATCAAACATTTATTTAGTGCCTACTGTATGCAAATACTGAACCCAGCTCAGGGGATTGGTGATGAACAGAACCAGTATGGGAGTACATAGTCTGGTGTGGAAGATAGGCTTTAATCAACCTAATTAAATACATATGTAAGCAAATAGTTGCAAATACATGTATTTATTCTTGATGAGAAGAGCAGTTCTGAGTAGGTTTAGCAGGAGTTGATCTGTTAAGGTATAGTGTCAGGGAAGACTCCCTGAGGAAGTGGTTAATGAGTTGGGATACCCTTGATGAGTAGGGTTTAACTATGTGAAGTCCAGTGGAAGTGTTCTAGGGAAAGGGAACAGCATATGCAAAGGCCCTGGGGTGGGAGAGAACGCCACATGTTCCAAGAACAAAGGAGGCTGCTGTGGCCAGACACAGCACTGAATGGCCCGAGGTGAGTTTAGCAGGAGGCTGGTTCTAAGGGCTGGGAGAGTGGTAAGGAGGTTGGTTTTTGTCAGTAGAGCACCAAAAAGCTATTGAAAGTTTTACTCAGAGGATCGATGTCCTCCAGTTTGTGTGCTGGCTGTTGTGTGGAGAGTGCATTGTAGGTGGGAGGAGTAGGTATGGAGACGCCAATGAGGAGGCCGCCACAAGGTCACGACGGAGAGTGAAGGTCTGGCCCAGTCTTGCGGAGGACATGCAAAGAGGTGCGTGGAATTGAGAGATGTTCTGTTGGCCCAGTTGACAGGGCCCAGAGAGGGGGTGCGTGAAGGGATAGAGAGAGTGGGTGGGCCAGGAATTTCCAGGCAGGTAGGACTAGGCATTTTGCTTTAAAGACTCAGGTATTGCCCAGAGCTAGCCTCTGAGGGGACAGGTTTGGGCCAGCAGATAACATACTGATGGTTTGATCTCTTCCGTGCTGCTTTATCTTCTGAGCCGTGCCCACAGAAAATGTGCCAGCATACCATTCCCCAGCCTTGCATGGCCAAACACCGGCATCCCCCAGCCCCGTGCCTGCTGACCTGACCTGTGGCTCATGGGGCCTCATGCTTTGGTGGAAGGAGATCTCGATCCTTCTGTCCAGAGTCTCTCTACTCAGATCAGAAGGTGGATGCAGTTTCATTCCGTGGCTGGTCCTCCCTGGGCCTGAGGGGCTTTCAGTCCAGAGCTTTCACCCCAGCTGGCCTCACTGGTCTGGCCTCCTTGCCACCTGTGGCCTCCTCGTGGTCCTGTGGGGAGAGTTTTGATAGCTGTTGTGACCAGGCTGGGTTGATGCGGAGTGTTTGTTGAGGTTCGACTTAATTCAGTTAGTGCTTTTGAAATGTTGAGTGAGTTGCAGATACCCTGGGGACGGGGTTACCAGTAAATCCGTGTATTAGGGGGTGCCTGGGTGGCTCAGTTGGTTAAGTGTCTGTCTTCGGCTCAGGTCATGATCCCAGGGTCCTGGGATCTAGTCCCGCATCGGACGCCCTGCTCAGCGGGGAGCCTGCTTCTCCCTCTGCCTGCCACTCCCCCTGCTTGTGCTCTCTCTTTCTCTCTGACAAATAAATAAAATCTTTAGGAAAAAAAGAATCAGCGTATTAGTTTTCTGTAGCTGCTGTAACAAATTGCCCCCCACAGAGGGCTCGCAAAACACAAATCCATCTTCTTCTAGTTCTGGAGGTTCGAAGTGTGGACTGAGCTATAGCCCTGTGTCAGCATGTCAGCCAGGCTGCTTTCCTGCAGGAGCCTGGGGAGAGTCTGTTTCCTTTTCCAGCTTCCAGAGGCCGCACACGCTCCTCGGCTCGTGAACCTTCCTCCATTTCCAAAGGCAGCCACGTTCCAGCTCTGTGCTTCTCTTCTCCCCATCACGTCGCTCCCAACATTTTTAAAGACCCTTGTGATTACATCGGGCCCACCCAGACAATCCAGGAGAATCTCCCTATTTCAGGCCAGCTGATTGGAAACCTTAATTCCATCTATACCCTTAGTTCTCCTTGCTGTGTAAGGTAACCTATTCGCAGGCTCTGGGGAGTACAGCGAGGACATCTTTGGGGGTTCATTGTTCTGCCTACCCCAGTCAGACTGAGCCCACTGTGAGTGTAATATGTAGGTGAGCTTCCTTTGCGGTGATCATACAAATGTCTGATACATCACCTGTTCCATGTAGTTGTTGTTCAGTGTCTGTTTAAGTCTCTTTTGTGATGGGGAGCTCGCTTCCTCCAGTTCTTTGTTGGCTCTCATTCTTGGCAAGTTCTTCCTTCTCTGGTCTTGCCTTGTGTCCAGATCGCCTCCACGTTCTGGTCCCAGTTTTGCCTCCGCAGGGGCTTCTTGACAAGTTCAGTGCTTCTGGCATAGGGATTCGAAGTCCCTCCTTGCCATGAGTAAGGGTCTCACGGCCAGAGGAGGTGATGCCAGCAGGCTCTGGGCTCGTCCACGGTAATTCTCACCCAGCCAGCTGAAGCTTCCGGTCTGTTTTCAGAGCTCCGCAATGGCCAGGTGCTCACGGTTCTCCGGATCGACAATACCTGTGCACCCATCTCCTTCGATCTGGGCGCCGTGGAGGAGCAACTGCAGACATGGGGCATTCAGGTGAGTGCTCATTTTATTGCGACCCTCTGCCATTTTTTCCTTCCTTCCATCCACCCGCCTGTCTGCCCATCCATCTATCCTTTCATCCAGTTGTTCACAAAATATTCGTTCAACATGGACTCTGTGCTCCGTGGGGTGGGGCAGGTAAGGAGGATGTATGGGAAGTGTCCCCTCCTCCCAGTTACTTCACTTAACAGATAGGTGTTTTGGGGTGCCCATCCTTTGCCAGGCGCTGAGCTGGGCGCTAGGTACCACGGCGGTGACCGGGACCCAGCGCCTGGGCTCATACTGCTCATAGAGCCCCGTGCAGGAGATGGACTCACGCCAGGTACGGCAGGACAGCAGGATCTCAACACCGCGGTAGCGGACCGTATGAGGTGCTGAAGCCATTCACAGGAGAAAATGATGAACTCTCCTGGGGAAGCAGTGGTTAGGAAAGCGTCACGGAGGGGCAGATACTTGATCTGGGGTCTTGAAGGAAAAGTAGGAGTTTGCTGGGTAGACAGGAGGAAGGGCATTTCAGAAGAGGGAACTGTATACTCAAAGGGAAGGTGCCTGGATTCATTAGATGGTAATGCAGTGCTTTCAAGCATAGTGATTTGAGGCATAGGCTTCTCAGACCCGTAGGTCTGGGTGCAGATCCAGCTCTGCTGCTTCCTGCCTGCGTGACTTTCTGCAGGTGACTTAACCTCTCTGAGCGGCGGTTCCATCCTTTATAAAATGAGGGCAATGTTCATACCTATTACCTGGGGTTTTTGTGAGAGGAAGTGAAATAGTGCTTGAGAAATAGTTGCACTCTGTCTGGCACATAGTACATGTTCTATACATTGTAGGTGTCGCTGTTGTTACAAAGTAGCCATAGCTGTGGCGGTCTCTGTTCCCGAAGCCCCCAGCGTCACCAGGCCCTCCCCTGCACCACCTAGGGAGGACCAGTTATGGAGGGGAAAGACACAGAGCTAATTTTACCCTGATTTTAGAGTTTACTTCTTTCGAACGGAATTGTGTTCCTGTTTCAATCAACATCTTATCATTCAAAGGGAAACTTCTCAAATTGACGGTACTAAGCCCACACCAGCAACAGTGGCTGGTTTATCATCCAGTTTATCATCCAGCCTTTGTCCAAAAGAACATTTTTCTTAAACTGTTATCTGCAGATGGGGTTTCCCTAACCAGGGAACAATTTACATAATATTCTACCATATTCCTAAATATCCTCTTTAATGGTTAAATTCTATTTTTTTTAAAGATTTTATTTATTTATTTGATAGAGCACGAATAGGCAGAGCAGGAGACAGAGGGAGATGGAGAAGCAGACTCCCTGCTGCTGGGAGGGAGCCTGATGTGGGGCTCGATCCCAGGACTCTGGAATCATGACCTGAGCCCCGAAGGCAGACACTTAATGGACTGAGCCACCCAGGCACCCCTAAATTCTATTTTCCTAAGCAGTCCACTCTTGTAGGGCTTTTGTATGCTATGCCATTTTTTCTGGGGCTGGGGGGGCAGGAAGGTGCCAGTTTTCAGTACCTTGAGCTGTATACACACATCTGTCAAAGTAACACATAACCACTGGAGTAGGCAGAACAAAGGTCCCCTCCAAATGTCCATATGTATGTACATGTTATACGTACACTTATTTTATAATATACGTGTTACAATTGTATATGTGGGGGGGCGCCTGGGTGGCTCAGTTGTTAGGTGTCTGCCTTCGGCTCAGGTCATGATCCCTGGGGTCCTGGGATCGAGCCCCGCATCGGGCTCCCTGCTCTGCGGGAAGCCTGCTTCTCCTTCTCCCACTTCCCCTGCTTGTGTTCCCTCTCTCGCTCTGTCAAATAAATAAATAAAATCTTTAAAACAAACAAACAAACAAACAAAAAAAAACAATTGTATATGTGGTACGGTAATTAATATGCAAGCCACCCCTTGCATTGCAAGGGAGGTATACTTATGGTCCTCGTTTTGCAGAGGAGGAGCCTAAGGCTCAGAGAAGTGGGGTTCCTTGCTCCAGGTCACATGGCCCATGAATAGAAGGGCCAAGGTTCGGACCCAGGCTCCTGACTCTAGGGCCTGAGCCTTAACCGTTAGGCTGTCATGGGTCTGCCATGAGGCCCTGAGCCTGGGGCTGTAGGATCCCCCCCGGGGCTGTCCTGCTGGATCTCGAGTTGTCCCACCTCCCCCATGGTGCCCAGCCTTCCCTGATGTGAGGGCTACATCCTGTGATCCCCAGTCTGAGTGCTCTGAGCTCTTCATTCTGCCTCCCGGGGCAGCCTGGATGGTGCCTGATCCCCCTTCCACCTGATAGTCACATGAACTGGAAATGACTTGCTTGCGTGCAGGAAGGAGGTGGGCGTGGTTCCCCATGGCTGATTGGTCTCTTTCCCTTGCACGGCCAAGCAGGTCCCTGCCGACCAGTACAGGAGCTTGGCCGAAAGCGCCCTATTGGAGCCCCAAGTGAGAAGATACATCATCTACAACTCCAGGCCCATGCGGCTGGCCTTTGCTGTGGTAAGGGGCGGGGGGCGCCGCGCTAACCCTGGCCCTGCTGCGGCCCCCTGTGGCGTGGCTGAATTTGGCGCTGTGTTCCCGAGCCTGTCCGTGTGGGTAAGGGGTTTGGGGCTGGTGGTCCAGCTGCCTGGGATGGAGCAGTACACACGGACCTGGATGTGGTGTGAGGAAATCAATGGGAGAGAGTCGTAACCAGATCCCCAGGTAAAGGATGAGAGGCCGAATTTACTTACTAAGGACAGAGCTTGGGTTTGGAAATCTGAGGACCCATCATTGTGACTTTGGACTCAATGTCTGGCTTTGGTTAAGACTTGTCTTCTTCCTGGGACTTGGTTCCCCCATCTGTTCAACAGATAGGTCCATTTCAGCTCTGATCATACCTACATGAACGTGTACAAACATCTGTGTGTATGTGCATATATATATACATATATATGCACACACACATGAAGACACAGACATATGAACATCCATATCCACCTATGTATATACATACAGACACATACACATACATATATAGGTACAAATAGCAGAGCCAGTATTTGAACCCAGGCAATCTGGTTTCAGCATCTGTGCTCTTAACCACTCTGATCTGCCACTTCTCTGTACGTACACATGGCCCAGTAGCACTCTTTACTCCCAAGGCCGCTGCTAGAGAAGGCAAAGGAATGGCTACTGGCATTTGGTAATTCTCTAACAAGTGCTAGGCTGTTACACACATTGTCTGATCAACCCTTATAACAACCTGTGAAGCAGGTATTATCCCCATTTCACAGATGAGGAAATTGAGGCTCAGAGCATTGTTAATAACTTGTCCAAGGCCACACATAGCTGTTGAAGGATCAGTGTGGGTTTCTGACTCAAATTTCTCTCACTCCCGGGACCCCCTGCCCTCCTTCTGCTTTATTTCAAGTCAGGGTAAGCAAGGATTCAGAGGAGCTCTCCTGACCCCTTTCCTCTACTGTTGCTTGTGGACAAGGAACAAGGGCTCCTCCTCACAGACCCCGATCATCCCTTCCTGGCCCTGTGAGCTCTTGGTCTCCAAGGAGGGCGTCGGATGTGTCCGAAGCGTGTCTCCCTTTGAATGGAGTGGCTTCGTTCGAGCGCCGGTATTCCTGATCGTGCTCTCTCTCCGGTTTCTCGCAGGTTTTCTATGTGGTGGTCTGGGCCAACATCTACTCCACCAGCCAGATGTTTGCCCTGGGGAACCACTGGGTGGGTGTGCTGCTTGTGACCCTGGCCGCCATGAGCCTGACCCTGACCCTCGTGCTCATCTTCGAGAGACACCAGAGGAAGGTGAGTTGTCCGGAGACCCCAGCCGTGCTCCCTCCAGAAAGGGCGCGCTGGCGGGAGAATCCCAATTCTGATCTTTCTCTTTTCCCTGCCCCAGGGAATTTCTCCGACCATGAAAATTCATGTGGGCCCTTGGGCCCAGTGACTAAAAGAAATGAAATCACATGTGTGATTAATTCCTCTCTGTTTTCTTTGTCTAATCCCTGGGGGTTGTTTTTCTGGAAGCAAGCTGTGTTTCGAGAGAGTCTGGGGCGGGAAGAGGAGGGCATGTTGGGTTTACTGAGCCCTTTCACGCTAAGAAGGGCCGAGCTGGGATTCAAGGCCAGGGCACTCAGATCCCAGGCCTTGTTCTCAGTCAATATCCTACTGCATTGGCGGTCTGCAGATGGCTGCCGTCCCCGGTGACCAGAAACATAGTGGCTTAAAACAATGCAATGTATTATCTTAGAGTTCTGTACTTCAGGGCTGCGTCCTTTCTGGAACCTCTACGGGAGAATGTATTTCCTGCGTCTTCCAGCTCCTGGAGTACCCCCTCCAGTCTCTGGCTAATGACTCCTTTGTCTGTCTTCAAAGCCAAAAATGGCAGGTCTAGTTCTTCTCACATCTTTGACTCTGAGTCTTTTGGCTCCTTCTTCCACTTTTGAGGCCTCTTGTGATTACTTTGAGCTGTCAGGATTATCTGGGACAAACTCCCTTTTTTTAAGGTCAGCTAATTAGCAACGTTAATTCTACCTACCACCTTAATTTCCTGGCACAGACTTGGACTCGGAGATCCGTTCTTGCCTGACTCGGGAGGAGAGGGATGCTGGGAAATGTGGTCGGAGTTTGGGGTATGAATTCCGTTTAGTTCCTATGCTCACAGGGACAGCTAGGAACTTTATGAGTTAATCATCCTGAAAAGATCTTTGTTGGGCTTTGCGACAAGGCTGACGAAATGATGCTGCCCTTGGGCTCCGTGGAAGCTTTCATGGCTCTTGTGCTTGGCATATAAAAAATAAAATAAACTGGCTGCCCCTGCAGCGAGAAACTTCTCTTGGCGAGGGGAAAAAGCAAAGTATCCTGCCTTAGCAAGAGCAAGGGAAATACCTGGCACCTGTCAGGGCCTTCAAGGATGCAGATGTAAGGAACGCAGTTCAGGGAATGCCCATGGTGGCCGTCCGCCCTCTTCTTTGCCTTCCTTGCTCGGCTGGTATTCATGGCACAGAGATGAAGAAGACCCTGTGTCTTTACTCATAGGTGCAACATGGAGGCCCTGGGTATGCAGTGGCCCTCTTGTCATCAGTGTTTGCTCATTCAGGGAACCTGAGGTTCTTTCACTCCTAATAATGACCACCATTTAATGAGCACCTACTATGTGCCTTTGGCACCTGCCACCTATGGCCACCAACCAGACAAGGAGGCAGAATACCTCTGCCGTTGGCTAGCTCTGCAAGCTGGATAAGGTGTTACTTCACCCCTCAGGGCCTCAGTTTCCTCGTCTGTAAAATGGGATAGTAATCGTAGCTCCCACAGGGCGCCTGACTGGCTCAGTCGGTAGAGCGTGCGACTCTTGATCTCCTGGTTGTGAGTTCAAGCCCCACTTTGGGCATAGAGCTTACATTTTAAAAAAAAAAGGAGCACCCTCATAAGATTATTGGGAGAATTAAATGACTTAATACGTGCAAAGTACTTATAATAGTACCTGGTGTAATGTAAATACTCAATAAGTATGAACTGTTAGGATTATTGACTCTGTTTGCCAGTGGGGATGCCACAGCTCAGAGAGGTTAAGTAACCAGTCTGTGGTCACACAGGCTCCTGGGGTCTTGCCTCAGCTCAAGGATTTCTTCCTGCTTGGATCCCTCATCACTTGAACCTTGCAGCGCTCCCTTCCTGACCACCATTGTCCCTCCTCCTGTCCTACTTGGACCGTAGCATCCTTGAGAGCCTGAGCATTTTGCACGCACTGCCTTGTTTTCCCCCTTGTTCGGGGCGTCATTAGCCCTCCTCAGGATTGGAAGGTGTGTGAAGGCATGCGAGACCCTGCCTTGTATCACAGACGGAGTAAAAGCATGTTGCTAAAGCATGTGGGAAGTTCCTAAAAATATTCGTTTGTGGCCAACAAGATACAGGGGAAAAAGATATTTTTGACTCAGTATCCATCGAACTGATGTCATGAGCTGACGGGCGTTGTGTGTTCGTTCTTCTAGGTGTTCTACGCGGGTTGGCTCATTTCATAGAATGAGGGTGTTTTTCAGAGATGAGACGGAGATGGAGAGGTGGGGGTAATTTGGCCAAGGTTATCAGGCGGTGAGAGGCAGAGCCTGGGTCTGAACTCCCCGAGGCGCAGGTTTCGGAAAGGGTGTGCAGCCCTTGCTAAGGCTCCAGGCTAAACAAAATGTACTCACCCCATGTTTTCATATTTGTGGCATCCCTGGAAAATTCACTATATTTTAGACCCATTTAAAAAATAAAAAAACACTTTAGGTTTCCATGTCAAATGGACCTGGGTTGGCCGCTCAGAACCGAGAGTAGATTTTTCACCTGTGTTCACGCCCGGTGGGGAGCGTGGAGTCTGGGTAGGGTAGGAGACTGCTCTTCCGAGTGCGCGATCGTCTCTCAGGGGACACAGCCTTCAGTGGAAGGCATCCCTGGTCCCTGTCCCTAAGTGCCAACATTGCCTGTTCCATCCCTGTGACAACCACAGGGCCTTCTTGCAATTCTCAAAAGCTCCCTGCAGGAGGCCTGCCCTCCTGGGGACCTTGATTGTCCTTGATGGGGTTGTCATCTAGTTGCGTCTCTAAATCCTTATGGGGTCTCCCAAACCAGCACTTTGGGTCCTGACACCCTTCCTCCTCCTCCTCCTCCCTCCTCCCCTCCCTGGCCTGCTTAGTTAGCATCTACTTAGTCAACGAGATCCATGGTGTCTGGTTGGTTTGGGTAGGAAAGAAGGGAGATGGATTCCCAGAATCTCCTTCCGAGGGCCAGGCACTGTGCCTGGGGCTTTGGAAAGTAGGTGCTTTATTTACACAATAAGCAGCTCTCAAACCTGTCCACCCCCTCCCTCCTCCTGCAGATATCTCTGTCAGCACACCAGACTGTTTCTGGGCACTGGTTAAGAGCACACGCATAGTCATGTTCAAGCTCACCATGTTCCTCGGAGGCAGGGACACCCTGACACTCTTTCTCCTTATTCTACAACTGAAGAAAGCAAGACTCGGGGAAGGAGCGTAACTTGTCCAGGGCCACACAGCTAGGACGTAGTGGGGCTGGGCTTCAACCCAGGGCTGTCTGACACTATTGAATTTATTGTCCTCCAAACCCCGCAATCCCATTTTAGGGGTGGGGGCGATGGATATGTCTCAAAGGCCAGGATTGCCCCATGGCGTCTGGAGGCGGGACAGTGTGTGGGTATTGCTCAGGGCCCAGGAGCTCCCTGGCAGCGTGGCGATCTGGCCACGAGCCTGGTGTTTGTCTTACAGGCCAACAGCAACACAGACCTTAGGCTGGCGGCTGCCAACGGAGCCCTCCTGAGACACCGGGTGCTGCTGGGGGTGACGGACACGGTGGAAGGCTGTCAGAGCGTGATTCAGGTACTGTGTCTGGGAGTGACCTTGGCTTGGGTGCCTGCATTATGGCTGGGTTGATGGGGAGAGGGGGCCCCAGCATCCCCCGGTCTGCATAGTGTCTTGGAGTCTGCTAATGAGACAAGCGTGGGCAGCCCTTCCCTTTCTCCCTGCTCCAGCGCTTCTTCCCGGAGACCCATCTCTGGGTGGTGACCCGCAGCCTGGAAGCTGCACGGGGCAGGGCTGGAAGGGAGCTCGGAGACCGTCTAAGCCACGCTCCTCATTCAGCATTTGTCCCGCAAACAGAGGGGGCCTCCTCTGTGCCAGACCCTTTGATGGGCACTCAGGGGCCCACGCAAGGTTCCTGGAGTGGCACATCAGACCCTGAGGCTTTGTCCACCTGGCTTGGTCATTTTCTTTGTTCCAAGTGCACAGGGGGTCAGGCAGACAATGGGAGAGACTAGTCGGCAAGAGGGTTGCTACCCTGGGTCTCATGGGTCAGTCACTGGGAGGAGGGAGGTCTGGGATCCAGAGGAAGTGGTCGGTCGCTGGAGGCGTGAGGTGTGGGCCACCAGTTTCTCACAGAACTTCAGTTGTGATGTGAGGCAGGTGTGGACCCAACCAGATGTAATGAGTGTACGTGGAGGGTGTCGGCCTGGCTGCGTTTCACCTGACCTTCTGGGGACTGTTGAGGTTGAGGAGGAAGGGGAGGTAAAGGTGGGGTGAACATTTACCCGGTTCCCCTTCTCCCAGAGCACCCAAGTTGGATCTCCTCCCGCCTGGCCTTGGGCAGTGGTGGTGAATGACTGGAGGGTTTCACTCATCTGCCTGTGGGGCTCCAGACAGCAGGGCACCCCAGCCCCTGAGGATGAAGGTGGTAGCCCCAGATGCATACATGATGTCCAGGATGGTTTGGAATGCTCAGTGACTTGGAGCAAATGGAGCTGAGGCCATTTTGAACAGGGTTGGACATTTTCCAAATGTGCACACAAAGCCATTTTTCTCCCATCTGTACAAAGGACTCTCTGCTATGTATGAGGACTCTGGGAGAGAGCAGAGAGGCACGGTCCCACCAGAGACCGGGCATAAATTTGCTCATCCCCAGAAGGGCAGACCTCCGGCAAGGAGGAGGCAGGAGGTGGAAGGTAGTCAGCGACGGGGAGTTCAATGTCGGGCTGGCTTTGAGCATCCGCCGTCATGGCTTCTCTCCCCAGCTCTGGTTTGTCTACTTCAACCTCGAGGACTGTGTGCAGTTTTTGTGTGACCACATTCGAGAGATGAAGATGAGCCAAGAGGTAAGATACCATAAGCGAAAAAACAAACAAAAATAAACCAGAAGGCCAAATTGTACAGACTGTATTTCCTTAAGGTTGGAAAAATGTCTAAGGAAACGTTACTTGGAAGGAAGAATGCCTACCTGGAATCAGTGGTTGTTTCTGCCTAGGGAATTGTTACTTCTGAGCAAGATTTCAGTTAGTGTCCTTTTCAACTAATTGCATTTTCCACATTTCCTGATAACATAACAATTATATTAACAATTAATAGTAGTAATATGATTCTGGCAGAGGGAAGTAGGGTATTTAGACAACTTTCACTTCTTTGAAATGCCTTCCTTCCATTTGTGATCAGGGTGCTCTTGCTCTGATCCCATACACAAGGACACTGAGCCTCTGAGAAGTCCGGTGGCCCCCCAAAGGCATCCACGGGGCCGGTTGGTGATGCCAGGTTTGGAGTGCAATCCTCCTGTCTCTGAGCCCTCGGCTCCTTCCTTGGGATCAGCCTTTCCCTGGGCCCTGTAAGTGCTGTCATGGATCTTGAGGTCAGGATTGTGGTTTAGCCCAATCCCAGCCCATTCATCCCTGTATGGCTTTGGGCAAGGCCTTTGAGCTCTGCTTTGCTCACCTGCAAGGTATATATTAAGATACCCATGACCCAGGCCGCTTTGAAGAACAAATGAGAACGTGGAAGGAAAAGTGTTTTGGAAGCTCTTAGAGACTGTAGGGAATTTTGTAGGCAATTATCTGACCTCTCGAATGTGGCTGAGTTCCAGATTCTCCTGAGGTAAGCATCTGAGTCTGTAGATGGATCCATCAGTCCTTTGTGAGTCTACAGCGTCGGGAGTGACTCAGCCTCTGACATACCACCCAACTTGGGACACCATCCACATCTCCTCTCTCTTTCTTTTGTAGTCCTTGCTGCGAAGCAGATTGAGCCAGCTGTGTGTTGTCATGGAAACCGGGGTGAACCCCGAGACAGAGGAGGGGCCCGAGAACCTGTTGGAGGAAGCTCCTCTCCTGCCCAGCAGCCCTCATCCTGAGGAGAGGCCACTCATGCAGACTGAACTTCGCCAGCTTGTTCCTGAGGCTGAGCCGGAGGTAAGGGGCACCTGGGCTGTTCAGGGCCACCTTTCCTCCAGGACATTTGTGTGGAGTCCACGTGGGGCCTCAAGTTATAAATCCCAGGGAACATGACTTCACGGAGTTGGTAGAGGCTGTGCAAATCTTCTAGCCTACTAGTTTTTAATTATTTTTTTTCCTTACTCTAGCACTTTAAAAAATAGTTTATAGGAATCATTTTCGACTTTCTGGTTTTTTCCCCCATCTTTAAATATCTTGGATATTCTTTTTTGGTAGTTCCATGGGATATCTAGTTGCATGTTGATGGGTCGTGGCCTACATAGCCATAAACATGATCATGAATATTTGGGTCATTTTTAAAATCTATTTTGCAATCAGTCTGTCATCTATCCATCCATCTACTTAAATTGCAGTCGGATATATATGCTTTTTCTTATATGCATTTCTGTTGAATTCCAGTGCCCCCAGCCCCAGAGTTCTGTCAGGTCCTGCCACCCAATTATGGCCAAGTGCTGGTAGACCAGATATCTGATAATGTGGTTTTCAGCTTGTATCTTCCATGAGGACAAGACTCACTGTCTGGGAGACAAGCACCAGGGGGTGACTTCAGGCATTCTTTGATGCAGGGAGACACCTGCATTTTCTTTTCAGCCAACAGGTTTGGGGATTAAAGGCCCAAACCAGCCCAGACTTTCCCTTTTGCCTCGGTGAGGAGTAGGGGATCCGACAAATGGGACTCATCAAAAGAGAAAATGATAAATAGATTAATCTCTTCACTTGAATCCCACCGACTTTTTAAATTTAAATTTAATTTGTTTTATTTTTTAAAAAAGATTTATTTGAGAGAGCGAGAGAGAGGCCACAAGCAGCAAGGAGGGGCAAAGGGAGAGGGACAAGCAGACTCCCCGCCGAGCAAGGAGCCTGATTCGGGGCTCGATCTCAGGACCCTGAGATCATGACCTGAGCTGAAGGCAACCGCTTACCTGACTGAGTCACCCAGGCGCCCCCACTACCGGTTTTTTTTTTTTAGAGAACTAGAAAAGATTGATAAGGTCATGTACTTTATTGTGGCATGCCTGGGTTTATATGACATAGCCTATTAAATCTGATGGGTTTTTAAAATTATTTTTTCAAATTCATTCAAACCAATGGTAATACAATACCCTGTCATGAATATCAAGTGTGTGTGCACATGTTTTTAAAATAGTTGCCCTCTATAACTTAGGTAGGGAAAATATAATCAGTGCCCGAGTCTCAGCATGGGCCAGACCATCATATTTTAACAGGAAACCAGCACCTCTGAAAGACCGAGAAGTAGTTATAATCACCTCTTACATAGTTATAATCACCTCTTACATTGTAACAGATTTCTTACCATACATAAAATCCTTCAGCTTACCCTCCTGGGGATGGAGTGTTTTTCCTTCTTTCTGGTTGGGTGAAATAAGCTTCCAGGAGGTCAGCTGACCTGCCGAAGGTCAGAGAGCAAGGGAGAAGGTCGCCAAGCCAGGGGCAGAAGCCAGCCCTGCGAATTCTAAGTACAATTTTCTTGCCATAGTTCTTTCCTTCTTGCGCTCTTAATTTTAGAGTAGATTGGCCAGGAGATAAATCTGAGTTAGGGAGTAGTAGACTACTTGAGGTTTTCAGTATTTTTCTAGCACCAAGGGTGACTCAAAGGAAGCACCAACCCTACAGAGCTAGGTGGAGTTTCTGCTTTCTAGAATAATGATAATGATGATGATGTTGGTGACACTGAGCACGAGGTGGGGGACTTTCTGTCGATTAGTTCCTTTAATCCTCCCTCCAGCTAGACCAGATAGGTGCTGTGATGTTCTCTCTTTTACTGTCGAAGAAAAGGGCTCAGCAAGGGGAAGTGACTTGTCAGGGTCCGTCATAGGGTGCCTGGCAGAAATGCCCACTCAGGCCCTTTGATTCGGAAGCCTGTTCTCAATCACTGACTCCCCCGATGTGAACAGCCTGATGTGACCCACACCTTACTTTATTACATTCACACTGGACACAGAGACTGAAAAACGCTCAGTGTTGCGCCGACGGGACCGAAACATTTCCTCTGGGATCCCAACTGCCAGTCCAACAAATAGAACTTAAGAGACCAAATGTGTTAATAAGAGCATGCATTAAATCCAATTTTTTTAAAAAGATTTTATTTATTCATTTGGCAGAGAGAGACACCGAGAGAGGGAACACAAGCAGGGGGAGTGGGAGAGGGAGAAGCAGGCTTCCCGTGGAGCAGGGAGCCCGATGCGGGGCTCAATCCCAGGCCCCTGGGATCATGACCTGAGCCGAAGGCAGACGCTTAACGACGGAGCCACCCAAGTGCCCCTTAAATCTAATTTTTTAAATTCCTTTTTTTTTACTCTTTAAATTTTTTTTCATTACAGTAAAATGTAGATAATAGAAAATTTGCCACCATAACCATTTCTAAATGTATGAATCAGGGGCCTTAAGTATACATTTGCATTGTTGTGCGACCACCAGCATGAAACATCTCCAGAACCTTTTCATCTTCCCAAACTGAAACTCCATACCTACGAAACACGAACTTCCCCCTTTTCCTCTTTCCCCAGCCCCTGAAAAGCACTTTTTCTGTCTCTCTGAATTTACTACTACCTGCTTCAGATAAGTAGACTCATATATACACTATTTGTCTTTCTTGCGATAAATCTGCTTTTTAAAAGCAAACTCTTAGTCTGGTAGGAGTACTTGTCTCAAGAAATCCAGCAGGTGCCTGGTATGAATTGAAGGATCCTGCCATCATGGGAATGATCCCCTCACCCCACCCCCATTTACTAATGATTAACTTCAAGTACGTTACCTTGACCCTGTGCACTTTATAGCCTCGCGGTCATTTGGAGCTGGAAACAGTGCGTGTGAGATTGGTTGGTATAAATCAGTGGTCAGCCAAAAAAATGGCTTTTTTGTGGTTATTCTTATTGCCTCTGAGCAGTTAGGTCACCCACCTTGGAGGTGGGGAAGCTGAGGCTGCAGGCACCCCATGGGGTGAGTAGCGGAGCTGGGGGTCCAGACCAGTCCAGGTGTCTCCGAGGAGCCCCAGGTGAGGACCTGGCAGGGTTCTTCCCAGTGAGCATCACTGCTGGTCCAGGGCTGTGAGGACCACTTGGCTTTCCCGTCGTGCATGAGATGCTTCTCAGTGGCCCTCACTCTGCTCCCCTGCCTCTTCCAGGAAATGGCCCAGCACCTGCTGGCGGTATTTGGTGGCTACTACATCCGGCTCCTCGTGACCTCGCAGCTCCCCCAGGCAGTGGGGACACGACACACAGACTCTGCAAGGTTTCCCTGCCCCTGCCAGCTCGTAGAAGCCCATATCCTGGGCACTGGGTGCTGCCCCTTCCTGGCCAGGTGACCTAGGGAGGAAGGCACCCAGCTTCCTGCAAGGCTGAAGGTGAGACATCAGGAAGGCTTGGTGCCCCAGCTGGCTGCACGTGAGCCCCCAGGTGAGGAGAGAAGCATCTAGGAGCATGCTCAAGAGTGTCAGTCATGTCAGCAGCAGGGGTGGTATCGTGCTCACTCCAGGACTCTGCGCAGAAATGCCTGTTGACATCCCATGCTGACCCCTGGCCTTTTCAGAAGCTGCTGGTAGCCAAGCTGGTCCCACTCCAGACTACCCTGTGCTGCCTAGAACCAGGGGCACGGACGGAGGGCCACTCTCCCATGCCTTTCATTGTTTGGAGAGCCCAGGAAATGTGAAGAGGACCCTACTGGGCCAACCATGTGTCCAAAGCTTGGTCTCCGATGATGCTCCCATCCTCAGCTACTTCATGTCAGATGGGGAAACTGAGCCTTGGAGAGGACTCTGCTCTCTGTAGCATTACCTTGGCCCTCTAGAATTCCTACTCTGAAGGAAAGAAGTCAGTTCTCAGAATGTTCCCCCCTTTTAAGTTTCTCCTGCCCTTTATTTTATGAAAAACAATGGCCCGATGTTGTTTGCTCGCACACACACTTCCAGGGGACAGAAAAAAGAAACCAACAGCATGTAACTGATGATGGAACTCTTTGGAAAAGATCGATCCTGATTTGTGGATGTCTTTTGTTTAACGGCATGCATGCTTGTGGTTGTGGTTTTCTCCTTCAGGCCTAGACTCACAGTCCTGTATTTTCTGACACTAACACTGTCCTGGAATGAAGCATAATCTGTCACTCATGGCGTTCCATGAAGAGCTCGGGGGCTTCCAGGTTCTCTGCTCCTGAGCAAGTTTGAAGACCGATTATTCCATAGGCCCAAATCCAAAAGATGTGCCCTGGCACGCAAAGGCTCCCCAACCTCCAGGACCCAGCCCTCATCTGTAGTTTTGGCTTCATCTCCCACAGAACTTCTTGCTAAGTTGAAACTTTTTCCTGGACTAACATACCTATTCTGTTGCGTTCGTTGAACTCCTGTGCATGCTTCAAAGCCCAGCTTTACTTACCCTCCTTCAGGAAGCCTTTCAACATAGAACATGCCCTGCTTCGCTGCCTCCTCTAAATTCTTAATGTAGCTGCTGCCTTTGTTGAGGTTTTATGTTATTCTGCTTTCCTACGCATATGTGTATTTTTCGAGCTAGACTAAGCTCCTGAAGGACAAAGATCTCACCTTATAATTTTTGTGCATGGCCTGGACCTGCTAAGGAAAAAAAATCCA
Organism: Mirounga leonina; assembly: GCF_011800145.1. Taxonomy (NCBI): domain Eukaryota; kingdom Metazoa; phylum Chordata; class Mammalia; order Carnivora; family Phocidae; genus Mirounga; species Mirounga leonina. The sequence continues at coordinate 18,933,193 of NW_023270433.1, read as the reverse complement.
GTGGATTGAGTGCTTTGTCATCTCCATAGTAACATTTGCAGATTGTGCTCTCTACTCAGTTGAATGATGAAGTTGGCACAGACCTGGGTTCTGGTCCTGACTGACATTTCTGGCTGTGCAACTTTCAGCCAGTCCTCAGTTTACTCATCGTTATATAAAAGGATATATAGTGGACAGGTTGGATGATTCTTAATTGCCCTTCCAAAGCCAAAGTTCTGGCTTTTTCTGTTCCAGTCTAGCCCTTGGCCTGTTATGTTTTTATCTACATGTAGAAGGTCCTCTAGCCTTGCATGACCGAGGTGTCCCAGACCTGATGGGCCTTTGGACAGAACACGGGCCTAGCGAGCAGGAGACCTGGATTCTCATGCCGGGTGAGAAGCTTCCTAGAAGCATGACCGTTGGCTACGTCACTTACCCTGTCCAAGGGCCAGTTTACTCCTTTATAAATGGATCTGGTGAACATGAAAGGTAATTGTGTGGGTGACTTGCTGTGTAAGAGACCAGTCTGACTGTTTTCTTTCTCTGAGCCAGAGAAGAGAAATTGTGGACATAGACCCACCCTCGGAAATGGCCATTGTAGACATTTCTCTTTAGAGATTTCTCTGAGGGCAGCTATACTCAGTAAGAGTAACTCGTGGAGGCAGTCACTGTTCTTCTCACCTGCCGCAGAGGATATGCGGGCTGGGGACAGGATCTGTAGAAGCCCGTCTTTATCATCCACCCATAAAACCCTGGTAAGTCTCGTAGGAGAATAAAAATGTGTCTGTTAAATGACGGAACAGGGCTCCTGGGTGGCTCAGTCGGTTAAGCGACTGCCTTCGGCTCAGGTCATGATCCTGGAGTCCCGGGATCGAGTCCCGCATCAGGCTCCCTGCTCAGTGGAGAGTCTGCTTCTCCCTCTGACCCTCCTCCCTCTCATGCTCTCTGTCTCTCATTCTCTCTCTCGCAAATAAATAAAATCTTTAAAAAAAAAAAAATGACGGAACAGCTGTTCTTCCATTTCAAGGCTGATTTACAGACCCCTCCTGGAGGGGTTCTTTCCTGCTTTTTCCTCTCCAAGTTTCTGGTGGTCTCACCTGGTGGGTGGAACACTCAGGTGTGCCCCCAGGTACTTCCTTTGCATCTGCCCCTTGGTTTTCTCATTTAGAAAATCCTGTGATCTCTGCCTTGCCTGCCTCCCAGGGTTGTGTGAGGATCAGAATCCATCAGTGGACACGCTCTGCTTTAAGGCTGTGTGCCGAGGACAGGCACGGAGGTGGTGTCTTGATGGGCGAGCGGAGGGTGTGGCTCAGAGCTTGGCTTCTAGACTCAGATCCAGGTTCTGCTCCTTAGAGCAGCGTCCTTCCCATCCTTGGGTGTCCCTCCTCACGTGTGGAATGAGGATAAGAGTACCTCCTTGGCTTGGCAGGTATTGTGAAGATTAAATATAAAGTACTTGCAACTTTGAGTTGCAAGCTTGAGTAAGAGCACAATCAATTGTTGCTATATATATATATATTTTTTTTTTTTTTAATCTCTCACTATGTCTTATATACCGTAGGTGCCCAGGATATATATTTATTGATGTAGTAGGTCTTTAACAGTTAATGTTTATTCAGTCTGCATAAGACCTCAGTTACTCCAGCACCGTGGGATGTGTTTATGTGAATAAAGCTTCTAGTCCAATCTCTCTGAAATTCAGTACCAGGAGGTAGCAGCGAGCTGGTGACTTTGGGCCACATGCTCACCCTCTCTATTCCTCCTATACCTCCATTTCTTCACCCATAAGGGAGGGTGTGAGGATAGGGGGATTAACTGAGGTGTTGCATGGGAAGTACAAGGTCTGGGCCGTAGTATGGTCCAAAGTCAGGGCTCCATCAGTGACCGCATTTCTGTGCCACTATTGCATGCTGTTTGCTCCCCGTGTCTGTTGGTGCTGGTTCAGACCTGCGTTGCTCAAATCTGCATCCTTACCCATTTCAGGTTGTTTGTGCGATCAGTCACTGAGGGAGGAAAATCTCCAAGTACGACTGTAGATTTTCTGTTTTGCCTTTTACTTCTTCTTCTTCTTTTTTTTTTTTTTAATTTATTTGACAGAGAGAGACACAGCGAGAGAGGGAACACAAGCAGGGGGAATGGGAGAGGGAGAAGCAGGTTCCTGGCTGAGCAGGGAGCCCGATGCGGGGCTCGATCCCAGGACCCTGGGATCACGACCTGAGCCGAAGCAGACGCTTAATGACTGAGCCACCCAGGCGCCCCTTGCCTTTTACTTATGACACATTTTTTTTTTTTACATCGTTTTAAAAAATTGAGATGTAATTCACATAGCATAAAACTCACTGTTTTAAAGATTTATTTATTTTTTCCAGAAGAGAGAGAGAGCATGCGCATACACATGAGTGAGGGGCAGAGGGAAAGAATCCCAAGCAGACTCCATGCTGAGCCTGTTGGGGCTTGATTTCACGACCGTGAGGTCATGATCTGAGCCCAAACCAAGAGTCTGATGCTTAAGTGACTGAGCCACCCAGGCCCCCCCCAAAATGCACCGTTTTAAAGTATACAGTTCAGTGGTTTTCAGTATATTCACAGGATTGCATGACCATGACAACTATTTTATTCTAGAACATTTTCATCACCCTCCCCATGCCTCCCCTGCCAAAAACCCATACCCATTAGCAGTCACTACCCATCCTGCCACCCCCCCCACTCCCTGCCCCCCAGCCCTGACAACTGCTGATCTGCTTTCTATCTCTGGATTTTCCCCTTCTGGATATTTCCTATAAATGGAACATACAGTATATGTCCTTTTATGTCAAGCTTTTCTAGTAGTAACAAAATATTTTCAAGATTCCTCCATGTTATAGCATGTATCATTATTCCTTATGATTAATTTTTAATTCCTTATTATTCCTGAATGATATTCCATTACATGGATATATCCCATTTTGTTTATCCTTCTTCAGCTGGGTTGTTTCTATTTTTTGGCTTCTGTGAATAATGCTGCTGAGAACAATTACGTATAAGTTTTTGTGTGAACATATCTCTTAGTTCACTTTTTTTTTAAAGATTTTATTTATTTATTTGAGAGAGAGAATGAGAGAGAGAGAGCACGAGAGGGGGGAGGGTCAGAAGGAGAAGCAGACTCTCTGCCGAACAGGGAGCCCGATGCGGGACTCGATCCCGGGACTCCAGGATCATGACCTGAGCCGAAGGCAGTCGCTTAACCAACTGAGCCACCCAGGTGCCCTCTTAGTTCACTGCTGACAAGTTTTCCTCTGCTGTCATACACATGCAGACAAATTTAGGGTTGTTAAAACTTCCCAATGGCTTGGCCCTTTCATCTTTATGAAATGTCCCTCCTTAACTCTATTAGATTATTGCCTTAAAATCTACTCTGTCTGACACATTAGCTTTCTTTGGATTAGGGATTACGCAGTATATATTTGCTCATCTTTTACTTTCAATTTATCTGTGTTTCTATATTTAAAGAGCCCTTCCTGTGGACATGTGGGATTAAAAAGAATTCTCTGCTTTTTTTTTTTTTTAAGATTTTATTTATTTGAGAGAGAGAGAGAGCCCAAGTGGGTGAGGAATAGAGAAGCAGAGGAGGAGGAAGAGCAGACTCCCCACCGAGCAGGGAGCTTGATGCGGGGCTCCATCCCAGGACCCTGGGATCATGACCAGAGCTGAAGGCAGACGCCAACCAACTGAGCCACCCAGGCACCCCTCAGTTCTCTGTCTTAAATCACAACAGACATTATTATATAACCAGCACTCATTTAGATTGATCCCCATGTTTACTTTTTATTACTCTTTATCTGTTACCTTTTTCTTACTTTTTGTTTCTTCCTGCATTTCCACACATTTATCCATGATTATTCTCCTTTTCCTGGAACTACCTTTGGAATTTTTCTTCAGTCCAGGAGAGCATGCAGTACATTTAGAACTACCTTTGGCATTTTCCTTCCCATACAGACCCTCGGGTGACAGATGGAGTTTTTGTTTGCCGAAAAGCCTCTGTTTTGTCTCGAATTTTGAAAGATATTTTTGGTGCGTCAAGAATTCTAGGGCACTACAGCTATTTTCTTTAAAAATTTGGAAGATGTCAAAAAAACCCCACGACCACACCAACTTTGGAAGATGTAAAAAAAAAAACCCCACGACCACACCAACTTTGGAAGATGTCAAAAAAAACCCACGACCACACCAACTTTGGAAGATGTCCTTGGCTTGCTTTGTTTGCATTTGCAAAGTCAGCTCTCCGACTGTTGCTGTTCTGATCTGCTGGGGGCTTCGGCAGGTGTGGTGTATGCATCCAGGTGTATCTTCTTTTAGCTTCTGCTTGGGCTCCCTGATGCATCCGGGATCCCTGACATGGCTTCTTCCATCGTAGCTTTTCCCCCGTTCTCTCTTATCTCCCTCTGAGGCTCTCATGCCATGTGTCGAACAGCTTTTCTCTGCATCTCGACGGCTCTTTGCACTTCCCATGCTTTTGGTTCTTCATGATTCAGTCTGAATGTTTTCTACTGGTCCATTCTGCTTCATTCCTCCTGCCTTCCTTTGTGTTACAATAGGTGGTTAACCCTTTCGATTGAGTTCTTCATTTCAGCTCGCCTGGGATCCAGTCCTAAAATGTTTAATTGACTTTTTAATACAGGTTACAGTGTTCAGATGAAATTACCTGTCTCGTCACCTGTTTTCTTCAATATGTTAAAATGCATGTTTGCTGACTCCAGTTTCTGGTTCTTCTGTGAGATGCGTTTCTTTTGCTTTTCGGTCAGTTGGTCTTTCTTATCTTCTGGTGTTCTTGGTATCTTTTGATTGAATGCTAAACTCCTTTTAAAAAGTGAACAATTGAAGGGCACCTGGGTGGCTCAGTTGGTTAAGCGACTGCCTTCGGCTCAGGTTATGATCCTGGAGTCCCGGGATCGAGTCCCTCATCGGGCTCTCTGCTCGGCAGGGAGTCTGCTTCTCCCTCTGACCCTCCCCCCTCTCATGTGCTTGCTCTCTCTCATTCTCTCTCTCTCAAATAAATAAATAAAATCTTTAAAAAAAAAAAAAAGGGCGCCTGGGTGGCTCAGTCGTTAAGCGTCTGCCTTCGGCTCAGGTCATGATCCCAGGGTCCTGGGATCGAGTCCCACATCGGGCTCCCTGCTCAGTGGGGAGCCTGCTTCTCCCTCTCCCACTCCCCCTGCTTGTGTTCCCTCTCTCGCTATCTCTCTCCCTCTGTTGAAAAATAAATAAAAATCTTCAAAAAAAAAAAAGTGAACAATTGAAGAGATATACAAGACTCTAGACATTCCTTTAGAGTGGATTTACTTTTGCTTCTGAGAAAAGTAGGGTTGGGATAGATTTGATTCTAGGTTCCAGTCCTAGTAGGGCCTGGTCTATTTCTGGATAGCCCTGACTTCCCCTTAAGGTACTTTAACTGAAAACCTGTTTTTTTTTGTTTTTGTTTTTGTTTTTGTTTGTTTGTTTTTGAAACTTGTTTAAAACCAGAACTCCTCCTCTAGGGTGAATTCCTCCTTCAGGGTGAGCCCTCAACTTCTAATTTTTGTTACCCCAAGCTGTGAGTCTGCTGAAAGTTCCCCCCAGTTTTTCAGCCTCTTAGACCCTGCTTAGGAATTGGCAGGTGCCTCCAGGAGGTCAGGAGACCTCAATGTGCATTTCAGCCCTCTGCACTTCCTTTCTCTCCAGGATGTTGGTCCAACTCCTCACTGCCCTGGGAGCTCTTTGACGCATTCAAACATATTTAAGAAAACCCAAAAAACGTAACAACAAAAAAACCCCAAACTACAGCTTTTTGAACTGCTCTCAGTGGGAGGATTGGTCTGATACAAACTAGTTTGCCATAGTCAGAGGTCAGATCCAGCTGTGGCTTCTGTTATTATTTTTACTGTTACTGTTTGAAAATCCTTCAAAGAAAGAGATCACCCTGAGGCCAAGAACCCTCTGACAAGTTCATAAGATGTGAGCCTCTTCTCATCCCTCTGCGGAGAGGCTTCTAAATGATCAGAGCAGGAAGTGACATTTCAGGAGCACCTGCTGCAGGCCACCGTTCCAGCACGTCAGAAACACTGGGGCTCTCTGGGGAAGGAAGGTGGGCCCTTGGCATGGCAGGTGGGGAGGAATGCATAGGATGAGAAGAAGCTGGGTCAGAGGGTGGGTCCTGGGCGTGCAGTGTGACGACTGGTAGGAGAGAAGGACGGAGGACAAAGGGGCCCCAGGGGAGCATACTTTCTCTCCACCTGACCGACGCTCCTGGGGTGTCTTCCCTTGCGTAGAAGAGGCGCTTGAGCCTACTGAACTGATAAGGCACACGCAATTAGCAAGCCCTCTTGCTTCCTTCCAACCATTGTTCTTTTATCCTTTCCAGCTAAGTATTTCCAACCTCCTTCCAGTGGTGGCCCCCTAGACATCCCATAGGCTCCTGCAGCTTAACCTAGTGCAAGGTGAAATGATCTTCTGTGTGTTGTCAACCTGGCCTCAAGCCCACCTCCCTTCTCAGTTCTCTGCGTGGCAGAAGAAGTCAAGAACCTCCTTTCCCAGAACCTTCTTCTCTGTATGGTTCTGAGTTAGGAACTGGCCAGCTTTGCCTGAGAAATCTACTGTAATTCGGGGCTCTCCTCTCTGTCCTGGGACTGCTGTCATGGCTGACTGCCCCGGCCGCCTCCTGAGGTGTTTGTGTCAGTCGGGGTCCCATCAGATGCTAAAAACTACACGGTCATTCGAATGTGGGAAGTTTGATAAGAAAGAATGATTGAGTGTAACGGAAGTTGAATAATGGATTCGTAAGTAAGAAGTAAAGAGACACCAAAGAATATAGAAGAGCCCATGGAAGGAACAGCTACCACCCCTCGGGTGGAGAGAGAGCCCCCAAGGAAGTTCCCCCCACACCCTATCCCCAGGTGAAATCTGGACCTTGTTAGGGAAGGACATAGCTGTGGCTTCCTGGATGCAGAGAAATCTCTGAGCTGCTGTGTTGATAGAATGTTCTAGAAATCTGCACTTGAAGGTGCCAGGGAAAGCTATCACAGAGAGATGGAGGTACTTCCCAGTTTGTTGGTGGGCACTGGGAGAAGTTGTTCGCTGCTAAGTACTACTAACCACCATGCAGGATCTGGGTGCTGGAACGTTGTCTCCACTGCAGGAACCTGATGTTGGAGAAGCTTCTGCACAGCATGTACTGGGTGCTTGGGAAGCCGTGTGCACTGCCAAAACCAGATGATTGGAGGAACTGGGTGGACTGCAGGAGCCTGCTAAGATGAGCGCACCGAAACCAGGAGGGAAAGCCCTTCTTCCTCCGGTGTCTCCAGCGCCTCCTACTGACAAAGCTTAACATTGTACCAGTTGCCAAAGGAAAAAGATTTCAAGGGCCCAGCTCCCTGTTTGAAGCGCAGGCAATGAACAGTCCATTTGGGAGCCAAGAGCAATAACTGGATGTCACTCTCCCGTCATTGTGAAGGGCAGCATAACTGGTTGGTTAAGAGCGTCAACTCCGGAATCAGGCTTCCTGGGTTCAAGGTTCAGCTCTGCCACTGCTTTTTTCCTGCTCTGTAAAACCAGTGTCCTAATCACACTAACCTTGTTGGGTTTTATGCTAGGTGAGTGGATATTTATAAAGCACTTAGGAGAATCAGCGACATACCAGAATTTACACATCCTTTAAATTGCAGCCAGGATGGGCTTTCTGTTGTAGGTGTGAGTTTTAGTCGACAGTGCTATGGCATAAGACACCATTTTCCTTTCTTTCTCTCTTTCCTGAGGTGGGAGCCGGCACAGGGAGAGCTGGTAGGAGAAGCTGTCTTAACAACTCTCCGCGTTGTATTGCAAAAATCAGAAATAGGGCTATGTCATTTTGTTGCCTGAAACTCATCTGTGGTGCCCCCATCACCTTCAGGGGAGGGTCCAACCTCCTTCCCAGGATCTGGAGCTTTTAACGATCCTCTGCCCCGCTCACCTCCCACCACACCCTGGCTCAAGTTTGCTACCTTCACGTTGTGCCTCTGTCTTCCAACTTCGTTGATTTCGCTCCCCCTTCGGGAATACCACACCCCTCCGGCTTGCCTGGTGAGTTCCCTTTCAACACCCAGAAAACTCAAGCAACTGTCTCTTCCAGGAAGCCTTCCCCAAAGCCCCGTGTTGGTTGCCGCATGCTTCCCATTCTTTTGCTCCCCCCAAATTGTCCTATTATGTTGAGGTGATAAGCTCCCATGCCTGGTTCACTGGCTGAAGGTGGAGCCACGTGGGGTCTCCGGCGTAGGACTCAGGTTTGCAGTGCTTTGTTTCGCAAGCACCGGCGGTGTGTTGCGTTACCCTAGGGCTGCTGGTCCGTTGCAGAGTTGTGCGCAACCCGCCCCACTGTTCACGATGGCCCTGAGCCCCAAATGGAGTCTCCCAGCAGATGAGAATTGTGCCCTCAAGCTCTAGATGTTTATTATAGCACCCACTTAGAGCCACCCGTTACACTCACCGGCCTCTCCGAAGCACTTCCTTGTTAGGCTGGCTAGGAGTGGCTGAGAGTGTTTGAGAATGATTAAACCACATTTCTTTACAAGAGACGCCAGGTTCTAATTGCTCCACATTCAAAGGAATCTCAGAAGCAGGGCCGAAGGGGTGCCTGGGTGGCTCAGTTGGTTAAGCGACTGCCTTCGGCTCAGGTCATGGTCCTGGAGTCCCGGGATCGAGTCCCGCATCGGGCTCCCTGCTTGGCAGGGAGTCTGCTTCTCCCTCTGACCCTCCCCCCTCTCATGCTGTTTCTCGCTCGCTCTCTAATAAATAAATAAATAAATAAAATCTTTAAAAAAAAAAGAAGCAGGGCCAAGGGAAGGGAAAGGAGGAGGGACACAGTCCTGTGATGCAACCAGAGACTTTAATGGGATGCCGCCCCTCCCGCAGTGGCTGGAGTGACTTGCTGGTGGCACAGGGGTGGCTCAGACGTCTTCTCCTCCTCCAGGGGAGTTTCTGAATCCATCTTCATAGCCTCCTGCTCACCGCCCCCTTCCTCCCGGAGGAGCTGCTCGGGCAGCCACACAGCATGGACGCTGCCGACTAGAATGCTCAGGGCCTCCCAAGAGTGCATCCTTTCGGTATCCAGTTGTTGGCGGGGTGGTGTGCGTATCTCTTTTGGAAACCATTCTTGCGAGAATCTGTGTTCAGATCTGAAAGAGTGAAGGAAAATGTTGATCCTCGGTAAAGGCTTTGAATTACACATGGATAAACAGTCTTAGTCACAGCCCCCGTGGGGACTGCTCATGTTCTTGATGGCTTAAAAAAAAAAGGTCTGCTTGCTTAAGCTAAAAACACCCCAAACTGGGTTAAGCAAGCGAGACTTTGTAGTTTACTCGTTACATCAGCATAGCTTCGCTGGTCCTGTCCAGAACACACAGTTAGCGCCTGCTGAGTGCCTTCTCCACGTGGGGCCATGTTCTAGGTACGTCTGTAGGTTGCCCCATCTCATCCTCCCAACAACCTGAAAGGTAGGTAACGTACTATCATCATCCCCAGTTTGTAAAGAAGGATGCTGAAGCTCAGAGAGAGAGGTTCAGTGACATGCTCAAGTTCAGGAAGGGGCTGAGGCAGAATTTAACCAGTATGCAGGACTGACACCAGTGATCTTAACTAATATCTCATATCTAATAAATTATCATTAGGCTACACTATTACGGGCTTGGGTAACTAGTCCCACACCCCCAAGAGACTGAAAGAAATCTGATGTGTCCCAGCAGGGGGTGGCTGGGGAGACCGAAGCCCAGAGAGGGAACCCCAGCGTTCTTGCCAGCTACCACACATCCACTCCAGGACCTACTGAAGGACCGCGGCTGATGCTGCTGGGACATCCTGGGACTACGTGAGACTGTGGTAGAGGACCCCTCGCCGGCCTGGCAGCAACAACAGAAGATCTTTGACGCCATGTCTTGGTGGGCTGTGGGAAGAGGAAAGGGAAGGGCATTGGGGCATCTGGCTCTGCAGCCCCAATCCCAGAAGCCCATTGTTATTTAAGCACTGGGTCACACAGGGCCAGCCTCTCCCAAGGTATCATGCCCCTTCCCCTCCCATACCTCCTGTAGCTCCCTGTGGCCAGCATGTCCAGGCCTACCTATGTGGGCCTACGTCTGACCAGGCCTTCCTCTTCTGTCCACAGTTGTCTTACCTGTGGGAAGGACTTGGAGCCTTTACTCTGCCAGTCTACCTGTAGGGGTACCTTGTTGAATCAGCACATCAGCTGGTAACACAGCTCAGCCTTGCCGGTTCAAGTCCTGGCTCTGCCACTAATTTGCTGTGTGGCTTTGGGCTTATCCACGTCGGTCTCTGGGCCTAGGCTCCCATTAAACAGGCAGGGGTCGGCTGCACCATTTCTCCAAGGATACTTCCAAGCTCTGATGACCCAAGGTCGTTAAGTCCTTGTCTTATTCCCAAACTTCTTTCTCTCTTCTTGGCCTCTGGTCCTCGCCTGTTCTCATTTCCCTTTCCCTGTGGCCAAAGCCCCACTCCGGGGAGTTTTCATCATGGCGGCTGTATTCACTCCCTGCACATTTTGGTTCACTCCAGGGCCTCCCCCTTGGGCACTGGCTTCCCACCTCTCCCAGCCACCACCCTGTCTCACGTGGGTCATTGCAATGGCCTCCTGACTGGTCTCCCTGCTTCTTCTGCCCTGGTCTTCATTAGTGTTAACAAGGCAAAATCCTCTTAGGATATCAGTCACGACATGTCACACCTCAGCTCAAGAGTCTCCCCGTGCCGTATCATGTAGGATCAAAGCCGAAGTCCTTCTCTGGGCCTCCCCTGTAAAAAATCTATAATCTCAGCACTACCTTCACCCTCCCCTCCCTTGCTGTCTCCTCCCACCCTCCCGTCCCCTCTGTCCCAGCTGCACCTTCGGCCTGGGATGCTCTTCCCTGGAGATCCCTGGAACTCATCCCTCTCCTCCTCCATGGCTTGGTGTAAACATCACCTTTTCTCGTGAGGCCTTCTCCCTCTAGTTAGGCCTATCTCCCCTATTTAATTTTTCCCTATTTATTCCCCTATCCCCCCCCCAAAACTATTTTTGTTCCTCCCATGTACCCTATTCTGGGATCAGGTCCCACTACTCACGTTGTGTCTGGAGTCAGAGAAGGGGACCCCCCTCCTCCTGGCCCCTGCCTCCCCTTCCTTCCACATTCAGTCATTCGTCAAGGCATTGTGATCCTACCTCATAAATATCTCCTCCATTGCCTGCCACCCTCCACCCCCTGCCCTCGCTGGGACCCCCATGACCACAGCTTCCCCCGCTGGCCCCTGGCTCACCTGCAAGCCGGTCTGCCTCCAGCGCCAATCCCATCGTCATCCTCTGCCTCGAGCCCTCAGGGGCTCCCCTGTTCTACTACTTGAAACTACTTGGTGCTCTGGCCCTGCCGACTCTGCCAGCCTCATTCCCTCCCAGCCTCGCCCCTCGCCCTCCGGCCATAGGAGCTGCCGGCAGCGCCCCAAACTTGCTCACAGCGTGTCACTACTGTGCCTTTGCCCACGCCCTTCCCCCCACCTCCCTCACCCCTCCCACTGGAGACTCAGCTCAGGGGCTGCTCCCTCCTGGAAGCCATCTCTTCTACCCGCGAGGAATTAGGGGCCTCTCCTGAGCTCCCACAGACCCCCAGGCTTTCCTGGGTCATGGCCATTGCCTGTCTTTGCATAACGCTATAGCAGGTGCTCAATAGCTATTTGTTGAATGGACACTATTTCCACTGCCTGCTTAGTTGTGAGACTCCAGACTCCAATCTGTGGTTCTAAAAATTTGTTCTGCATGTATTTATTGAGGTGCCAGGCACTAGGTGAGGGATATGGCAGTGAACATGAGCGAGAGATTCCCGCTCTCTAGGAGGCAGGGATGCATCCAATTCCCCTTTGGACCCCAGCGCTGAGCACAGGGCTTTGCACAGAGTAGGTACCCTCCCAGTGGGACCCGAGTCAACACACAAGCCCTCTCTGATTGTAGGACAGTATACACACTATTATCCCTACTCTCCCTTCCACTAACAGACCTTTTACTCCCTGCTCATAGAAATGGATAGAAACATCCTGACTCTGTACTTACCTCATTGTCCCCGGTGACTTCAGTCTTGGATGTTAACAGGGCAAGAGAAAGAGCCACAGTGTTCAGGACACTGTCCTTCACTGAGCTTCTTGGGCAGGCCTTTGACATCTCTGAGCTCATTTAACTTTTCAGATGGTGGAACTGAGCCCCACAAAGGTGCCTCTCAGGTCTCACAGCCAAGAGGAGCAGCTGGGATTTTAACATAGTTTTGTCTGTTACCCGAGCCTCTGCTGTCCAGGGCCTCACCTTGGCACTTCCAGGGGCAGAGAGAAGTTCAGAAACGTCTTCTTCTCTCCGGAGAGTTGACAGCAGGTGGCTTTTAAACAGAAAGGCCTCCCTGAAGCTTGGCAGAGCAGTGTTGCAGTTAAGAGCGTACATTTTATTACTGAGATAACTTGGGGATGTAATTCTTGCTGCACCTTGCTGTGTCATTTAGAGCAATTTAACCTCCCTGAACCTCAGCTTTCCTATTTGTAAAATGGGGATGGTAAAACCTACCCCAGAATGTTGCATGAGGATTGGGTGGTGTAAAGATGTGAAGTGCT